>NC_080108.1:19534510-19834510 GCF_950005125.1 Chionomys nivalis | reverse complement strand
TGTGAATGAATAAACTTAAAACGTTTTTAAAGTATGAAAGAGCAATAGCTATTATTTTCAATGATTACTTTTACTTTCTCAGCTGGTGCTGTGCTTGAAACCCTGGCTCTGATCTCCAGCACCTCATCAAGCCAGGTAGGTGAACAACCTGAAATCCCAGCACTCAGGGTTAGAGGAAGGGCCTTCCTGGACCCCACTCCCTACCCCCACAGACTAAACAGCCAAAGAAAAGGGCTTCAGAGTTTTCTGCAAACAAGGCTGCTACTAATGTGCTTCAAGCACACTAGGGCCCAGCCTAAGATAACACTGTCCTCCACGTGGTAACTGGCTGTAGGGGCATGAAGGATACAAGAGTGAAGGGGTTGTGTATTCCTCCTCCATGACTTCAGACAGCCACTGAAAGCGGGCAGCACGTGGCAGAGGAATCCATTCAAGGCTGGGAGAAGCCACTGTAAAGCTGGGAAAGTGAATCCTGGATTGTAATCGAGACTGCGACACGTTCAGGAGATGCCACTCATGAGACATCTGCCTAGGAAAGCGCATAGAGAGAATGGAACCAGCCCAAAAGAGAGCTGAAGTAGCAGAGCCCTTCAAACCCTATGGTATGAACACGGAGGCTACAAGATTTGGTGCTTGCCCTGGTGGATTTGGTCCAGTTTTGGTCCAGCCTATCCCATGTCCTCATTCCTCCCTTTTGGAATGGTAATGGATATTCTATTCTGTGGAGAGAGGATGAAGTCCTGAGTAAACATGTACTGCTGACATGGGCATGGCTATGTCGAGGACTCTAATGCCTCATCCCCATGGCAATGGTGCACCTTGCACAGATGAGGCTCAGAACTATGGCAAAGCCTTCCTTTGGGTCTGAGTGTGAATACTGATAGTGTGTACAGAAGGGTATGTGTGGCCTGAAGACTACTCCCCTACTGAGATTAGCTAAACTTAGTTTCCTTGATTCCACTGTATATTATGAACCATGCCTCCTTGTCTGTATGTAATAATCCTGCTTCCTTGATCAGCTGTATGCAATAACTCTGCCTCCCAGTTCAACAATATATAAGCAGCATGCTCTCTCTGAGCTTCCGGTGTTGTGGCTCCTCCATCAGAGAGCCCAGTCCACCTGCTCCCAGCATTTCTGTCTCTGTGTGTCTTTTCTTCATAACCTTGGGGCCCCAGTCAGATCAATCCCTGAGGTCATACAAAGATATGGCACTATTCTTCTGTATGTTAGAAATATGTAACTTGCTTTTTTTATTTTATAGGTGATTACAGTTAACAAATTACCCTGAATCTTAAACAGGTGTTCAACTTTGGGTCTTTAAAAATTATTGAGACTGTGACAGACTATGGGGATTTTTGCATTATAATATGGCAACAAGTCTATAGGAGCCAAGTATAATGTGGCGGTTTGAATGAGACATGCTCCCACAGTCTAAGGCATCTGAACTCCCGGTCCCCAGCTGCTGACATGGTCTTGGGAAGAGCTGGTGTAGCCTTGTTGGTAGAAATACATCAGTGGGGGCTGACGTTGAGGTTTTGCTTTCCAGTTTGTTTTCTCTGCTTCAGGCTTTAATTTGCGAACATGAGCTCTCAACTTCCTGTTCCAGCCACCATACCTGCCTTCTGCTGCCATGCTTACCCACTAGAAAATGCATGCCCCTCTAGAACTTATTCATTTGTAAACTGATTTAGATCATGATGTTGTATCACAGAAACAGAAAGAGAATTAATGCATCAGGCAAATCCACTTGCCTGGTTTTATTGTTGTTCTGCTGTTGTTTTTTGTTTTGGTTTTTCAAGGCAGGGCTTCTTTGTGTAACAGTTCTGGCCATTCTGGAACTCGCTACATAGACCAGATTGACCTCAAACTCACAGACATCCACTTGCCTTTGCCTCCAGAGTGCTGGGATTAAAAGTGTGTGCCACCGTATCTGACATTTCAGTCCGCTTTTTATGTATAAGACTTATCCATGCTGTGCCTAGTTGTAACTCAGCTCACTCTTGTTCCTGTATCCTATTTTAGAATGTATATACCACAGTTAATTCAGTGTACTCTTTATGAACAGTTTATGAGCCTGTTTATGGGCAGTTGAGTTTTGTTTACCTCCCAGCCTCATTTCTAGTTTCTAAAAAGAAAGAAATTAAATGGCCAATCCAATTACAACAAATTCTAGTGCCATGAAAATCTCAATATAACCAAAATGTTTATAATATTTGTTCAATTCTCTAAATGTCTTACAACTGCCTACATCTGGCAGTGTTTCCAGTCTATAACAACCCTTCAGAGCTAACATATGCACGCTCTGCTCTGCTTAGGCCATTAAGGAAACCTTCCCTCCTGTTTATCACATCATACGTTCACAAAGTCACTTCATCTGAGAGTGGACATGTGGGATCTAAAACACTGAGCTCACAGAGGGGCAACTCAAAGTACATAACTGCAAGCACCAGGTACGTGTGGGCTATAAGGACAGGTTTCAAAAACCTCATAACAGAAAACCCAGTCCATGAATACCAGATATGGAAGAACCCCTTAATTAGACTTACCTTCGCTAGCATTTTCTTTCAGCTGCTCTTCATATTCCTGCATCGCTGACACACAACTGTTATGAATCAGCTCCCCCAGGCGTTTCAGGTCTGCCACAGACTTATCCACTAGCTCAGCATCACGTGCTATGCACTCTAGCCTGGAAAAGGACAAAGATCAAGACACTGTGCCACTTTTCTTTCACATGAATGTTCTAGGTCTCTTAAGTGCTTGCTCTTGAAAACTGCTTGCCCTATGAGTCAGTCCAAGGCCAACAAGAACATCGTACAATAGCTAAGACATCCATCATCAAGAATTGCCTTGGGGCTGGAGAGATGACTCAGAGATCAAGAGCACTGGCTGCTCCTCCAGAGGTCCTGAGTTCAATTCCCAGCAATTCATGGTGGCTCACAACCATCTATAATGGGATCTGATGCCCTCTTCTGACATGCAGGGAGAATACTGTATACATAGTAAATAAATAAAATCTTAAGAAGAAAAAAAAAAAGCCTGGCAGTGGTAGTGCACATCTTTAATCACAGCACTGGGGAGGCAGAGGCTGGTGGATCTCTGAGTTTGAAGTCAGTCTGGTCTACAGACGGAGTTCCAGGACAGCCAGGGCTACACACACAGAATCCTGTCCCAGAAAACAACAACAAAAGAATTACCTTGGGATATGCCACAAAAATAAAGTGACCCTTTTATCAAAGAAAAGAGGCTCTGATTTTGTTTTCCTCTCTACAAACGAGCTGCCTACTGCTCTCTGCATGTGAGGTGCCTAAAAAAATACACACATTAGTTTGCCTTTCTGTGTTCATTTCCTCCTGTCCTGCTCTAGCCACTGCATCCTCCTAGAAGCACAGAGAAATTACTTCTCCATAATTCACTTCATCTCTGTATCACAGAGCACATAAATCGGCTGACTAAACCCAGGCTGTCTAGAGGCTCACAGACCCACTTTCCATTCCAGTGGGTTTTATACTGACTTCCTCAAAGATGAGAATTTTACATCTGGATGCTCAAAGAGTCCCAGAGAGATGTTGTACCTGACTGTAAAGGACTACTCTGCCTCACTGCTTCCTCTCCCAAAGGAAATACAAAAACAAAGCACACGCTTGGGATGTCCACCTCCAGAAGTTTCTAAGTGGAAGGAATCTGACCTGTCCTTTAAATCAGTGCTCTTATCTGAAGGATACAGGATAGCTGCATATAAAGCAAGATACTAAACTATTTGAAATATCCAGATGCTTCTGTTAAAAACCCAACCTCTAAATGTGTACTCTGAACACCGATAACTTACACCTTCTATAGTACTATAAAGATAACACAAGCTCCTTATATTATCTTCATGCCATCCGTTACTAGACCATGAAATCACAAAGATCACGGGTTTCCCCTACAGTCCTACATCAGAGAACTAAGTACCTGCACTGTCACATGGACCCCCTCCCACCGCAAGTATCCCACCTAGACTACGCATTACCATGCAGTCTGCATGCATGCCCCTCATCTCCCTCGCTCAGACAAAACTCCCCAATGGTCAGTCTGCAGCCGCCACCTGTGCTGCCTTTCCGAAACAGGACATGCACCCGGTATATTAATGCTTTAACAGGTGGAAAAACTGCTCCCAAAATTAAATGGAAAATATTACCTCCCCTCACAGAAAAAAAAAAAAAGCCTGCTATATAGTACAAAGAAGACAGATCTATTATTGGTCTTACCTTTCAAGAGGGAGACCAAACTTCTTATAAGCCTTGATGAACCTAAGAATATGATCAACAAAATGAATTTTAAAAAAACACAAGTATTAACTAAAAATACCACAACATCCTGTCATGAAGTAGGAGTCACACAAACTTTCAAGAGGCTGACACAATCCCTGCATCTAACAAGTGAACACTGCCATGTTTCTGAAGAGGCCAACTTCAGTGCTCAAGCGCTATTCAGGCAGACACCAAGTCTATGCCCTAGGCCCTAGAACTGCGACTGCAAACTTTATAAAACAGTTGAGGGAAGTCAGTGGAAAAACAAGCACCAAACTGACTGGTGAGGGAGACTATGTGGCACAGAGTTACCATATCAGATTATTTAAAACATTTGGCTTTCACCAGGAAGCGGTTGCACATGTCTTTAATCCCAGCACTCGGGAGGCAGAGGCAGATAAATCTGTGAGTTCAAAAGCAGCCTGGTCTACAGAGTTCCAGGACAGCCAGCACTACAGAGAGAAACCCTGTCTCAAAAAACAAACAAACATCTGTTTCTCAAACAAAAACAAAATTATAGCACAGGAAAAAGCAAGTACAAAGAAAGAAAACAAAAGAGAGCAGGAAATCTGCACTTTAAGTCTGGCACCTGAACTCAGAAGACAGCAATCTGCTGCTGTAAGCTCGCACAAGGACCAGAGCAGTTATAACTAAAGAATTAAAGAGTCACCTAGTAAGGGAAGAAGAGCAGATACATCAGAGAACTGGGGAGGCAGTTCAGGAGGACAGCACTTGCCCAGCATGCATGCAGCCTTGGGTTTGATTCTAAGAGAGCGAAGGAAAAGGAACAAATAGAAAAATTTTTAAAAGGAGACAAATAGAATCTTTAGAATTGAAAAGTACAAAAACTGAAATTGAAAGGATCAGAAGAGGATCATGGGAGAAAAAAAAAGAATCAATAAACGTGAAAACAGAACAACAAAAAGAAAGAATAAAAACTTGATGAACAAATAAGAAGTTAAGATGCTGCCAGAAACTGAAAGTCCAGACTTCATCCTTAGCAGACACACCTTAAAGAGAACACTAATGAGACCCCTTCCGGGAGGAAGCACACGAAGAAATAAGTGACTCTCAGATCACTGAATGAGAAGCTATAAAAACAGTTTTCAAGGTTTTTTTTGGTTGAATTCTTCTACCAAACTTCATAAACAATGGCACAAAACTGATTTGTAAACTGTGGGCTTCCAATATATGAAAAACGTGTGTGTTTTGGGGCTGGAGAGATGGCTCAGCGGTTAAGAGCATTGCCTGCTCTTCCAAAGGTCCTGAGTTCAATTCCCGGCAACCACATGGTGGCTCACAACCATCTGTAATGATGTCTGGAGCCCTCTTCTGGCCTCCAGGCATACACACAGACAGAATATTGTATACATAATAAACAAACAAATAAATATTTTTTTTTAAAAAAAAAAAGAAAAACGTGTGTAACCACAGCATATAAGGAGAAAAAAGGAGACAACTGCAGTCAAGATTTTCATAAACCACTAACATTAAATGCTTTTGCATCCAGATGTTACTTGAAATTTCCACGGAAACCACCAAAAAAATTTCTAAAAATGTTTAAGAAAAATAGCACTGGAAATGGAAAGAAGGCAGTTAGAATGGCACGCTGAAGCCTGCCTAATAACTACAGCAGGCACTGGTAGAGAAATAAAGAAGGAAAGACAGCACTGGATGCAGAAAAACAATCATTGCACTGCATGTAATGCATGAAGACAAAGCAAAAAGCTGTCAGAGGAGACTCTGAAAAACTAATTTAACTGAAGGATGCCTACAAGAGGCAAGTTAGATTTAAAAGATGCAGACCAAAATAGAATGATGAGCAATACTATTATCATTTCCATCCCAAATGGCCAAAAAGTGAGCTCAATGTCTAAAATTGATTTAAGTGACAAAAGGCAAGCTGCCAAACAAAGCATTATGTGAGCGACTAGATCAGGCATCCAAGCCACTAATGCTCACGAGGACGGGTGCAGTCAAGGGCAGTGTGACCAGCAGAGCTACTTCTACACATCCATTATCATAAACACAGATATGTGCTGTACACGTAAGTCTCCCTTTCATAAAATTCCTCTTGAAAATAGTCTCAAGAACCAGAAAAAGTAAGGAGATAGAGATGGAAAAGCACTTGTGAGCTCAGCACTCAGAGATAAAGGCCAGGGTTGAGGACCTCAAAGAAGGGGCTCAAAGCCATCTAGGCTACACGACATCTACCTCACCCAAAACTAAAAACAAAAACCTGAAGAAAAGTAAGAAAGCACTCTTCAGGAAGACCTCAGATGCCTTGGCTCTGCTGCCCTTCTCTCGTGACCTCTTTCTGCCTACCCTGTCCTGGGTGCCAGGAGCCCACCGACCAAGGTGAGAACACATGCTTCTGCATGTGACTCCACTGACCTCCGGATCTCCGCATCCGTGAAGCCCTCTACCAGGTCTTTGCGCACACTGCGGGGGCGCCCTCTGCGCTTTGGCTTCTTATCGTCATCAGAGTCATCCGTCTCACTCTCAGAAGCAGAAGATCTCTGGGCCTGCCTCTTAGACTCTGTGTCAGAATCACTGTCATTTGTCTGAGCCTGGAAAAGAGAAGGCAAAGTCACAGGGTCAAGTGTCAAGTCCTGGAATAAAAGGATTAAGAGCAGCCCAGCTTAACTGTTAGCACTCAGACTTCCCATCATATGTGACAAGTTAGTTTTTCTTAAACAAATGTCAAGTGTCAGAGAATAAGGGGGGAGAAACTGTCATTCTTTCAGGGATCTTGCAATGATTAAGTATACTGAATCAAAAATACTTGGTTAATAGTATAAAAATACTATAATCTATATGATACCTGGTATAAAACAGACAACTACTTTTATCTTTTTCTCCTTTGTAAAATGAGGATAACAATATGATAGTCTCTCTGAGAAAGGGTTTTCACAAGTATTAAATGCATCAGGAAATGAAAATGCACTCAGAACTATGCCTGGCACGCAGTAACCATTTAACAGGTGATAATGCCGATTTATAATGATACTAGACAAGCTTAATAGCTCCAACAAAATGGTTAATAAATTTGTTTTCTTACTTCAGTGATACTGGGTGGGGGGAATGTATCAAAATGCTTATGAAAGACTGAGTAAGCTGCACAGGCTGTGGATGGCCTCCATTAGTCACGTAATCTTTTACTATTTAGACCCAGTAGTGTCAACATTTAAGGACAAAAAAGATCTGGCACTCTGATGGCTGAAACAGTAGCTGTGAGAACCAACTGTCACGATTGTCAGCAGATTCAACCTCAAAAAGCAAACCACAAACTTCTTCAGACTCAGAACCATCCAGGCATTTCTTGAAAAGCCAATCATGGATGACTAAGAAAGAAGTCACAAGGGCGAGCCTTTGGGTCCCGGCCTCCCTGCTTGCACCCCTGCAGGCCTGTATCAAGGCCTTACCCCTGACTAATCTGCACCTGCCATGCCATATAGCACAAGGCAAACTTTCATTTCACCTTTTTGGTGGAACTACGAATCCGTGGCAGCATATAAATTTCTTCTAGCTCCTTCTGCCGTTCCTCCTCCTCCACTTTTTTCCTTTGCTCTTCTGGAATGATCTCATCCCAGTCCTTGTGAGGACGCTCTTCTAGCTCCTCTTCATCCTCCATTGTTGCGAAGTTGGCAACCTGAAAGTGAATCGGGACAATCCCATCTGACATTTCTCCATTTCCAAACACCAGCTGCCAAGCAGACGACTTTTTAATTTAGAACACTGTAATAGACTCACAATATTACATAATCAAAATCAATTTATTTTTACTATTCTCCCCTTTTATTTATAAGTTCATTAAAAATTTTATTAAAAATTAGGGAACTAGATACAGAAATATAAAAACTAAGTTTTACTGAAGGTTGTTAACTGCTGTAAACTATCCGGCAGCTGATCATCCATGATGATCTGGCATCTCTCAACTGTGACCAGCAGCAGCCCTGAGCCTGCACTCAACCGAGTCAACCCGTAACTTACTCACTTTCCTCACAAGCAGAAGCAGCAGAACGCATGTAAAGATTACATCACTCAAAAATGCATTTTAAACTTAGGCAGAAAACGGTAATCAGCAATGTGCTGACGGTGTTTGAATAACTTATGCATGTATAATTTTTTTGTATCTAAATAATCATGTACAAGTCTAATCAAAACATCATAAGATCACACATGAGGAGAGTCACAGAGGTAGAATCAGGTTCAACGTTTGTGCCCCCTCAAAATTCATGTGTTGCAAAGTTAAGTTTATAGCTCAATGGCAGAGTACTTGCATAGCATGTAGGAGATTGTGGGTTCAAACCCCAGCACAAATACCACTAAAGGAAATTAATGCTGAATTCTGATGCCAGTACCCAACAGTACTAGGAAGGGGTACTTGGAAGGTGATTAGCTGAGGATAATACAGTCCTCATGGCAGAATTAGTTGCCACCTTACAAGAGGGACTCAGACAGAGCTCTCTGACCTCTCTATACCTTGTAAGGGCATGACAAGAAGATAGCAGTATGCTAGTCACATGACAGACCTCACAGAAACTCAACGTGTCGGAACCATGATGTGAAAACCAATTTCTACTTTCTAGATGAACCAGTCTATGACACTGTCATAAGACACCAAATTTATGACAAGCCACAATGATTTCCCCTTTGTTCTTTCCACCCTGTCCTCTGCATCCCAGAATGAATCCTGGGAATTGCATTCCAAGAGCTCTCTGATCACTCTTCCCCAGCTCCTTCCTTCGTCTTTCATTAAGACAATCTCCACCTGTCAGCCATGGAGCACACACACCAAAGCACAGCTTCCAGCCAAAACTTACCACTTCTCCCTCAACACTACGCAGCCTACTGCCCCTAACACCACAGTAACCTTCAACTCTCTCTGGCTTCTTTAATCTGCACAGAATCAGCCATGTTCTCACTCGTATTGTGGAAACATTGGCTATTTGGATTTCCCTGTACCCTCCAGACCAATCTCCCATGCTAGGGTTGCCACATCAGGTATTGCTGGAGAAAGTCACATGATCCAGTTGAGTGGCTCCACAGCAAAGACACCAACTACATTTAGATGAGTCCCTATCTAGTTCCTCCCCACACATACACTCTTACCCACAGCTGCCACAAGGTTTCCTGCCTCTCAGCAGAACTCAAGTCATAGACTGAATTCCCAAACTTTCCCTCTCTTCACTCAGGTGATCATTTCCTTTATCTTTCCAACCAAATTCTCAAGTATTGCATAAGATTCTATCACTTCCTGCCTCCTTTGGGACAATGAGCCATCAGATTTCTTCCTTCTTAGGACTCTTCAGGATCTCCCTATCCTCAAGTTCTTCCAGTCACCTAGGAATAGAGTAACATCTTCCTAAGAATCTTAACTTATTTAGTTCTACTATCTATTATACAGAATTACCTTTCCTAAGCCTTTAAATAAACGCCTATACTCAGTGATGTCACTTCATATTGATCTGGTGTCTACAGTTTCTATGTTTAGCCATAATCCTATTTAATTCTTATTACCAAACAACACTGACATACTTGACTTCCCTTTGAGAGGGAAGGAGACAGAGGGGAGGGAACAAGAGAAAAGGGAAGGAGAGTGAAGAGGGAAGGATAAACGGTCAAGTTATCAGGAGTCTCCCAACTGTGACCTACAACTGTCACGCCTTGACATCTCTGACATCTGATGTTATGAATGTCTCCCATGTCCTGCTATACTTCCAGTCTTTTGCTTATCCCGCTAGCAACACACTCTGATTCATTAGTGTCTTTTCCTCTGCACCTGACTCTAGGCACACTTCTGTAGCTACCTTCATGGGGATACTGTAGACTACATTCCGAACAGCCTCACTCAGAATGACACTGAGCATGAGTTGATTCGGGTCAAGGGAAGAGGAGCAAGCCTAGTACCAGAGGAAGTGCTCTAGACACACGGAGGTCCTGGTAATAAATAAAGGCCTCCCTACCTTAAACTGTGACAGAAGCTCATCCGTCGCACTAGTTGACACTTCATTTTCTCTGGTTTCAGCTAAGCGCAGAATTTCATCTATATCCATTTCCTGGAACGAAAATGACACAAGTATGGTGAGAAAGCAGTGGTCCCAGCATTTGCTAAAGCGTCAGTGTGCGCTGGCAACCTTCCAGCAACACTATTTACTCTGACAGCCTCGGTCTCCATCTTCCACACCCAGCCCGTCACACTGATACTTATTCACACAATGAGGCAAAATTCAAGGAGTTCTAGGAAAAACCACTACGGAGAAATACAGACTCCTTCAGTGTTGGATCCCTTCCTCTTTAAGAGCTTTGAATTAGCACAGAAAAAATAAGTAAAACAAGAATCCCTGACCCTACAAATAATTACTTTCTTTATATAAACATCTGTAACGAGGATCTACTTCCTAAAAATTTTAGATGCTCACAAAATATTCTTTAAAAAAAACATTTTTCTACTAGTGCATCTTCACTATAAAAGTGATGGGTTACACAACTACATCTTCACTATAAAAGTGATGGGTTACACAACTACATCTTCACTATAAAAGTGATGGGTTACACAACTACATCTTTACTATAAAAGTGATGGGTTACACAACTACACTACTTTGAAGTATATCACATACTTGAATAATACCCATTAAAACATGTGATGCTTTGTCTTTGCAAATCTGGCTCATTTCTCTTGAAATGATCACTTCCAGATCCCAGATTTTCCCACACACGACATTAATTTCACATGTGTACACCCACAGTGGAGCTCTGTTACCTACGCACCTGTCAGTGAACACCCAGATGGACTCTGTAGCTTAGAACTGTGAACAGTGCTCAGAAAGCTTGGCTATGAAACATCTGTGGTACCTACTATGGTCTCTTTGGGTACAGCCCCAGGAGTGCTACAGCTGGAGCATGTGGTAGTTCCATTTTTAATTTCGAGAATCTTTATACTGATTCCCATAGCGGCTATAAAAGTACATTTCCAGGCTCTGAGTTGATTACCTGAGGCTCTGACTCCTCTCCTTCAATTTCTTTGAAGAGATCCTCTGCTCCAAATTTCAAGATAGCAGTCAGCTCTTCTTTATTAAAAGGATTAGAACTGTAAAGTAAAATATAGTTGTGACCCCAAGTGAGGGCTGGTGGGACAGCGCAGCATGTAAAGATGTAAAGCCAAGCCTGAGACTACCTGTGTTCAATTCCCAAAACCCACATGGTAGATGGCAAAAACAAGTTATCCTCTACCTCACACTCGGACAGAGACACAAGTGTGCCCCCTCCATTCCCTCAAAAATAAAAAAAAATAAAAAATAAAAATAAAAAAATTTAAGAGGGCTAGAAATATGGCTCAGTGGGCATGAGCCTTTTTGCTGCTTTTCCATAAGACTTGGGTTGGTTCCCAGCATGCTCAGTGACTCATAGCCACCTGTAACTCAGGTTACAAACTACAATGCCTTCTTCTGACTTACTGGGTAAGGGCCTCTGTCCTAAGCCTGATGACCTGAGTTTGACATGGTAGAAGCAGAAGACCAATTCTTGCTTCAAACCACCCACATGCAGACACACACATCCATGGAGGAGGGGAGGGCAACACCACCCTTACAGCACCAATGAGTGGACCAATACTTCCTGTGGAGAACCCTGTGAAACCTGCCAAGTGCTGGTGGGAACAAGGTGGGCTGTCTCTCAGCCTTGCTGCACTTACTTGGATCTTCCTGAGTTGTTTTCGAGAACTGTCCTGCCAGTGGTGTCCATGCGCTGGATCACCAGATGGTCCAACACCATCTTCTTTTTGGCCCGCTCTATGATCTCCTCTTCCACAGTCCCCTTTGTAACCAAGCGGTAAATATTCACCTGTAAGAAAAGGATATGTTTATTTCCAGCTAAAGCAAAAATTTCTTCAAGAGGGGGAAGGAAAGTCACTTTGTTCTCTTGTACCACATTATGACTACGCCGGCTGGAACAAGTAGGGAGGCAGGTGGGTGTAACAGGCTACACTCCGAAAGGAACGTGCTTCTGCAGACATCACAGCCTGCTTCTGGACCAACATCTTCCCAACAATAATCATTACGAACACTAAATCACTAGCCAATATGAACTTATACGTTAGCCAACAGGAAAGCAATCTTGCAGATCCACACAGACAAAAGAAAAGGCCAAGCCTATGGATCTCCAGCTGTTGCAGATAACCCTGTCATGGAGAACAGACTTGACTAGTTAGCCATGCTCTTAACACGGGAGAGGCTCAGGCCGGGCGGTGGTGGCGCACGCCTTTAATCCCAGCACTTGGGAGGCAGAGGCAGGTGAATCTCTGTGAGTTCGAGACCAGCCTGGTCTACAAGAGCTAGTTCCAGGACAGGCTCCAAAGCCACAGAGAAACCCTGTCTCGAAAAACCAAAAAAAAAAAAAAAACACGGGAGAGGCTCTCTCTGCTCTAAGTCTGCTCCTCATTCAGCTTTCCTGGTAAATGTGTAGAAGTCACTCATGACAGACTTTAGTTACCCTGTTTCCTGTAATTGTCATAACCCTCCTCCCCCATTGCCACAACTGTAGAGCAAATTCAGGGCCTTATGCTTGCTACCACTGAGCTTAATTCCCAACCCTCATAACAGACTTATCAAATAGAGCTGGGTTAAGAGTCCATACTAGGAAGCCCAAAGACATATCATTTTTGAACAAGTTAATAAAGAGAAGGCAATGCAGTGGGGAAATAAACATCTTACAAACAAAAAAAAGTCTGACAGGGAAGAATAAACCTCTGCCTGCAGGCACAAGTGACTGCCAGAGACCATCCCTACTGACCTGCTTCTTCTGGCCAATCCTATGCGCTCGGGCTTGTGCCTGCAAGTCGTTCTGGGGGTTCCAGTCAGAGTCGAAGATGACAACTGTGTCCGCCGAAGCCAGATTGATTCCCAGGCCACCAGCCCGTGTGGAGAGCAGGAAGCAGAAGTCCTGTACACAATGCAATACACTACTTTATGCAGTGGCCTTCTCAGAGACACTCTCACAGTCCAATAAGCCCTCACACCTGGAAACCCCTGCAGGTGTGAAGAAAAGTGAGATATGGTGGACTAACTTTATGGAGGCTAAAGAAGCTCAAGGAACTGAGACAAAGGGACTTCTCGTTTGATGAAGAGGAAGAATCAGTGCAGGGAACAAAGGAATACAGTAGAATCCACTAATGCAGCAGGGACACGAGATTTATGTCCCAGCAAAAACTAGAGTATACAAGTTAACCACACACACCACATACCCAGTCCTCATGAGACTGTTTAGCAAGCTACCCAGAACATGCATGTAAGGTGGCTAGCACACGCAGACATATTTCACATCTGTGTGTCTGTCCACTTTTAGGTGTGAGAGAATAGTTACACTCATAAAACAAGCCTGCTGAGAAGCATGGGAACTGCAATCACCACTGTGTGTGACAAAGACTGGGCCCTAACATCTTCTAGTTTCCATAGCAATAAGAGACTACAAAGGTATGGTATACCTGCCTTATCTCTCCAGGTGAGTGCTCACAAAAACAGGAAACTGCACAGCTATGCTATTAATATTATTATTTTCAGAGCATTTGATCATCTGTATCAAAAGCTGGCGCTTCTATTCTCTATTTTTTCTTTTGTACATTTTTTATTTAGTGTGTGTGTGTGTGTGTGTGTGTGTGTGTGTGTATGAAAAAGACAATCCTGAGCCATTTCACTAGCCTGCAAAAGTTGATGCCTTCTATGTACAAAACTATTGCTAAAAAACTGGTCTGGGTTCAAGTATGGTGGCATACACTTATAATTCAGCACTCAGGAAGAAGGGAAAGGAGGGTGAGGATTTCAGGGCCATCTACAGTTATATATTGAGTCTGAGATCACCCTGGGCTACATGAGACACTGTCTCTAAAACAAAGCAAAACAAAATAAAGAAAGAAAGAAACTGCTGACTTGGGGAATAAACTCCAATAAATGGAAATATTTCACAGATGACAGATGAGACAGATAGACAGACAGACACGACAGACAGAGAGAAAGTGCTTCACAGTCTAACAGTCATAATCAACGACATGAAACCAAGAATACACAAGTGGGAGAGAGATACCTTCCAATATAGTTATAATCACAATAAAAACTGGTAACCAGCTGAGACTACAAAAATAGTGTGAATGCCTCTCTTATGAGAGGCCTAGAGAGCAACAGACAACACTACAGGATAAGATGCTAAGCTGTAAAGAAAACCTGAACATCACATGGTCGCATAAACAACTTTTAGTGTCACAAAGATAATATAAGTTGCATGTTATTTCTATTATCAAAATAACGGTTAAAAAGATTGTGAAGCTTGATGCTGCTAAAAGTAACATAAAATGGGAGTATTTGTACATGACCATATAATTATAAATTATTTTATAAAAGTGAACAAAATGCATCAAAATACTTTTCAAGTTCTCATTATTTTGTAACTATTTCAAACAATAATAAAATGGCTAAAGAAATAGCAGGAGCTGGAGAGATGGCTCAGTGGTTCAGAGTACTTGCTGTTCTTATAAAAGACCCAAGTTCAGTTCCTGGTACCCACATGTCACAAACATTTGTAATTCCTGCTCCAAGGAATCCAATGCCCTCTTCTGGTCTCCTTGGATACCAGGCACATACATAGTATAATACATAATACATGCTAAAGAGTCACCACATAAAATAAAAAGTAATAGTGGAGACATAAAAAAATACTAAGAGGGCTGGAGAGATGGCTCAGTGGTTAAGAGCATTGTCTGATCTTCCAAAGGTTCTGAGTTCAATTCCCAGCAACCACATGGTGGCTCACAACCATCTGTAATGAGGTCTGGTGACCTCTTCTGGCCTGCAGACATACATACAGATAGACTATTGTATACATAATAAACAAATATTTTAATAAAAAAAAATACTAAGAATCAAATTCAATGTTGAACTAGGGATGTAGCTTGGTGGCAGAGTGCCTAGCATGCACAAGGACCTGGATTCAACCTCATAGTAGTGGTGGTGGTGGTGGCGGGGGGTTGTCCTAAGGTTTTTAATGACATGGGGAAAAACTTCCAAGTATAATTTTGACTAAGAGAAGCTGAAATCATGTACAGCAAGATTACAATCAGGTAAATACAATGAGACGAATGGTTCAATCTGTACATACAGACAGAATGTGTGAAGCCTGTGTCACTAGTTGAAGACTTCATTTAGGGATCCTTCACCATCTATAACATCTGATCAATGGGCATGTACTGTCTTCCCCCAGATAAGTTTGAAATTAATTTTAAAAGGCTATAGAATGTCAGAGAAACCATAGTTTACATATGACTATCGGAGAGAATGAGAACCAAAAAAATAAAGCCATACAAAAAGTAAACTTCAGATTTTCTCTGAAAAGGAAATAGAACATTTAACTCGTATTATCTTTTAAATCTAGATAAGGGAACAGTGTCATCTTGGATAAAAAACATAATAAAAACTGCTAGTATTCTACTGAGCACCTATATCACATGTCAAGGAATGTGATGAGTACTGTAAACTGCCATGTTTCACCCTCATGGAAATATTAGAAAGTGGGGCTCAGAGCCACTGTGATTTTACACTTAGAGAAATTGGAGGAGAAAGAAGGATGAGACTAATGTTTTCATGGTCTAATTTAATTCCACAGCCGTGTTTCTCAATACAGTATCACCCTTCAGAAGAAAGCATCCAGAGCACTGTCTTACAAGGACCATCTAAACTCAGAGACAGAGGCCTATCATTCTGAAATAATTAAGGAGACACTGAGTTTTTAAAACCCTTCAGATAGCAGAACATAAATCTGTTCTATCTACAAAAAACAAACAAACAACAACAACAACAAAAACTATACCTCTAGACATTAGAATTCTGTCCCGGCAGCTAGGCTGTCTCTACTGATCTCTTTATCTTACATGTTACCATTTCTACTTACACTAAAGCTCTCCACCCACACTTCTCCTAAATCTGTCATCTGGCCAATTGATATGCAGACTATAATGTACTCAGGGTTTCTAACTTGGTTAAAGTACCTCTAATATAGATGCGCCCAAGTCAAAACATTTTACAAAACCAATCCCAAGTGGGACATTTAGTAATGTAACACTGTAGCTATGAAGAGCATGGGCTCCATCCCACCAGGAGTCTAACATTGGCAGATACACTGTTCAAACATCAGCACCAGGACAGGACAGAGAAGAACCTTGGACAACCTTGCACACTAAAGTTAACACCACTGGCCTGGCCCAACCGTGCTCTTGCCTTGCTGGTCTTTCAAACCCATAAATTTCGTAAGCCAGTAGAAAAGATCACTAGTTCAAGGGAGCTAGGAGAGCATGCTTGAGCAGTGAGGACAACAAAAAAGCATGGCTTATAGTAGGGCTTTCCTGTTCCCCTCAAGACAGAAGCAGTTTGCACAAAATGTTTCAGAAACAGAATACATTGAGCTGGAAAGACTTCCCGCCGATACAAAGTCCAAGTTGTCCAAATAATAAGCAATGCATAATGTACCTCAGACCCGTCTGCATTGAAGTGATCCAATGCCTGTTTTCGGATCTCTCCCTTGATAGAACCATCCAGGCGCTGGAAAAAGAAACCACACGAAAAATCTTAAGTCAGAAAGATCAGCTACCTTCAGAACAGAACATCAGACTTGCAACCTTTATCTCCCAGACACGCACTGAGTAAAAATAACTGGAAATCATTGGCAAAGTACTAGGAAGGGGTCCTGTGTAAACAGCATGACTGCTGTGACCTGAGCTCTCCAGTTACAAAGTCAAGGTCAGAAGGTTCTGATTCACAGGACTGTCTAGGCTTATCCAAGGATCAGACCTTCAGCCAAAACCTACAAGGAGAGAGATGAGAAACCAGCCTGTGTAACGAGGACAGAGTACTTCTGGTCACTTACCAATGGCTCCTGTAGAAACAATACTTCTTAAGCAATATGGAAAAAAGATTAAGTGCTATACACCAAAACATAAACATTTAGATACTACTGGAAATGTTCAAATTAAATGATCATATATGCCAATTTTTTCTAAAATTTACACTCTAAAATTACATAAAATGTTCAAATACTATCACCAACTGAGCCTCAGACACTCATCTGTACATAGAATCTTTTGTTTCTTTTGTTTTGTTTTTTTTAGTTATTTGAGACAGCATTCCTCTGTGTAGCTCTGGCTCTTTGGGAACTCACTCTATAGATCAGGCTGGCCTTAAACTCAGAAAAGAATTTTTTATTAGTTAGAAAATATGTCACTTCCAGGTATAGGACAGTCAATAGATATTATTCAATAGAAATATTCAATACATGCAAAGCAACTACAAAATGTTGTATGTAAAAGGCATTTCTCAATATTCAGAACTTTCACACTGCATCCCTTAAAATCAACTCTTGAAACACTGAATTTGCAAAAGGCCAAGCTGATCCAAGCAGAGTTGGCAAGGACCTCTATTTCCCCAAGGCCATGAATGCCAGCCACCCAAACATCAGCTCCACAGGGTCCTTGTGCCTCTCAACAACTACCTCTACTCCCTTTATCTACAACAAATCTGCACAGAGACTGGAACCAAAGGCATTTACAAAGGCAGGTTCACAGGCAGTATCTGAAATAAGAAACCCCTCCTATAAGTCCCAGCAGCAAGGAGCACTGGGAAATTCTACTGAGAATCACTACAACTTGCTCTGGGAAGTACTGCTTTGCTCCCAACCTCAAACCAAGGCCACATTCTATGGGGTTAAGATAAAATAATGCTGCCTCTTTTCTTCCGCGGATTTGGGATTCTATAATCAGATTCACACTTCCTACTGTCTACTTTGACAACAGACATGGATAGATTGGAACATTTCTTTTGCCCATCTTTTCTGTCACCTTGTCCTGACGCTAATGATCGTGGCTACACTCAGTGGGTAGAAAGCATTTGCTGCACAGACCTAAGGACCTGAGCTTTAGCTCAGAGCCCATGGTGGAAGGAGAAAAACAACTGCTCAGAGTTAGCCTCTGCTCTTCACACAGGCACCATGGCACACAAATGAGCATGCGTCATTACTCAATTCTTTCTAAAAGTAAAGAAACTGTTCCTGGGCATAGTGGCACACATCTTAAATCCCAGCACTTGAGAAACATAGGCAGGTAGATCTCTGTGAGTCTGAGATGAGCCTAAGCTACATAGTTAAGTTCCAGAAAAGCCAAGACTATATATAGAGAAAGCAAAAATAAATTGTCTTTGTTTCTGTGTTTTAAGAATGACCTTCACATGTTCATTATCATAACAGTCTAAAGGCATGAAGAAAAACTGAAAACTTCCCAGAATCTTAATTTCAGACGCTTTTCAGGATAGAAAACTTGTCCTCTACTCCAGTAAAGTGGGGAAGAGAGAAGACAGACAGACAGACTGTGAGACCAGTAACTGAGCCATCTTACCTGGAAAGGGTAGTGTTTGATAGTCAAGTACTCAGCCAGAATATCCAACATCCTCACCATCTGAGAGAAGATAAGGACTCTGTTTCCCCTTTCCCGGAGTCTTGTCAACAGTTTGTCTAACAGAATCAGCTTCCCACTGCTCCTGATAAGGGACTGAAAATTCAGAAGACGACTCAACCATTAAATTCAAACACAACATTGACAAAAAGTTCTTTAAACATGACATCCATGGTACTATGCTTCCTGCACTTTACTTAAGTTTTCTCATCATTTTTGTTCGGAGACAAGGTCTCACTATGCAGACCAAGAGAACCCTGAATAAGCTGTCCTCAAACTCAAGACCCTTCTGCCCCCAAACATCCCCATCACATCCAAGGGCTCCCTCAACTCCACATGACTTTTCTCGTATTTTTCAAAGCTTCCTCTGATGCCCCTTGAAGGGTAACCAAGGAAGAGAAGGAACACTTTGATTAAAATAAAAACCTAAAGCAAGCCTGGTCACTGCTGAGAAGGCGGTTCCATGAAGGAGGAACTGCACACCTGGAGGACCTCCTGGCCGTTCTCCCTCTCGTTCTCCTCTGGAGCTTTGATCAGGTAGCAGTGGTTGCAGCATTTCTTCAGCTCCATCACAATATTAAGAAAGCCGGATGTGCTGCCCCTGGTTCCTTTGGCAAGAGCCTTGTAATTCCTGGTCAGGATCCACCTGAAAATTGACAACATTTGCAAATAAGCAGAGTTTATGGTACCATAAGAAATAGTAGCTAAAAGACAGAGAGACTTTTACTTTCTATCACCTAACTATGATCACTCACATCTCCATGTAGAAGCGAAAACAATGATTCTACTGAGTGTGTCACAGAACACTAAAGGACAATTCTAGAAAGTTACATACACACTCATATATACATATGCATGTACATTGTCCATACTATCACTGAAGCACTTTTACAGAAGTTTTTAAAATGGAGAGTAAGTCATCTAACAGTAAGACACCAGTTAAGCTAAATAGACTGTAGAAGCTAGCATGGTGGTGCACATCTGTGATCCCAGCACTCAGCAGGCCAAGGTAAGAGGATTGTCAGTGCAGTCAGCACGGGCTATAGTGAGAGAACTTGTCTCCAAAACATATAGAAACCACATATGTGTGTGTATTATATATTCATTTTATATATATATCAATTATAAGAGATTGAAATGGAGTATTTTATAGTACAAAATACTAAATAATGTTAAGTATTAACATTTTATATTACCAATTTGAAATGATGATGAGAAATACATATATTATGGTATACTTATAGTAAGCCTTAGTAATAAACTCCAAAATGTTTACAGTACTTTCATCTAGGTAAAGGCATCTTTACATTTCTCGTAATAATCACAATTTTGGGAATGTATCTCACAACGCTCACTGCATCACCATTTATATAGCCAAAGTACTTGAAAAGGTCCATATGTGTACACCAGAGAATGGGACAAATAAACCGCAGGTCCACACTCAGATGAGATAGTTGGTACTCCCAGATAAGAGTACAATGATGGTGCACAACTAAATCTAGTCCTTAATCCCAGCACTCAGGAGCCAAGTCTACAGGAGTATCAAGTTCAAGGCCAAATGAGACTAAACAGTGAGATCCTACCAAAAGGGCTGGGGAGGGAAATGGGTGGCAGCCAGAAACATCATGCCTGTAACTCCAGCAACCAATACACTGGGGCAGAAGAAAGAAGACCCGCAGACTACTCAGTTCACAAGTAGAGAATATTGGTATTCTTTAATTGTAAGGAATTCATTAATTCTATCCACCAAGAGCACCCCTAGACCACAAGTCTGCAGTCTACATGTACAAACACCCAGTAAAATAGTAGGTAAAATTCCTAACTGCTTGGCTCTGGTTTGAGAGAGGAAAAGGAAACATGAAACACTCTACCATTTTAGAGGGTAAAGCATCTGTCAACTACAATAAGGACAGCATTCCTATCCCGGAACTCCAAACTCCAAAACATTCTAAGTATGAACATGATTCCACAAATGGAAAATTCTACACCAGACCTGATACCAAACAGTCAAATGCAAGTGCGCTAAAAACATACATAAAGTGTACACATACACGTGTACAAACATGAACGTTACACACACACACACCTTACAAAATCAATGTGGTGGAACACACAGCACTAGGAAGCTGAGGTCAACTTGATGTACACACAAGACTCTATCTTGAAAAGAAACATTTTCAAAGGCCAAGGTTTTTCTTTAAGAATTAATATATGAAAAAGACATACTAACAAATTATAATGGAGAGAATTATGCAGATTCCCAAACAAAAAGCATGAATGTTTCTATGTGTGTGTGTGTGTGTGCATCAACTGGGAAATGTAAACGTTTTGTGGAGATTATTAAATTGTTAAGGAATTATTAACTACTTTTAAGCATGGTAACAGGATAAATTTTTGATTAAGAAGTCTTTCTCTTTTGAAGATACACACCAAAAGAGGAGTAGAAGAAAATATAGGGATAAACTAATTAATGGCCACTGAAGCTGGATTATGAGCAGATGAGTAAACACTGTACTATTTTTGCTTATATTTGAAACGCCCCATAATAACATCTCTAAAAGTCAAATGGGAGTTTGGAACCCCCTACAGTTCAGCAAAGTCTGCCCCAGCACATATGAGGCCCTAGATCTTCCAGAAACATGTATATGCACACACATTAATGCACAACATTTTATGAAAATTAAATGTGAAAGCTGATAACAAACACATTTTGTTCTGTCATCTATGCCAGACTCACTATTTTCAAATTTCAGTAATAATACAGTGAGCCAAAAACATGGCTTTGGCCATGCTGCTTGGAATGCTAGACAGGAAGGAGTACTCACTGCTCTAGAGGTGAGAGCTCTCTCTCCTGGACTTTCGAAAGCCCTTGCACGTCACGTTCCTGTCTTAAATGAGACTGTGTTGTAATGACGTGTTTCTAGCCATACAACAAGGCTTCGGGAAGGAACATGTTTCATTCATCTCTATTATTCCCAGTAGTTAGAAGAATGCCTAGCATTAAAAACTTCACAAGAGATTTATTGAATGGAAAACAAAAATTGTCTAGCTTAACCAATACCTACTTAGTATAGGAGTATTAGCACTAGGAATTATGAGCTGCAGAGCTGGTTTGGTCATTAAGAGCCCTTGCTGATCTTGTAGAGGACCTGGGTTTGGGCCCCAGGACAGAATTGGTGGTCCACAACCATCCTTAACTCCAGTTCCACGAGATCTGACACCCTCTTCTAATCTCTGCAGGCAACAGGCATGCATGTGGTACATATACATACATGCAGGCAAAACACTCATATAAATACAACATAAAATAAATAAATCTTCCCAAAAAATGTTTTGCATGAAAAACTTCTGATCGTTTATGTAACAAGAATTTGGTGGAAATTCTCGCTTACTCAAAGAAAAACAAATTCCCTTTTTTTTGAGTATGAACTTTAACCTAATTCTGTGTTGAGTCTACAAAGCTCAATGATTACCTAACAAGCCCATGGCTGAAATCCAATTCCCACTGCTATAAGAAAGCAAAGCTTAGGCGCAGGCCTGTTCCTAGTATTCTGTAGGGAGGTGGAACTCTTGAGTTCAAGGCCAGATAGAATTACATAGAGAGACCCTGTCTCAAAAGAACAAAATAAAGGGGTTGGAGAGATGGCTCAGTGGTTAAGAGCATTGCCTGCTCTTCCAAAGGTCTGAGTTCAATTCCCGACAACCACATGGTGCCTCACAACCATCTGTAAAGAGGTCTGGTGCCCTCTTCTGGCCTGCAGACATACACACAGATAGAATATTGTATACATAATAGATAAATAAATATTTAATAAATAAATAAATTGAAAACTTTACTACTGAGAACTCGCCAGATTGGCAAGGTTCTAGACTTAATTACTTTTAAAAAGGCACGTCTTGCTTATGACTCATCTAGCTCGTAGCAGGAACTTACTTATAATACTGTTTCTGAAGGGCTGACATCTCCACCCTGAGAATCTGCTCCACTTTGGCAGGAAGTGATTTCTCCACATCTTTTTTGACTCTCCGAAGAAGGAAGGGCTCTAGTACCTTATGAAGACTCTGATAGCCATTCTCTCTCCCCTTTCCATGGTCTTCTTCAAAATCTTCCCAGAACTCAAACCTACGGATGAAATTGTCACCATCAGTTATATGAAAAGAAGAACATTTTCACAACAAATAAGAACTGAACTAGGAGTAGAGGGCTTGGAGGGGATTTTAAAACAAAACAACCTTCAATCTTTCCCGCAAGGAAAGGCAAAATTTGTCCACCACTGAATTTTCAACTAAAAAGAAGGGAATAAAAAAAATCTAATTCTAAAATTTCAAAAAGTGACAAGGCGGCTCAGCAGGTGGACACCTGCAACTCACCACGGTCTGTGGTCTGGCTGATGCAGTGTGGTCAGCTGCAGCCACCATCGACAGTGTGCTGTGTACTAAAATTGAAAGCCAAAAATCACCCTCCCTCAAGTTGCTTCTGTCAGGTATTCTGTGGGAAATTGTGTAAAGTAACTGATACGGCCACTACTGACTATGATCTCCAGGGAAGGAAAGAGGGATTCAGTAGGCAGACAGGACAAAGAACAGCAATGAGAAAGGACACATGCAGCAAACAGAGAGATAGATCAGCCAGAACTCTAAATAGTGCTGTTCCGACGATGGTTACCCCTCCATCCCCAAGGGAGACACTGGTAATGTCTGGAGACATTTTTAGTTGTGACAACTGGCCTGCAGTGCGTAGACGCCAAGAATACTGCTAGACGCCCTACAAGGAAAATGACACAAGGCAGCTGGGGTGAGGGTGGGAGTGCCCAGTCCAACCCAAAGGTAAGAAGCCCAGCACTATGAGATAGCACTAAATGGAGGGGTGCAGAGAACTCTCCCTGCAGAAAAATACTATAGTGAGGAAAGGGAGAGAGGAAGAGAGGGGGGAGGGGAGGGGAAGGGGAGGGGAGGTGAGGGGAGGGGGGAGGGGAGAGGAGGGGAGAAAGAAGGATCGGCACAATGTTAATCTGCTCAAGTAACAACTGCAGTGGAGCTAGCCCAAGAGATTCCATGTCTCAAACCACCATAGAGGATCCTAAACAGTCTCACAAATAATACTGTTTCAAAAAGGTCAAAAGCAAATAAAGACAATAAACTTGCTGCCTATATGTCTGCCTTACAAGAAACACTAAAGTTAGCCCTTTGAGCTAAAAGGCCTACAGAAACCTCAATCCACAGGAAGAAATAAAGATCACCTGGAAATGATAAAATACAAGTGTTATGTTTCTCTTTTCAGTGCTTCCTTAAAAGGCAATCCTGTGTTAACCAATAATTACTGCTGTATTCTTGAGTTTCTAGCCAAGAGAATTTAAGGTGGAGCCATTGTGGAACAAAGCTGTTACCATTTTTAAGAATCAAGCTAGCATTAGCCTGGAGATTAGGCTGAACTACAGAATCCCTAGACAATCCAAGAGTAAGTCATTTTAAAATAGTAACATAAACTAAGAGAAGAATTACACAGTACACTAAAAATACATATACTAAGCAAAGCAGAGAAGGTGAACTAGTAATAAACATGAACCATGGAAACAAGTAGCCAAATGACGGGAAAAGATCCAACCCTATCACTATTTATATCCAAGAAACTGCCTCAACTAATCAAAAAATAAATAACTTGTATCTAATGCTCTGTTTCCCTGTTTCCACCAATTCCATCCAACACCAAGGTTCTACAGAATATTAACTAAGGCAAGATATAAAGAGCATTCACATAAGAAAGACACTGAAAAGCCTGCACCTGCAGAAATATGGTCCCCAAAGTAAAAATCCAAAAATTTTGGTAACAATAAAAAATTTATAAAAACAAATTTATGAACACCAGATAAATATGCAACACTCAGACATAGCCCTATATTAACTGGAGCTCTAGACCCTAACCACAGCTCTATACTCAACTGTAGCTATAGACCAGAAATTCTCAACCTTCCTCATGCTGCAACCCTTTAATACAATTCCTCATGGTGTGGTGACCCCAACCATAAAATTATTTTCAGTGCTACTTCATGACTGTAATTTTCCTGCTTTATAAATCATAATATAAATATCTATGTTTTAATGTAAATATCTGTGTTTTCCAATAGTCTTAGGAACCCCTTGTCAAAGGGTCATTTGACCCCTGTCACTGACCCACAATCCGAAAACCACTGCTTTAGTCTCTAGTTCTATCCTCAACTGTAGCTCGAGACTCTAGTACAGTATAAAAATGAGATGAAGAAAACAACGTAAGAGGGCCCAGGATATATGATGAGCTCAGTAGGGAGCACTGACCCACTCAGCACACAAGGATTTCGGCGTCTCACGGAAACAACAAAGCACCTTAACTGATACTAAGATTCAAGGCAATCCCAACAAAACTACAGTAGGTTCTTCCCCCAGAAATTAATGAGCTGATCGTGAAACAGGGATGCAAAACCCTTAAGGGTACACAAGAAAGGGTGCTCTAAGAAAGAAAGAAACGGATTTTTATACTTCTCCATGTTAAACACCAGTAGGAAGCAGACACTCAAGACTGCTGTGCAGACGAACGGAAATAAGTATTCACAGCCCAGGATTGACAGACCAGAAGCAAATCCTCTCTTTATTAAGATTTCCAACAAAAGACACGTCTCCAACAATAATGCTGGAACAAATTTCCAGACTGCTCAGTGAAGAAAAATGAATCAAGGTCCTCACACTCCATATACTAAATGCCTCAAAATAAAATATGCACCTAATGTGACAGCTAAATTTTCTAGAACAAAAATGTCTTCATAGCCCATGGTTAGGCCTATCTATTCTATACATGTCACACAAAAACTACTTGATAAAAGCCAATCATACACTTTATTTAGATAAAAGTGCTTTATCTATTGAGAGCACTTGTATCCAGCAGTGTTTTTAAAGAAATAAATTGTTCAATCCATATATTGTCAACTCAATTTTAAAAAACCAAAGCTATGCTTTTTAAATTCTATTTATCTTTATTTTATGTGTATAAGTGTTTGCCAGCATGTATGTTAATATACTAAGTACATGCAGTGCCTGCAGAGGCTAAAAGAGATTGCAAATTCCCTAGAACTGGAGTTACAGACCCCATGTTAGCCACCATGGAGTTTTAAGGAACTGAACCCATATCCTCTCAAGAGCAGCAAATGTTCTTAACCACTAAGCCAGCTCGCTAGTTTCAATTTTTCTAATTTTCTTAACAGGAAAAGATATGAATAAAGATTTCACTAAAGAAGCCCAAATAGCCAAAGAGAAAATGAGAAGATGGTGAACATCCTTAGTACTTATAAAGAAAAATATATTATGGAACATTTACCTGTCGATTATACAATTAGTAATTCAATTGCTTACTGTGTGTCAGTTGCTAATCCAGGTAATGTGAACCAGTGTTGACTAGCAACCAAGATCACTAGTATTTTCACATGCCTAATTTATTGTTAACAGATGAAGAGGTGCTATGCAGCAAACCAAACAGGGGATAACGCTCTTGTACCCTGTACAGATTTGACACTCGTACTGGTTTAATAAAACACTGATTGGCCAGTAGCTAAGCAGGAAGAATAGGCGGAGTGACCAGACTAGGAGAATTCTGGGAAGAGGAAAGGCTCAGTCTGCAGTCACCAGTCAGAAGCAGAGGAAGCAAGATGAGAATGCCTCACTGATAAAAGGTACTACGCCACATGGCTAAACATAAACAAGAATTATGGGTTAATTTAAGTTGTAAAGTTAGTTAATAATCCTGAGCTAATAGGCCAAAGAGTTTATAATTAATATAAGCCTCTGTGTGTTTCTTTGGGACTGAATGGCTGTGGGACTGGGTGGGACACAAACTTCTGCTTACAGGAGAGAAGGCTAAGAAAGGAGGTGGCTGTCCTATAAAAGTAAGGAGAAGCATTCCAGACAAGACAGAGTAGGAATGGGACAGCATGTGGAAGGGACAGAAAGATGGCCAGGAGGGCTGAAACATAATGACTAATAGAACAAGTGCTGGAGTCAGTATGAGCCAGGATCCAGCTCAGTACAGTCTTTCACACTAGAGAAGGAACTTAGATTTCATCTAAGTTGTCACTGTGAACCACTAGATAATTTAAGACTGTAGAATGAATATATATATACTATGTATCTATCCCATATAATTTATACTAGAGATGAGCCAAAGTCCTGTAAGAAGCAAGTTGATTTAAGCAAGAACTAAAACTAATGCTTCTATTAGCAAAGACAGAATTTAAGACATGTCAGACTAGGTACACCATATACTTCAATCATGTGGCTTTTCAGTTTTTGTTTTGTTTTATGCTTTTTGAAGCAGACTTACATGGAGCTTAGAATGGCCTCAAACTCACTATGTAGCTGGCATTGAATTCCTAATCCTCCTGCCTCAACCTGCCAACTACTGGGATTGGGTACAAAAAGAATCACTACCCCATCTGACTTGCACATGTCTTAATAATTATTTTCCAAATGCTTTAACTAATTCAAACCTTTGGTAGGCAATTATACAGTCCTCCTTAACAGGTTAATTTCTTTAGTTTTTATCACTTTATTATAGAAGACCTCAATACAGCTGCTTCTGCCACAGATAAATGTTTTGCCTCCCATGCCATCAGTTATGTTAAGCCTATTAAGAACATCAAGAAGTTGCCAGACAGGACAGTGCAGCCTTTAATTCCAGCACTTGGGAGACAGAGGCAAGCTGATCTCTTATGATACTGATGCCAACCTGGTCTACATAGTTAGTTCCAGGCTAGCCAAGACTACATGAGACCCTTTTTTAAAAATACAAAAAAGGGGGGGAAACATTTACAATCAGACATTCTAGCACCTTTTGAAAGAAACAGGAAGGAGCTTACTTCTCCGGCATAATAAAGTGCAGCAAGGACCAAAGTTCCTTGAGGGAATTCTGCAGAGGGGTGCCCGTGATCAGTAGCCTATGGCTGGACTTGAAATCAATCAGAGTTTTATACAATAAAGAGTCATCATTCTTCAACCGATGGGCTTCATCTACTCCCAGGAAGGCCCAGTTAATACTGCCCAGCACAGTCTAAAGTAAAAAACAGAAGAGAACGAGCCAGTAGGTCAGAAGGGGACCCACAGTGCTTACACATTAAAGCATTTCTGCATAAACACCATCACAAACATACACAGGTAGACACGCTTATTCTTCACAAATTTACTATCTATTAAGATTCTTCTGCTTCTCCTAGCAATGGCCAGAGTCAAGAGTACCTCATCCTCTCCACTGTAAGTGAGTCTCTTACACAAACCACTACTGCAAGCTCGGCAAGAGGATGAAAACTATGCTGAACAAAAGCAGAAACAAAAATTTCATGTGACTCTGTCTTTTCAAGACTATTTTCTTGCCTATTTCCCACCCCAACCCTGAAACAAAACCCTGAAAACGCAAAACCACCAAATTGAACTTAGTAACTTTATCAAAGGCTCTCCAGTCTCTGTAATGTAGCTCAGTGCTTCCTCCTGCCTCCTGCTCAGCTCAACTGGACTTGGTCGACCTGAGCTCCCACTCAACTGTGAGGTTTGGTTTCTACTTACAATCATAGTATCTGAGGGATATCTTAAGCTTGTTTCTTTGCTTGGCTTTTTAGACAAAACTAGAAGAATAACTGACAAGTAGGAAGCACCCTCCCCACTATCCCCACTACTGAAGTATGACACACATGGGCAAGACTTAACTTTGTTTTTTTATTTATTATGTATGCAGTGTTCTGCCTGCACACCAGGAGAGGGCAGCAGATTTCAATACAGATGGTGTGAGATGCAATATAGATGCTGGGAGATGAACTCAAGACCTCTGGAAGAGCACTGTTCTTATTCTTATCCTCTGAGCCATCTCTCCAGCACCCAAAATTTAACTTTTTTATGAATAATTACACACCTTATCTTTTAAGAGGATCTCATATGTTGTTATAAGTGCATTGAATTTCAACCTTTTGGTTTGAGAATGAATCCACTCATATTCCCTTATCTATAAGAAGAAAAGAAATAGTAATTAAAACACAATTTCAGCTTCCAAATTTGTATAAAATTGAATAAAAATGACAAAAATAAAAGTCTCACAAAAATTGAATGAATAGCCTATGTACTCTAAAGAACCGTAAATAACTCAAACATTGAACACTGAGTCAGAATCAATATGTTGCACTAAGCAGGAAAATCATTAGTCATCACAAATAACCCAAACCACCCCCAAAGATCTGATGAGTGTGCAGTATTTCCCAACAATCAAACTTTAGGAACTTGCTGGGTTTGATGTAACATCCAAGCACTGAAGTGGCAGAGGCAGACAGATCTCTGGGAGTTCAGGGCCAACCTGGTGTACAAAGTAAGTTTCAGGACAGACAGGGCTATTACACAAAAAAAAAACCCGTCTTGAAAAAAAAAAACCTTTGGGCACCTGACCTCAATAATGGAGGGCTTTCCCAGACCCCTGAAGTGTTCTTAAGAAAATAAAATTTCCATTATTCCTTAGATACAGTGATATTTACTAAAACAAATTATAGGCCAGAAATTTCATTCATCATAGTCAACCGATACATTCAAGAAAAGAAAGTTTACAGAGTAAAAATAGAACTTAACACAAGTAGAAAATATTGAGAATATAAAGAAACTAGAAAATTAATGAATCCATTCTGAAACATGACCAGAAATTCAGCAAACATGATGCCTACTGACAAAGGTTTTACGGTGTGTTGACTGAGAAAACAAACTCGAGACGACGAGCATTTGCAGGTGATTACCACCAAAGACTAAAGAGAAGGAGAACTGGGTACCGGCCACAAATCAAATTCCCACGGGCTTCCTTCTCCTTTAAGAACTAACAAATTAGAAGAACTAAGAAATACTATGTCTTAGAAAGTCAAAATTATGGCACCGAAGCCTAATATAGTTTATAATCAGACAATTTTTCTCATTTTGTTTTGTTTGCAGGGCTGGCAATCAAACTCAGGGTCTCGCAAGCTAGGGTCTATCAACTGAGCTACAGTTCTAACCCAACCAAGTGCAGGCAAAATGACAGTACTCAATAAAAACAAATTTGAACCCATGCAGATGTGCTTACAGCATTTCTGTAAATTGTTAAAGATTCCTGGTGACCTGCTCTAACTACAAGCAGTCTCCAAAAGGGCACAACTGTGTCTGCTGAGCTAAGGCTCCAGTGCTCCATTCTAATCATCTAACAGCAAGGTAAGAAAGACTTCCTGGACAGTCTTCAGCAGTCTGTCAGGTATTTGTTGCCATTAATTTTGAGGACTATCACAAAAATTACAGGGATACAAATAAAAGCACCAACACAAAAACCAGTATATAGTAAGTACTCAAAAGAAAAAAATTCTCAAAATAAATTTTCTAAACAAAGACAAATTTATATCACTATATGCTAAATTCATGATGTTCAAGGCATTGTTTGAGACCAAATAAGTCTCTTTTCTGCAGTCCTAGAAATGTATTGTTTTCCTTTATTTTTATTTCTTTCTTGCAAGCTATGAAGTTAAGAGATCGGGAAATAAATTCTAAGAACTCAAGTCTTCCCAATAACATTTCGAGTAAGACAGCAAAGACATTAGTTTTCCATAAGAAAAGGTAATCTTAAATAAAAAGATCAAACTAGTAATGGTAATGCATGCTAATACTCATAGCTATCAGGGGCTGAGGCAGGTGGATTGCCACAAGTTAGAGGCCAACCTGAGCTACATAGTGAGACACTAGGAGGGAAAAGAGAAGGAAGAGAGAAGAGAAAAAACAGAAAGAAGAGTAAAATCAGAGAGAAAACAGTGCAATCTAACTAAGAGATTTCCATGGAATTATTGCTGTTTTAAAACAAAGTAGTATACACCTTGTTCAATGCTTTAAAGAAAATCTGAGTTGCATTGACAGACCTCCAAGTACTGAGCCCATAGTACACAATGTGTGAATAATTTTGTTCTGTTTTGTTTCTTTTTTGAAATGGGGTTTCTCTGTGTAACACCCCTGGTTGTCCTTGAACTTGCTCTGTAGACCAGGCTGCCTCTGCCTCCCAAGTGCTGGGAATCAAGGTGTGCACCACCATTGCCCAACATGTATGAATAATTTTACTCAAGAGTTTAATAATACATCTATAAAATATTTTCAGTCAATTCTAAAATACATTTTTAACACACATGCTACTTCAACTCCTTTTGCTTACGCACCGTATTTCTGCTCATCAGGTCGCCTATGTAAACCACCACGTTAATCTCTGGGGCCCAGATTTCGAACTCCCTCTGCCATGAAGTGAGAGTGGATAAGGGGACGACTATAAGAAAGGGTCCATAGAGCTGGTGCTGGTGGAACAGGTAGGAGAGAAATGATATGGTCTGAATGGTCTTTCCTAGGCCCATTTCATCAGCAAGGATTACACTGTTACTTCTGCAGTAAGAAAAAAACACAAACAAATTATTAGTTCATGAAAAAACAGTATGTGCACCAATTATACACTTGACAATATCAGCAGAGAAAGGCATCAGAGTGACCCTTCAATGAATTTCTCCTCACCTTCATTTTTAATGACTTAAACATCCTAAATAAGGAAGAAAGCAGAAGACAGGAACAACAGATCAGGCAAATCTATCTGGAAGAATATTCAAGATTCAGATTACACAAGACTCCTCTAATTGTTTCTATCTTACATGTAAGGCTTCGAATTATATTGTCTACCATGGCTATCCCTCCTAACAGTGAAGACAGTTCTATCATAGATGCATAAAAGTATGTAGCCTTTGGGTCATCAATATACAAACCAAGGAAACTGGCTATCACCATGCTGCTTATTCCAAGAGTCATGTGCCTCTGCTCACATTACCTCCCCTTTCCCCTGTGTTCCACTTGACTATCCTATACCACATCTACTATTTTATACACCTGCTTGATGCAGGGTGGGAAGGACCCTTGTTTGAAGTGCTGGAGATAGAGCCCAGGGCCTTGTATGTTCTAGGCAAAGGGGAACTGTTTTAAATATGTCACAGTTTAGACTTCTGGGGCTCATTCTGGACCTACTATGTGTTATTTGTGCATATACCAGAGACTATTCAAGAAAGAGTGCAGGATTCTGAGGGGTTTTGTCTTTTTATGAAGCAGAGTCCCACTGTGTTGTTCAGGTTGATCTGGAATTTGCACTCTTCCTTCCTCTATCTTGAAGAGCTAGTAGGAAAGGTAGTACATCCAGCCTTTGAAGACTGATCCAGGGCTCATGGGCAGTCTAAGAGACACTGGATCTGGAAATGGGCTGGATTCCACATTTGTTTCTTTAATTGTACACATGTAAAAAGAAAACTAGATGAAGAAAATGAGCAAGGTTAAAAAAGTATGCTTGGGAAACAGAAAGTAGTCAGGAAACTAGAAACTGATGTATGGTACAGTCTGTAAACATTTCTGCAAGGCTCTTTCTTCAAGGGCCAATGAGATAGCTCAAAGAGTAAGGCACTTGCCACAAAGCCTAACTACCCAAGCTCAGTCTCCACAACCGACACATTAGGGAAGACAGGATTCCTTCATGTCAGACATGCAATTATATATACATACATATGAGGTACACATGCAATATAAGTAAACTTATAAAAGATCATCCTTTATTTAGCTGAGGTTCTGGATTTCCCCGAGCATCAGAGCTGTGAGTGTGCCAAGGAGCCTCAGAGCTCTGAATTTGCTTGTTGTTTATGGCTTTATGCTGCAGTTCATGTGGGTCCTTCCCTGATCAGAATATGTGTATAACCCAATCCCAGTGCCACCAACTCAGCTTAATCTCTAAGTGGCTTACTCTCCTGTGCTCCTGCTTGCATCTTTATCTTTAGTAGGGGACTACATTTCCCTGCAGAAATCAGCTCTTTCCTGCTTGCAAAGCCTGAGGAGGGGAATGAAGGTGTGACAGTCCCTCTGGAAGGGTCTGCCCAGCCTAGTTTAGGAAGGGCTATTGGTCATTCTTCCCTTCCTGCTTTTTCTGACATCTGGAAGATTTAACTGTAGCTGCTCATCAAGTCAAACATCAGTACACATGGAGAGAAGCTGCTACCCCACCCCCCAATAGCCCAGTCCTTGTTCCTTTAGCTATGCACATGCTACTGTGACTGTATTTCAACCTAAAGTCTTTCTGTCCCAAATGAACTGATGGTATGTATTGTATGTATGAATGTGTGTATGTATGTGTGTGTGTGTATGCTTCACTAGTGAACCAGTGAACTGAAAGAAAAAAATAAAAGTTAATGTCTAGCTAGAAGAACAAGAACAAGGCATTTAATTTGCCAACATTGCAGACAGATCTCTGGGTTTTCAGCAAAACTGGTCTATATAGTGAGTCCTAGGGCAAGTCAGAGCCACAATGAGACTTTTAAAACAAACAAACAAAAAAAAACCCACATGCAAATATTCTACAACTCTGGAGAAAGGTCTTCGTATCCTGGCTCCTAAGAACCCTCAACTGTAGAATAAAAGGGCTAGCTCATATAACCTCTTTAGTTACATCTAAGTTAATACTGATCCCTAAAAAGAGTAGGACTTATTATCTTCTGAAAGGAAAAATTTTTTTTTAAGTATTTGCTCTATAATTTCATACACATAATATTCTTTGTTCAATCCCTCCATTTTCCTCTTACCCCACACTCCCTCCACTAAACCAGGCCCCTTCTTCCCAAGCCTCTTACCTACTTTCATATCTGTTTATTGGTGTCTGTATGACTGCCACTGCATTGAATTAGGTTTGCCTGCATCAGTATGGGTGGGGTTAAGGAAAATCTTTTTTAAGCAGCTAAAATGGTTGTGACCCACTTTCTCATACAAACTGAAGCTCAAATACTGGATTTTCTTCAGAGTCTTAAACACTACATTCAATTGAAAGATAAGTTTTGAAGGTGGGTTCACCTGAGAAATCGTTATTGTAAATGTGTTTGTAACTAGAAATCATCGCCTGTAAGAAAAATGAAGACACAAGTCAGGCATGGCAGCACACACCTTTAATCCCAGCACTTGGGAGGCAGAGGCAGGTGGATCTCTGTGAGTTCAAGGCCAGCCTGGTCTACAAAGTGAGTTCCAGAATAGCCAGAGCTGTAACAGAGAGAAACCCTGTCTCAGGAAGAAAATAAAGAAGACACAAAGAAAGGGTGGGGATGGAGAGATGGCTCAGTGATTCAAAGCACTGGCTGCTCTTCCAGAGAACCTGATTCAATTCCCAGCACCCACAAGGCAGCCCACAACCATCTGTAACTCCAGTTCCAGGATACTGATGCCCTCTACTGGCCTCTATGGGAACTAGGCACGCAAGTGGTACACAGGCGTACAAGCAGGAAAACACACAGTGTGTGTGTGCACGTGCGTGTACACACGCGTGTGTGTGTTTATGCTCTGGGTGTTCTTGTGTGGGTGTGCTTTTGTGTGTGTAAAATTTCTTTATAAAAAGGTATGCATAGAAGACTCTGTCATTGGTACTAAAGGAAGCTCTCACATGCGCATCACATAATGAAGAGGAATCACGTTTATCTTGAATCACTTAAATTCTCAAAGCCTAAGTGGTTCCCATAACTTAGGATAAAAATAAGCCAAACACAGTGGAGAACAATCTAGCCATATCTTCTACCTACTTGCACCAGGAGTGAGCAAGCCAGTTGAGACCCTCTAGCTGATAATCCCGGAGCTCCAGATTCTCCCCTCCTAAGTATGCTGGCTGCTTCTTTAAAGCTACAAATCGTGGTCTTTGCTTTAGTGCCTGAAAAACAAAAATTAACAAAACCTACGTCTTAGAAACATTTTCCCCTGCTCTTAAATTACAATGTTAGCCATATCTTATGTACTCTACGCCAAAAAAAAGCTTAATTTCAGATATGAATGGTTACCCCACCCTACCCCATCCCAGGACTCTCTATTCTCAGAGTTCATCCTAAAGTCAAGTATTTTTAAATAACTTGCTCTTTTTCTGAAATAAAGTTATGAGCATAAATTAGCTCCGTATTTTCTCATCCTTTACTGTGTGGCACACACATTAACACTCTGGAAGTCTGTCACTGAGAGATGTTGAACAAGCAATCCTACAAATACTGTAATTGGGAACTCTGAGGTTCAGCCCACTTACATTGAGTCCCCAACCTTGTGAGTCTAGTTTTCAGAAAGAAAAGTTGCTCTTTCCACTGCTGGAGATTTGAAAACTTGCACTCTACTAAGGCCAAGTCTACTGCTTACACAAAACGTAGATTCTGCAGTCAAATCAGTTTGGGGCACAAACGAAGCATTCAAAGTTACGCAAGTTTCTCTACTCAGGACTTTCAAAGTCTACGCATGTATAGCTATAAGATGAATTCCTCATGTCTTTCTGCAAGGTGCCTTTATCTTTTGTGGGAATTACCACCGTAACTGTGTGGTCATTAGTACATTCAATTCTCCTATGCAAGGATACACTCTGGCTCCTCATGCTCACCTTCTACACTAGCCATTCATCTAGCCTCGGCTAGATGCCCTCTATGCAGTCTTCAATTACTGTAACATATTACTCGATGGATCTTCTGTCTCTAGTCTCCTACTCACTGTCATTATCTAAAGCCTTCAAATAAAACGCTGATCACAACCTGGCCCTCTACAGTGCAAGGTCCCAAAAACTGTAGGCCAGTCAAGTCACACCTCCGTCAACACAGTCAGGACACGTGCTGTGAAGGAAATGTGCTCGGCAATACCTTCAGATCCACAAGTTTTCTATTACAAAATTCTTCTGTACCCTTCATGGGAAGTCAATCCTGAGGTCTTTTGCACTTTTTAACACTGTTTTTCATAGATTTATTTTATTATTGTATTGTGTATATGAGTGTTTTACCTGCATGTAAGTATATACACCACATGTGTGCTTGGTACCTGAGGTGGTCAGAAGAGGGTGTTGGATCCCTGAGACTGGAGTTACATATGGTTGTAAGCCACCATGTGGGTACTGGGAATTGAAGCCCAGTATTCCACAAGAGCAACAACTGCTCTTAACTACTTAGCCAACTCTCCAGGCCCCAGAGCCCTTTCTTGTATGCTATTAAGCACCAATCCACTTTTCAGAGCACAGGCAAAGTAAGCAACTGGCTGCTTTCCTCTGAAAACCTCCTCACTGCCCACCAGAACCGTGGCCTCCACCTCCGCTCTGTGGCTTCTCCACCACACACACATGCTGGTCTTCACAGACAGGGGACTGATGTTATCAACATGAACTTCACCTTCTATAAGGCGGTCCAAGGAACCAAGCATACTTCTAGATCTCAACAAATTTCAAAAAACAGAAACACTGGTACAACCAATCTGACAATTAAAAGCCTGTACTTTTCTGATTTACTATTCAGAGACATCTTTCCTGTTTGTTTTAAAGTGACTATTTTCAAAAATTTCTAATAATATATCTAACTCTATAAAGTAGTAAATTATAGAAACCAATAAAGTTATTATACAACAGATACTCTTTCTAAAAAACATGAGTGTGTTTTTAAAAATTTCTAAAAAATAATACACTACTGTGCACCACATGCATGCAAGGACCCTTCAGGGGTCAGAAGATGGCATTGCAGCTCCTGGAATTGGAGTCATAGACAGCTGTGAGCCACGCTCAGGTCTTCTCCAAAACCAGTAAGTATTCTTAACCTCTAAGTCATCTCTCCAGCCCCTAATCCTCTCCTTTAGCTTTCTTTTTACTTTGCACCAAGTAAAGTATATTCCAGGATGGCCTTGAACTCACTCCAAGGCCAAGGATGACCTTGAATTTCTGACCCCTCTGTCTCTACCTCCAGAACCCCGGGATTATAGGCATGCACAATGAAACCCAGTTCTGTGTAATGTTAGGCAATCAAATCCAAAGGCTGCACACATGCCAGGTACAGTCTGCTAACTGAGCTATATTCCCAGTCTATGCAGTAATCACTTGTATTTAATGTTACGTTTAAATCATCATTCATTCTTGCTTTGCTTCTATATACCTACACAACTAACCCTTTGGTTATAATACCTTCCCACAAATACATACATACATACATACACACACACACACATAAAATTAAAATAAATATATAAATTAAAGGCATGCGCCACCACACTCAGCATATATATATATTCCAACACTCAAGTTGCAGAAGCAGATTGATCTCTGTGTGTTCCAGGCCAACCTGATCTACACAGTTAGTTCCAGGACAGCCAAGGCAATATAAGAGAATCTGTCTCAAAAAACCAAAATATAAAACTATAAAAAATAAAAACACAAAAGCCAACAATGGCCAACCTTGCACTCTCTTGTTGGAATGGTTTTGGAGTTGTTACGGCTGTGGAAGCTGTCGATACAGTTCTGGAATTTCTTTCCGATCAAGGCTTCATCTTCCCAGCTACACTCTGAATAAGGCAGTCCCATCCATTTGCAGAGATATTCAGGCTCATTTGAAGGCGCTGGCTTCCGACTATGAGCTATAACATGAATAAAAAAATTATCAGATAATATCAAATTAAAAAAAGTGATATTCTTTTTAAATATATAACTACTAAACACCATGTGACAAAACTATAAATCTGCAAATCACAATGTGATCATAAATACTGAATATTTACTAAATATAAGACTGTTACTCACCTGGAAAATCTGTTTGGCCCAATGTAGATTTACTTGTCTTCACAGCTAAACAAATATAAAATAAGACAGAAAAGTTACAAATATACTAAGAAACAGATTTTATAAGTAAGGAACTGGAGAGATGGCTCAGGGGTTAAGACCACTGGCTGCTCTCCAAAAGGACCCAGATTCAATTCCCAGCACCCACATGGCAGATCACAAGTTTTGTTACTCCAGTCTCAGTGGATCTGAGGCCTTCTCTTCTCACCTCCTCAGGAGCAAAGCATGAACATTGTGCACAGGTATACATGAAGGCAAAACACATACATATAAAATATAAATAACTTAATAAAAAAGCTTTCACAGTAAGAATGTGGCTCACTCCCCATGCTCTAACCCGGGTGTCAGACTGCCATCCTAGTACTCTGCTATTTTTATTTCCAAATACATTAAAAATATTTTTAAGTATAAGGGTTCAAATAAATCGAAGACCTTTTCTGGGTCAGTAAGACCACCAAACAAACCACAGCAATGTGTGATGGAAAACAAATTCCATGGTCACCATCAGTGAATGTCTGAAAGACTTTCTGTGCATCGTTTCCTAAGGCAAGCGTGCTGGGCTCTGGAGAGTTGTAAATGTCATGTGTTTTAAGTGTGTCTATCACTGACAAAAAAAAGCATTTGAGGCACAGACTTTGTACAGTCAATACAACGGCATACTATTATTTCACAGAATGACCTCCTCATTTAGAGGTACAATAAAGCAACTGGGGAAAGCCTTAACTAGAAGCTTGTAGTCTTAAAGGTTCATTCTCCACAAGTTTTTTTGTTTTGTTTTGTTGTTTTTGTTTTTCAAGACAGGGTTTCTCTGTGTTGCTTTGGAGCCATCTCCACAAGTTTTAAAAATGAAGTAATTCCCAAAACAAAGAACTTTAAGTTGAGAGAGTAAAAATGGTTCTGTTACTTTTTAAAATAAGGAATCACTGAATCTACGCTCAAAACCATCTCTCATTCTCTCCTGAGGCCCCCTTAAGCAGACCTGTTCTGCTAACAATTACTTCCTGTTGCCATTTCACTGAAGCCAGCCAGCGCTACTCCCAAATTCAAGGATCAAATCCGAGACTAGTGTTCTATGTCAATCATCTACTTCTACTGCAGCAATCTCTCTTAGCTCACCTCTTAGATCATTGCCTACTCCTTCTCTGTCACTAGAAAACATGCTAAGATGTTCTCAGACTTTCTCTTCTCACAATGTGTTCTGTCTCTCTCTCTCTGTGTCTGTCTCAGTACATTTCAAATTTTAAGTACTACCTATACATTGACAATACCTAAATATACCTCCAAGTCACCACATGAATACAGGTTGAAGTCCTCAAATAATACTTGTCTCTTAGATAACAATAAAGTTACCAACCAAAGCATTTGATTTCAAATCCAAAAACCAGTTCTTCCCTTGATCTTTCCATTTCAGTGAATGGTACCTGTACTGTCTTAGGAAATCTTGCAAGCCAAACATCCCTGACACTCCCCTCTTTCATCCCCCACACCCAAATCCACAAGCAAAATATAATTCTCCCTTCAAAATAAATAAATATAGGCCTTTGTTTAGTCTCAAAAAGTAAACCTATAAAATGCATCTTATAAATTTATATAATCCTAAAGCCTAGGTCATTTTCTCCAAGTTTATCCATGCCTAAAATGAGTTTCCAAGAACTTACCTATTACTCTTTCTACTATTTGATACTGTTTATTCAACTCTGAGGCCAGCTCCTGTTGGCAATTGAAATATTCAACATCTTCTGGAGAAACTTTCCCTAACCTAAACAGAAGACCAAAAAACAAGCATATACCAGTTAGAGCTTGGAGATCTATATATATGTATCAGAGCAAACCTTCTAAGTACAAATGTAAACTTAATTGCTTCCAGGTGTCCCTTTAGTAATCTTCAATAGTAACAAGTCTGAGATGTTTAAATGAGACCAAAAAAATGGAAAAAAAAAAAAAAACTTCACATCATTTCTACAAACTATATTACAACCAAGAATAATTTCAAGTGTATCAAAACCCAGAGGGCTCTAGACTATTAACCTTCACATATAAGCCACCCCAGCCTAATCAAACCAAAGTAACAACATGTTTTGAGATTGGCTCTTCATACAGCTGTCTAAATTCAAGTCACTGATTCACTTGCAGTCACTTCTTCCATCTACAAAACAGTTAACGAAACAAATAAAAATCTCACAATTTTATTGTCAAGATCAAACAACATATTTAAGAAAGGAAACGCGGCAAGTGCTCCATGAACCAGCTGTTCTTGTTAAATCTGAGAATTTAGTAGCCACACAGGAAAGCATTCACTGTCGTCACATCACAATTTCAGAAACAGAACTATAGAATGCTCAGCATTCCTTGATCAGATGATCAAGGCAAAATCTGAAATCCTAGAGAGCACTGCTCTCCACACAATTAAAAACCTCCCTTCCCGTACAGACTGAAAACACCACTTGAATTGGCAGCAGGAAGCATACCATTGTTTGATTTCGTCCTCTTTCTTCTTAAAGTTCTCCAGTTTCTTCAGGCCCTTCACTTTCTGCTGCTGTAAGGACTCTTCGCTCTCCCACGTGCTGTGGATGTAAGACCAGCCCTTCCACTTGATCAGGTACTGGATCTCACCTTCCTCCCTCTCAGGCTCAAAGGCCTCACTAGGATCTCCGTTAGCTTCAACAGCATACACAGTGGTAGATGCCCCCGTGGCTGCAAAAGGATTTGCAGTTTTAGTTCAACTTTAAAGGAAATGTAAGAAACCAGGCGAAAAAAGATCCCCACTTAAGCAATTGCCAATAAGAATCTCTCCTTGAATAAACCGAATGCCTCTGACTTACAGTAAGTGGTCAACTTACTGTTCAATTACAATTATTACAATAAGTAATTCAACTTGCAACACAGGATGGGTCCAGTAATTTTAAATATCCTGAAAATGCTACTGTTTACCTTAAAGCATGCGCAAACTTGCAGGTAAATTTGCAGGCAAATCTGTGCAAACACCTTAAAAATCAAACAGCAGCATCCTTTCCTTTTCAGTATACCTCAAAAGGCAGACCTCTTCCTCTGAGAACAGAGTAAGAAATCAAAACCTCCTCGCCTCTCCTTACTCACCTCCCCAAAGCTAAGTTAACTGCCTTACCCTCAAATAAACCAGATTGTGAGCGTGGTGGGGTGTGGTTAGGTTAGCAACACCAAGGCCTGATTCAGCTGCCAGCACTGCATATAGTGGCAATGGTAATACATGTCTGTAATCCCAGAACTTGGGAGGTAGAGGCAGGGGGTCATTGTTGAGTATATGGAAAACTGGAGGCCAGTCAAGGCTACCAGAGACCCTGTGTCAAAAATTCAGAGAATAATTTGCTCCCCAAAGACACAAACCTCCTTTCTTTCCCAGTCTTGAATCTAAGACCTTTTCAATAGTTTCACTATTATCTTGCTGTTCATCAATTCCTTCTCCAGTCATTTCAATGAGATCATCTGAATCAGTTTCAAAGTCATCATCTTCTTTGTAACTGTGTGAGAAATAATGCTGAATGAGCAGGAGACTGTACCTTCAGAATTAAACATCTCTACAGATAGCACTGGAGTACATAAGAACCACACTCTCTGACGCCAACAAATTATTCACAGGTTTTCCAATCGACAGCTCAAAACCTCCCTCGTCCCATTTCAATCACTGACACAAGTCCACAAACTAAAGAGTAGCTCATACTACACATATGAGCAAGATAAGGGAATCTACAAGGATACCCTTTATTTAGTACCAGGTAATATCTAAATTATGACGAAAAAAGTTCATAAGGAACAAAAAATTGCTATTATTTCAGACAAAAGAAAAAATTCCTAAGATTAAATGTTTCAATCATGCAATTTTATCTCCCAATAACAAAAAAATGAAATTTAATTTGACCCAAACAGTTGAGAATATTCAAACTCATACTTCTGAATTGTAAAATATAAAATGTATTTGGCCATGATAATCCCAGAACTGGGGAGACTGAGCACAGAGAGGTGATCTGAGGCTGGTCTGAGTTACACAGTAAATTCAGGATAGCCTTGACTACATAGTAAGTTCCAGGCTAGCTTAAGTTACATCAAAAACATAAAAAGAAAAGAAAAACAAAATAAAGCCTTTACAAGTAAAACACACCTAAACAGTAAATACAAGGGGGCACAGTTCAGTAGTATTGTCCTTGTATAAGCAAAGTGCTGGGTTTAATCTCCAACACAACAAAATGATAATAAGAAAACAAAGACACAATATAACACAGTAAGAAAATGAGCTAAGCTAGACACCAGCACATTAAGTCTAGCCCTACATTTAACTATCAATTGAAAACATCCAACAACTATTATCTCTAGTGCTCGGCTTCACATTGCTAATAGACCAAAAGAAAGATGCATTTGTTCTCAAAGTAAACGTACTTCACATTCTCCAGATTAAACAAAGAACATATTATCTTTATTTATTTGATCATCAATTAATGCCTTATATCCTGCAATAATAATTATTATTATTATTATACCCAAATGTCACTAGAAACAGTAAGACTCAGGAGTGATTCAGGAGTGAAAGCTCCGTCCATCATTGTTCTGAAACATCAGAACGATAGCCACCAGGACAGGACGTGACCGCGGTTGGGGCAGTGCCTAGTGAGCTGCTGTTACTCTCCTGCTCCACTGGGCTCAACACCAGTTTTCTCAGAGATGGCTAGACTCTGAAATCTACTTTATCACAGAGACTTATGTCCTTTTTTGCTTTTTGAGACAAGGCCTCACACTGTATCTCTGGCCTTTCTGAAACAAGTTATGTAGACCAGGCTGGCCTCAAAATCACAGAGATCCACCTGCCTCTGTCTCCCGAGTGCTGGGATGAAAGGCTTGTGCCACTGTGTCCTGTTCAGGCTGATTTTCTTACCTGTCAATCACATTACCTAAAACTTGAAGTCAAGGTCTAAACAGCAATGTCATTGCCATCACATCAACAAAGACCTTCCAGGCCACAACTGACCTCACATTTTTAGCAGCTCGTCGTCGAGTCTGCCTTTTGGGAGCTTCATCATCGTCGTCATCGTCATCAGAAGACTCTTGCTTTTTCCGCTTTCCACGCTGAGTCTTAGGCTGCTTTTTAACCTGAGGTTTAGGCACTGTTCTAAAATGAACAGAGAAAGAAATAGCAAAGCTTTTACTCTGTCACTTGGTGGCTATTTCAAACCTACATACTGGCATTTCCCAAAGCAGTGGCACACACAAAGAATTCACTAAAGGGGGCCAGGCATGGTATCAGACTGGAATCTCCAGCATACACGAGGTGGCAGCAGAAGGGTCGGGAGTTTAAAGCAAACCTCCACTACAGGATACTCTGGGAAAACCAAGGGGGACAGGATAACATACAATCACATAGATGTGTTTCTCCTGCCTACCTAATGAACCCTAAACAATGATCAGTAAATAATGCACAAAAAAATCGAGCGTGGCATTTCAATCTTGAGAGCTTAAACTCAGGGAGACAAAACTCAAGCTTTCCATGATGAGGTAAGGACAGGCACTAGACGAGGAGTAGACAATTTTTTCTGCAAATGGCGAGGGAGAAAATATTTTAGACTTTTTTGGCCTAGGCATAAAACTGGGACAGTGTATAAGTACTTATGCAAATAGAAGACATATATTCTTCACAACATTTTTACTGACAAAATTCAAAACAGAGATATAGGATGTTTTGGTGATATGATTAATAAGAATAGAATCATTCTAGAGAGAATGATTCACTTAACTAGGATCCAAATTTAGTACTATTACCATACTATAAGTGATAAATGTTTATCAAAAAAACTATTATAAGCCTTAAAGCCATTAAGAAAGTGTTGGTTGTGATTTGACCCCTTCCTACTCAATACTGAAAGAAGGTATATTCTGTGACTGTGGAGGTGGCTCAGTCTGTAAACTGTTTGTCACACAAGCATGATGACCTGTTCAATCCTCACAATTTACACACACATGGTGGCATGCATTTGTGATCTCAGCATCTGGGAGGTAGTGACAGTAGGACCCTTGGGGCTAGGCTGGTCAGCCAGGCTAAACCCATCACTAAGCCCAGGTCCCAGTGAGAGAGCCTCTTAAAAATCAAGGTGGACAGCTAAGTAACAACACCCAAAGGTGACCTCTGACCTACCAACACACACCAAATAAATGAATGAATGAATGATGTTAAATTTAAGGCCAGTCTGAAAGGCCAGAACTACACAGTAAGACCTTTTCTCAAAAGCCAAAAAAGAATATAAGCCTGTGTACTAAAGCTGCTCTCAGAGTCCAGTCACCCTTGAGAAACCTGGTGTTGAGCCCAGGAGGAGAGTAACAGCAGCTCACTTGACACTGCCTTAACCGAGGTCACGTCCTGTCCCGGTGGCTATCAGAACAATGGATGGACGGTGCGTTCACTCCTGAATCACTTCGAGCCTCACAGTGAATTTCTTCTGCCTTCTTATATCTGTCCTCAGTTGCCGTGTTTCACCAAAAATTACTAAAACTTGTTGCCTTCTCAACCTCTGCGCATCTCTATACAATCAGGCGCGCTGCTTTTGCTGCTTAATGCTATGGACATTATATTAAAAGAGCAATAAATATAAATATGCTTTGGACCAGCCAAAAAAGTATTTTCATCTTAAGAATTAGTTCTCACCAAGCATGGTGGCACATGGCTTGAATCCCACACTCAGGAGGCAGAGGCAGGAGGATCTCTATGAGTTTGATGGCACCAAGATCTACATAGTGAGTACCAAGACAATCAAGAAACCCTGTCTCAAAAAGCCAAAAAATAAGCCGGGCGGTGGTGGCGCACGCCTTTAATCCCAGCACTCGGGAGGCAGAGGCAGGCGGATCTCTGTGAGTTCGAGACCAGCCTGGTCTACAAGAGCTAGTTCCAGGACAGGCTCCAAAACCACAGAGAAACCTTGTCTCGAAAAACCAAAAAAAAAAAAGCCAAAAAATAAAGACAACAAGCAAAGAATCAATTCTTCCAAAAAGAATTTATAACCTGACCATACAAAAAGGGGAGGTTTTTTGTTGTTAATGTGAGGATTAAAGCAGAAGATATGGCTGCATATACCATGCCCTAAATATACTGCCACGAAAGAAACAAAGATCCACTGTCAGAGAATATGATCAGAGTCCATGATACACATATATGAAAATGCAATGAGCAAATAAATCCATTACTACTTACAATTAATACATACTAACACTAAAATAATTTAGTTTAAACCCCGTGGTATATGAAGAGGGAAAAAGTATCTCCAGTCAGAACCGCATCCATGCAAATACTCAAAAGTGATCTCAGTAGCTCAGTCACTTGGTCACTTGGTAAAGATACAGGCTAACACAAAGAAAACCAGATATCCAAATTCTACAACAGGACAATCTGTGTTGATTAGGGCTCTGGCTTCCAGTGTAACCCAGGGAGCTGAGCTAGAAGCAGACTGGGCAGGCTGGCAGCACACCTTCTGGGCACAGGCCTCCTAGCTTTTCCTTTCTTTTGTTCCTGTTCACTCTCTGCACTGGTGCCTTGTTCATGTTCATCTTCTGAGGGGTCCTGCTTCCATTTTTCTCTGTGATCAAAAAAGCAAAACAAATTTTTCCTTTAAGAATTCATAAGCTAAATGATCTCAAAAAATAAATTCCAAATGTAGTATCTGAAACACAGAACATATGTATTTTAGATATTATATTTTATATTTTTGGGTTTTGTTACTCTGAGTTATATACCATCTATTCCTAGTTTAACTCTGGTAACATAAATGGAGAATATGGGTATAATTTTCAAACCACCTTTTCTGGGGTAGAAAAATTCTGATACCCATTCTATTTTGTTCACCACTGTCTGAATCCAAAAGATTCCCAAGTTTTAACATACATCAGAACTAGCAAAAGAGCTTGCTTCTTACTCAAAAGCTGTCAATCAAGACAGCTCGGAATTCTAATAGCACACATGATGCTGATATTGGGTAGAAATGTATTTGAAAGCATTACAAGAACGAATTTTGCTGGATAGAAATGTATTTGAAAACATTACAAGGACGAATTTTGCTGGATAGAAATGTATTTGAAAACATTACAAGAACGAATTTTGCTGGATAGAAATGTATTTGAAAGCATTACAAGAACGAATTTTGCTGGGTAGAAATGTATTTGAAAACATTACAAGAACGAATTTTGCTGGACTAGGCAAGTACTCTCTCACTAAGGTCCACCTGCAGACTATATGAAATGTTTTAGTTTTTAGAACATAATTAAGGAAACAGTCCCTAAATAAATTTTCATTGCTGAAGCTGCCACCTTAAGACTGTTCTGTTTCTAAGACCTAGTTTTGAATTAGTAGAGAAAGGAAGTGTTCTTTTGTTTCTCGAGATCCTACAAGGTTTGAAAGAGTCATAACCTACAGGTGTCCTTCTACTTTTAATCTCTTAAAGGCTAACCATGACACCACAGGGACCTAACTCATTTCTCACCTGTAGTGAACAAAGTATGTAATAGCTACTAGGCATGAAAAGACCTAGGAAAAAACCCGACAGGCACAAGCTTGAGGTTCCTCTGTAAACAAAACAATTACCACTGTACCCATGGGTTCCCTTAACAGAGGTCATAACAAAGATGCTTGATACAGAACTGCCAAGTCAAATTAATATTCATCATAGGACAAGTCAAGAAAAACAGTGCTAGATTGCTCCAAAAAGGGGTTGATCTGTAGATTCCTGAGGCCCTTCCTAATAGCTGCAAGAGTTACTAATTAGGCCGGGCGGTGGTGGCGCACGCCTTTAATCCCAGCACTCGGGAGGCAGAGGCAGGCGGATCTCTGTGAGTTCGAGGCCAGCCTGGTCTACAAGAGCTAGTTCCAGGACAGGAACCAAAAGCTACAGAGAAACCCTGTCTCGAAAAAAAAAAAAAAAAGTTACTAATTAGTTAATACAACAACTTCAGCTCCCCCTGAACTAGCTGAAGCTTGGGGAGGAGAATCAACCCTTTCATGAAATGGCAATCTAACACTTTCATGTACATTAGTCAGATTCAATCGTTGACTCCTTGCACAGAGATGGATACAAAAGCTGATAAATAGAAATGGCCTTGGTTAAATAATGAAATTAACTAATGAACGAGCCCTGAGTTTTTGAGTCACCATGTTGAGTACTTTTGTAGAGAGACTAGATAGTAAGCCCTGTTACTGGTTTCTATCTATCAGTCTATATTTAAAGCAAAACTTCCCCCAAGTGGTGGTGATGCACTTGGGAGGCAGAGACAGGTGGATATCTGCAAGTTTAAGGACAGTCTGGTCTACATAACCAATTACAAGATAGCTAGGGCTGTTACACAGAAAAACCCGATCTCCAAACCTCCCCTGACCAAAAGGACTTTCTTGTATCTACCTGTACTCTGCTATCTAGCTTGTTCTGCTTACTCAAGGTCTAGAATAATAAAATTTTGCTAAAGAATACAAGGAAGCCAGACACAACAGTGTACTCAAGACAGAGCAACGATGAGTTCAAAACCAATCTTGGCTACAAGAGAAACCCTGTCTCAAGAAACAACAACAAAAGGAATCTAAGTTATAGAAGTTGATAGCCAAGAAGATGGAAGAGAAAGTGACTCCTACACTCGGAAAACTGGGATGTGAGTCAGCAGTCGACCTAGGGCTCTGAAAAAGTCATTTACCGTCCAAAGTCATGCTGCAAAACCTGGACTCCCAGGAACGAGTCTCAAAAACATGGACATTTAAGGACCAGGGGAAAGTATTATCAATAAAATCCAGAGTCAAATAATCTGATCGAGGGCTATCAATGAAGCTCACTAGACCTAGAGCATCACTAGGGCTACCAGTGAGGGCCACTAGAGCCAGGAAATCACTATGGTTATCAACGAGGCCCACTAAGGGCATTACTAGGGTTATCACTAAGGCTCACTAGAGCTAGGACTATCAATGAGGCGCCTGACAAAGGATACAGCAAACTAAAAAGAGAAAGTGTTGAGGCCAGAGTATCCCAGTGAAAAGTTGGTGTGGTATAACACTAAAGTAGGGGATTTGTGTGTGTGTTCTGGTTACCTGGTTATAATAGATAAGAATATTAAAGTAGTTATCTTCTGTATTATCAGATTACAAAGGTGGGATGTTACTATTTTATCAGCAAGATATTAAAATGTATTTCTAAGTCCTCGGTTTCAATCATGAATAAACATTTATTGTTAGCAATTTAAAAAGAAAAAAAAAAGTTATATACAACCAGGAGAGCTTGGGCTCTTCCAGCATAGGAATGTAAAAGGAAAAAACTGGTCAAATCAACTGGTCTAAAGCCTAGGGAGATGTTCTTCCTTGAAGACTAAGTCCACTAAGAAAGTTACTTGTATGTACAGCAAACCTCACACCTATTATTCCCAATCATAATCCATACAAGACCCTTAAAGACTGTTGGGAGCTATAGATCCCTTGCTCCCTTGATTTTCTTTGCCTGCCTCAGACCCTTTGCCTGCTGGAGTGAACTGAGCAAAACAACTTGTTTTCCTCTGTTCTGAGCAGACACCAGCTGCTCTGAGCACAAGACCCTGATGGCAGGCTGGTGAGTCTGCAGCTGAAAGATCCAAGAACTGGGGTGTGGCCAGAGCCCTAGATAAGCTACCCCTGAGCACAAGAGACTTGGCACTCTGGTATCAAGAGGACCCATGTCTCTTGTCTCTCCGTTTACGTGTCTTTGTATGTTTTTTAAGTCTCTCAGCCCAGTTCCTGCCTCGCGGACAGACCCGTAGCGGCATGGGAGTTATAGGAGTAACACCGTATAGCACATAGTACAGGACCGTTTGGGGGTTTTACAAAAGACCCAGGAAAAATTACAGTCAAGCTCATACATTCCAGAATATATAGACAAACAGAGGGGCAGGTGTTTGAAATTGGGCACATTATGTTTTAATTTTCAAGAACAAGGAAAGAAAAAGTATCTATTTGGTTTGGTTTTTCTGAAACAGGAACTCACTATACACCTCTGCCTGCCCTGAAACTTACTAAATAAACAAGGCTGGCCTTGAGGTCGCCAAGACACACCTACTGTTTTCAGCCTCTGCCTCCCAAGAACTGGGATTACAAGTGTTTGTCAGCATGCCCCACAAGGAGAAAGAAGCAGTGAAGAATAAGCAAAAATGAACATCAACTTCCTGACCTCACACACATACAGCTCTTAGACAAGTAAAATTGCTCATTTCTTATGGAAAGCCAACTAAAAGCGCCTTTTCAAAGGAGACTCCCCAGTCACCCATACTCTGTAGATCCCACTGCAGTAAAGAGGCAAGAACTTGGACCTGACTCAGCAGTTAAGAGCACGGGCTGCTCCTCCAGAGGACCCGACTTTGGTTCCTATCACCACATGGAGGCTCACAACCATCCAGAACTCCAGTTCCAGGGGAGGCACACACTCTTCTCTGAATACTAAGGGCAGTAGGTATACACAGGTGAGTATATTTACTTGCAGACAAAACACCAGTACACATAAAATAAATACATTTAAGAGAAAAAGAGAGCCAAGAATTTGATTAAAAACTATTTCACTTAACAAAGGAAACATCAACAAAAAATTTCCCAAATTTGAAGGATTGTGGAAAAAAAACTACCAAAATATAGCTAATGAGACTCCAAAGAAATGTAAACAAGCAGTTCAAATACTAATCAGCTGGGAACTTCGACTTTCATTATCACAAAAGGGAGGCTGTGGAACGTAGACAACTGACTCCCATCTAAGCAGGCAGTGAGCAAAAGCCACTTTTAAATATAATGGGCCTGGATACTGGTGCAAGGGCTTTACTGAACACGCTAAGTGCCAAAGAGAATTCCTTTTCTTCTTAAAAGACACAGCAGGAAAAGAAGAAACTGGCTTCTAGATAGCATATATCCCCACGCCAGAATACTTTCACCAACAATTCCAATCTCAGACTAATAATGACTCAGTTTCATTTTGATGTAAATCCGTGACAGATTCCCAATTCAAAACATTGAAAATGAATAAATTATTCTCTCCCTCTCTCTCAAATACACATCCCCATACACAGTAGATTCCATTACACTTGTTATTAGCTCAGAGTGCCAGTCATATGCAAAGTATGATGCCTTCCCATAATGTGATCAAGAACATTTCAGAAAACATCCCATAAAGCTATTAGACAGGAAGAAAACAACAACCAAAAAAAAAAAGCAGAAGAGTCATAGCTCATGAGACTGAAGCACAAGGAAAACCTAAGCCATCCCTGCTTAGAGCTTGCAGTCTCCAACTCCAAGTCAGTACATAAAACACAATAGAAACTGGGTGTATTCAGGCAAGACAATATTAAATACTGCTCTACAAAGTTCTTTAAAATATACATATAATTGCCGTGCGGTGGTGGCGCACGCCTTTAATCCCAGCACTCGGGAGGCAGAGGCAGGCGGATCTCTGTGAGTTCGAGACCAGCCTGGTCTACAAGAGCTAGTTCCAGGACAGGCTCCAAAACCACAGAGAAACCCTGTCTCGAAAAAACCAAAAAAAATATATATATACACACACACACATATAATGTAACCACTTCTATTCATTACTGAGCAGGCAGAATTTGTATTAATATTCTAGAAATTGGTTTAAGAAATTCAAATTTGCCCAACCATTAGACAACATGTAACTGCAGACCTTAGTGGAAAATATTCCTGAATTGGTATACTAAGTTTTGGACATCTACATTTTTCAAAAAGGGGCTACAGAATTCATACAGTTAAAGGGGCAGTACACCATGGAAATGGAAAGGGCTGCTATTTAAAAATCTTACCATGTTTTCACTACACAGAATTTTTTTAACTAGAAATAATGAACAGCTAGGTAAAGGGGGACTCGCTTGTAATCCTGGAACTTGGAGAGTGAAGGCCTTGACTACATAGTGAGTAAATAAAGACAACAATGAGCAGCAGAGGGTGCCACCTTCCTGTAATCTCATCATCAGACTGAAGCGAGTGATCACTGTAAATTTGAGGCTAGCCTGGGCAATAAAACAAGATTTGCCTCAAAAATAATAAAAATTAAAAATAAAAATACCTATCCTGAAGTTAGGGTTTGTGGCACAAACCTGTAATCTCAACGGGGAAGCACAGTCAAGAAAATCTGCTACAGTTCAAGACCAGCCTGGTCTACAAAGTGAATTCCAGGCAAGGTATATGGTTAAGGCAAAAATGATATTCTATCTTTAAAAAATTTTTAAAGAAAAAAATATGAACTATTACATATAAATCAGAGGGTTATTCATGGTGGTATGCACCTGTAATTCCAGGATTTGGAAAAGAAAGGCATAAAAATAAAGAGCTCAAAGTCATCCTCAGCTACATAATAAGACCAAGGTCAAACTAGGGCACTTGAGACCCTATGTGATAATAAACAAGGCCAGTGAGATGGTTCAGCAGATAGTTTCTCAGCTCCAAGCATGATAACCTGTCTTCCATCTCCCAAGCACACATCAGACTCCCACAAGCTGTTCTCTGACCTCCACAAGTACACTCACATACATATACATACAAAAAAATTATTTTAATTTAATTGTAAGAAAAAACTTAATTTCCAAAATGAATGAGTATATAACTAAGGGTTTAATTCAATGGTAGAGTGCTTGCCTATAGCATGTGTGATGCCCTAAATTCAATCTCTAGTGCTAACCGAAGGAAAAAAAAACAATAATAATAAATAACAATAAAGAACAAAGTATAATCTGTTATAAAGTATTTTAACTCTAAGCTCAAGAATTAAAATCTTCTAGTCTATAAACTATAATCTTAGAATTATACTGAAACAGTACATATTTCATAACAAATACGTGTTCAAGCAATATAAACCTTATCACGTCAACATGAGAAGTGGCCAGTTTAAATCTGGTCCTCACTTACTAAATATGCCAATATCTACTTTGCTATTTATGTTTACTTTCAAGAAAAAATTAACTGAGTTAACTTAAGCTGAAGCTATATGGAATGCTTCTATGCTAAACTGAGACTCCTGGAGGGCAGTAACCCAAACCAGGAGATCCGGGCTAGACAGAAAAGAAAGATGTAGACATGCTCACAACTATCAGATGCCGGCATCTCCCCCATGAAAGACTTACTGTTTTTTCAGCTGCCTCTGGCCTCTTCTTTTTGGACTCCCGCTCTCAGACCCGCTACTTGCCTTCAATGTGTGAGGGGGGAAATGATTACAGACTTTAGTTCACAGTGAGACTTTCGACAGAATGAAACCTAAGCACTTGCTAGGTGGAGCCCACTCTTTCACTTTGAAAAAAACTCAATGTCACTTTCTTTCTCAAGGCTATACTTAGCTCAGACACCCAGAGCAGTAACATCAAATACAACTTCCTACACCTGTTCTATAACTATAATGTCCAACACAGTGAGCCATCAGCCCCGTGTGAACTCAGCACTTAAAATGTGCTTACTAGGGCTGAGGAATAAATTCTAAATATAAATTTTAAAAGCCACATGTGTTGGCAGTAACTGTACAGGATGCTGCAGATCTAAAACAACGTATAAAATACCAAATTTAGTGAGTGCACCTTAACGGCACTGCCGCTGATGTATCCACTTTATACTTGATGAAAGAGCATCTGAATCATAATGAAGAGCTAACAGCACTAGGCTAAAGACACTGAGACAGCTTCTTGCCTTAAATGAAGCAAAATGGCACTCCCTCTAAGACTGATAGTCTGGGTTCCTACTGAGTATATACTGATTTATGAACCAGGAAGGACAGACATATGTGACTGGACACAAGGACTAAGGCTCAGTGGCCCAAGACACTATGGGAAAAGGAAGCACAGACACATCAGCTCAGAAGTCACTCAGAACTCAAACCGCATGTACATGCAGGTGTTGGCATGAATCTGATTTTCAGAGGACATTTGCTGAAAACCCATACCTAACTTCCCAACATTTGGCTATCAATCACATAACTTCCACTGGAAGAATGTTACATAGCTTTAAAAAAAAAAAAAAAAAAAAAAAGAACAATCCTCCTATGGCAGAAAGGGGACATTTCACTGAGGCAAGAGTATCCCCTCAGAATCTACCTACAAACCTAATACACAGAGGTTTCACAAAACAATGACACAACCTGAGAAACATGAAACAAGTCCAGTTCTAAGGATGTGCGAACCCAAATATTACTGGCTTTAAAAATCACCAGTGTAGGCACCTTAGATGGATGTAGTTACATGACGGGGGCTTGCTAAGAATGCACAAGTACCAAGACTCTGCCCCATCATTAAAAAATAGAAAATAAAGTACTCCATCTCTCTTAAGTAGACCAGAAATTGAGTAAAGAAAAACAAAAGACATTAAACACTCCTCTTTCCTTTCTCTGGAGTAAATCCAAAATCATTTCCATGTTCCAGTCGTTCAGCAATTAAACAAAACATTTGGTATCTAAAGTTAACTGGCCACAATCGGGTATACTCTGAGAAATTTAACTTTAAATCAACTTTAAATTAAGTCACACCATACAATAGAAAAATGAAGCATTGACTATTATGTGTTTGCTAAGTATTAACTTCTTGCCCCACTCTCTGTTCATACAAAAGCCAACAGATTCTCTTTCAGCTGCCTCACTTGAGTCTTTTCAATAGTTATATACACCAGTCAAGGATGATGAGGTAAGACAGAGAACCAAAACACATCCCCTCCAATCATTTTTTCTTACCTCTTCCTTAATATTAAATCGTGATGGTTCTTGTCTGCTTCGGTTTGATCGCCTAACCCCATAAACATCAGGATATTCTTCCCACATCTGCAAAATTTAATAGACCGCACATGAATCATTTCCTTAACTACATTGCTATTATCATTATTAGAATCAAACACAATCACGTCACTAAATATCCAAAGGATTGTTATGCTAGTTTTGAGAGAAAGCTAACCAGTATCCTTTCAAAAGAACAGGCATTAAAAAAGTTTAACAATGCCTTCATGCTCTTCAATGTGTTGAGCACTGCTTACTGTCACTGAACTAAAATATCCAGTTCCTTCCACAAAATACAAATTACTAAAGAATTCCGAAATTTCCTGATATTTGCAGTTTCAATTATAAACAACAAATAAAAACAAAAATCGCAAGCAGAAGAGCCCACAGAATCTAATCAAACAAGACAGCACTCCTGCTACAAGTTCTCCAGATGAGAACCAGCGCCATTTCTTCCTAGCCCTCCTGCTTCAATCCCTAGTAATTGGCTTCAGACTTTTGCTAACAATTATCAGCAATTTGAAAAGGCAACCTTCAAGGAGGGGCTGGCTCTTCCACTCTCTTCCCTACAGATGACTATGCTTACGTACACTCTGCTTTTTTACATAAAGCCACAGGAAAGCCACAGGAATCTGAATGGACTGTGGAACACTGGCGTGAAGCTGTTTAATCATGGTCAAACATATGGATCAGATGTTAAAAAGCCAAGCTTAGGAACAGGGGCTTTATTAAAAACAGAAGCAGCAGCTAATGTCATGAAAGCATTTGGAAATTCCAGACAGTATATGCAAAGGAGGAGGAGCCACTGTCTAAGGCCAGAGAAATGTCTGCACCTAACTATGCTTTCCTGAGGAAACCAGACAGTACACAGTCTATGCTATATGGCTATTTCACTCTGAAACTCTAATGGGAAATCAACCACAAAGTATCTAGATGGGGGGAGGGGTGACACATGACACCATGTCCCAAAACAAGCAGCATTTCTAAGTCTAGAACAGCACTGGAAACAAGTGCCATTGTTTCTTTCTCTTAAAAGTTTTAATATGATGAATAAACCAGACATGCCTAATCCAGGAGGCAGAGAAACACAGGTCACTGTACTTTCAAAGACAGCCTGGTCTACACAGTGAGCTCCAGGACAGCCAGGATGGCATACTGAGATACTAACAAGGAAAATAAAAAGTAGAAAACTGCCCTTAAAAAGCCAAAACTGATCAAAGATTAAACAGCAACAATAACAAAAAAAAAGTCACTAGGCAAAGGAGGACAGTATTAACCAGTGACAAAAAAAAATAAAAAGAAAAGAAAGCTATGGTAAGCTGAAAAACAAGGAATAAACTGAAAAGAAAAGCAAACAAGATAAAATAGCTCAGGAATAGGCTATTGGAACTAAAATCCAACACAATTATAAGATTAGGACTCAATGTTGTTAGATTACCTAAAAGGGCTTTAGCATTACCCAAATTTTATTTTATTTTATTTATTTATTTATTTTTATTTTTTGGTTTTTCGAGACAGGGTTTCTCTGTAGCTTTGGAGCCTGTCCTGGAACTCCCCTTGTAGACCAGGCTGGCCTCGAACTCATAGAGATCCGCCGCCTCTGCCTCCCCAGTGCTGGGATTAAAGGCATGCGCCACCACCGCCTGGCTTATTACCCAAATTTTAAAGGACAAAAGACCCAAGCATGAGTTAGAAGCGATCAAGTGGGAGGAAAGTAAAGCCCAACACACAGGAGCAGGCTGGCAGAGAACAAGTGAGAGACGCGTGCACTAGCCTTTCTGCCCACGCCCACACCTAGACCTGTACAGCCTCTGCTACACCAGAGGAATTATCTGCACGATCCCGCAGAGAGCCTCTGCTACACCAGAGGAATTATCTGCACGACCCAGCAGAGAACTTCTCGGCGCCTATTTTACCTGAGCGGATAGAGCACGCTAATGCGGCCACACCAATCAGCCCTGGCACTCGCAGTCTCGCCTACGTATGCTGGCTCCAGGGCTGCAGCTGTGCTCCAAGTCACACTACTGCACTGCTTACCACACAGCAGCTTGTATGATTTGTCCTTTAGAGGCTACCTAATTCTGCTCTTCCAAAAAAGAGCTGACACGCGAACTCGCTCACTACTGTGTGCCCTTACACAGGTAATAAAACTTTCCTCCTGTGAGGGGAAGGTGGGGGAAGCTAGACTATAAACAGGATGTATATATGTATACAAAGCAGTATTTTCGGAATTTCTCATTTATGGTAATTCCTCTATTATTTTTACCTATGCATTTTTACCTTTTTAGTACTGATTACCTTAACCACTAAAAAACTTACTGATATTTGCAATTTTATCTTAAAAATATTATGCATGTTTGTATATGTACATATGTATGTATATATGTATGTATTTTTCTGGTAAAATCTGAATACACAAATCCAATCTCAGAATGCTTTCTCACACCAGGAATAGTGCAAATAACTGCCTGGAAGTCCAGCTCAGTAGACTGGACAGCTCAGTAAACTGGACACCCTCTTTTGGCCTCTTCAAGGATCAGCACACATACACCCACTAAGAAAAAAAAAAAAGCTAGGAGCAGGGGGTGGGTTGTCATGCCTGCCTTTAATTGCAGGTGGATCTCTGTGAGTTCGAGGCCAGCCTGGCCTACATATTGAGTTCCAGGACAGCCAGGGCTACATAATAAGATCCTGTCAGCAAACAAAACAGAAAAATCTACTAAGTGTTTCTAAGCCTGGCCATCTGCTGGCCCCTAAAAGTCAAACACCATTACACGGCAACTTTCCTGACAACTGAAATAACTATTCAACCCAAGTCTGTCTCCAGAGCTCCAAATGTTTCTTCTCATGTTGTCTGAAAATGTTCACTGCTGCCTACAATTTAGTATAGCTTATATAAAAGCTAGTATGTAGAATATATATTTGCATCTTAGATTATAGCTTAAATTTGAAAAATGACAGCATAAAACTTAATTTTATTAAGCTTCCTCCCACTCACCAAAGCCTAGGGCCAAACCCAGAGCCTTGTGCTTGCTAGGCAAGTGCTCTACCACTGAGCTAAATCCCCAACCCCAGGATCTTTTTCTTTTTTTTAAGAAACAAAAAACAGGGCTGGAGAGATGGCTCAGAGGTTAAGAGCACTGACTGCTCTTCCGGAGGTCCTGAGTTCAATTCCCAGCAACCACATGGTGGCTCACAACCATCTGTAATGAGATCTGGTGCCCTCTTCTGGCCTGCAGGCATGGAAGCTGAACACTATGTACATAATAAATAAATCTTAAAAAAAAAAAAAAAAAGAAAAGAAAAAACAGTATTCTTCTGTAGTGGTTCACACAGAATTCTCTCAAATAAAATCTCCCAAGTTCAAATGTGGTGGGCTGGGAAGCAGCTTAGCTGGCATAGTGCTTATCTAGCATGCTCAAAATAGCACTGCAGAAAACCACAAGATAGAGGGACAGGCCTCTCATCCCAGCAGGAGGGAGAGGAAGGAAGATGAGGAGTTCAAGACCATCTTTGGTTGCAGTGAGTTCAGGGTCAACCTGAACTACATGATATCTTATCCAAAAATAGGTTCAGACACCTGCTGATGAAGCCACACAATCACTAATTCTTTTCCACCAAAAAAAAGGAATGTATTAAAGTTTAGAATCAATGTGAAAATGTTTTGCAAGTTAATGTGTAGCCTTTTGTAGTCTTTGCTATAAGACTCTTTTCTAATAAGCAACGTGCAGCTACACTTAGGCAAGAAGTCTCCTTATGACAGTGTGATGGTCAGGGCTGTAATGCCAGCACACTGGGTTAAAAGAGGAACATCTTGAATTCCAGGCCACACCAGGCTATATACTGTAAGATAATGCCTGAAAAAAAGGTCGAGTAGGGAGGGAAGGACTAACCAGGTATAATGGTGCACACCTATCATCTCAGCACTTAGGAGACAGCTACAGGAGGATCAAGAGTACAAAGCCAGTCTTGGCTGTATGGCAAGCAAGTTTCTGGCTAGCCAAAGGTAAACGAGATCGTATCTCCAGAAACAGACAAACCAAAAGAAACACTAATCAATCTTCTTTGGAAACTCTGAGTGCTGGTCCTGGATAGGAGCAAATTTGCAATAGACAGCCCAGGAGGTACCTTCTTCACATCAGCTATCCGTTCCTTCTTAGAGGCAGGCTTCTCTTTGGCTTCTGGAAGGACTGGTTGGGATTTGGAACCTGCTGATTCACTCTCCGATTCTGATTGACTCTCAGAAGATTCAGAACTGCTATTGGACTCGCTGCCATGTCCACTTCCGGGATCGCTGCCCTGCTCACTTTCCGACTGACTGCCAGAGTCTGAACCTGAAGCTTCTTCAGAGGCCGAATGACTTCATTTAATGTAGAGACAGGACAGAGAGAGAAAACTCAGAATCATTTAAGGACTGCCACAGAAATAGGTTTTTAAATCCTCTGGTAATGTCTTCAGACCATTATTTCAGCGATTAAACACCCACATCTTCAAATTCACTTTTATTCTTGTGCTGCAGATAATACTTTCCTACCATTTTCAACCTTGACTTTGTATTTTGTTGAAACCATACATACACATTCTCACATTCCAGTGAACATAGACCCTCCTCATTCTGATGAGGTAAAACTATATAGCTTCAAGTATTTAAGGTACACTAAGACCTCACTGAAACACTAGAACTAAGTCACCTTAATACCAATGCCCCCTTCAAAATAAAAAACAGTAATTCAAAAATGAGAAAAACAACATATCCCCCCCCCCCAAGAAGAATGCAATTATCCAATCAGCAGTTCTCGTTTCGGGGTCAGACTCGGGTAGGGAGCTACACACACCATCTGTAGGTCACAGGCCCTGCCTCCACAGCACTGACTCTAATGCTGGTCCTCCCACGGACCTGATAATGGCCTATGGACATCCGGTCACCTCCCTCATTTGAAACTACCCTCAGAGAACACTCTTGAGGAGGCAAATGATGGTCAAAGCCACAAAACACAAGCTTTAGGTTGAGAGGCAGACATGGTAGCACGAAGCTTCCAAACTAGAACTGAGGTCACACAACTAAAAAATAGCTATAGAAAACAGCCGGGCTGCAGATGAACTGGGTTGGCAGTATGCTTTTAAAGCCAGCAGGGCCCTAGGCTTCAGCACACCAGGTATGGTGGTGCACACTCAGAAGAACTAGAAATTCAAAGGCAGCCTCTACTAGGCAAATTGGAGGCCAGCCTGGAATATACAAGTCCCTGCCAAAATATGAGAGAAACAGAAAGAAAATAAATTACTGGAAAATTGAATTGATTCAACTCTATAAAAAGCACATTATTGGGTGGTGGCGCACGCCTTTAATCCCAGCACTCGGGAGAGGCAGGCAGATCTCTGGGAGTTTGAGGCCAGCCTGGTCTACAAGAGCTAGTTCCGGGACGATGAGCACCAAAGCTACAGAGAAACCCTGTCTTGAAAAACCAAAAAAAGAAAAAGAAAGAAACCTCTGTCAACAGAATGGCACCAATGTGAACAATTGCATCCATATAAAACCTGAGAGGGCTTGGGAAATAATTCTAGATCAGGAGACACCACTCCCACACAGAGAGAGAACGCCAAATTCAGCTCATATTCGGGTGACAATACTTAAATAAAACCTCACACTAATAAGCATGACTGTCTGATTTTCAAGATGTAATAGTTAACAAGGCAACTGAAACTTAAATTCATAGGAATTATCTACTACAGTCTCATAAAGATCGTATTCATTTGAAATACACAAGGGACTGAAAAATGTTAAACTACCAGCTTACTGACCCAGAAAAAGGGCCGCTTTAGTCTGGTACAGAAAAAGGTTAACAGTCCAGTTAACTTGAAATGCTTTTAGTCTTGTTCTAAAAGCAAGAATCACACATGGCGGGGCTGCAGAGGTGGTTCAGAGGTTAAGAGCACTGGCTGCTCTTCCAGAGGTCCTGAGTTCAATTCCCATTAACCACATGGTGGCTCACAACCATCTATAAAGAGATCTGGTGCCCTCTTCTGGCCTGTAGGCATACATGCAGATAGAACATTGTATACACAATAAATAAATCTTTTAAAAAAATAAATAAATCCTACACTTCAGCTTAGGATCCTTAGTTTATAAAAAAAAAAAAAAAAAAAAGTCACACATGGCACAATGTGTCATTGCAATGTCAAAAAAGACGGTTCTCTGTGAAATGCCATGTAAGAAAGCTGGATTTCAATGTTTACTCAGGCTATTTTCAAACTGTTCTCTTAAACAATAAGCTATAAAAGCTATAAATATCTATGATTAATTTCTGAATATCTTTACTTCCAAGAAGAATATTTATGTTCTTTTGCCATTGCTCACTATAGTCAGTAAAACTATAAATATCCTAGGACAGCTGTGTTTCTCTTTGTGTGTGTGACCATTAGAAATGTTAACACTGCACACAATTACCACAAAAACACCCACATTCCCATTAGCACACATGTATGTAAATGTTAGCCTACAAATTTAATTAGTTAAGAGTGGCTTATTCTGTGGGAAAGGTATGCTGGAAGAGTCCATAGATTAGCTTATGCTGTAATATAAAAAATAAAAAGTAAAAAATAAAATACGACAGAAATCAAACCTAAGGAAAGAACAAAGCTGCAGTCGCCTGTAGATCAGAGCAAAACCGGTGTAACCAGGTTAAGACATTGGCATCCTGATGGCTTTAGTGGTGAACTCACAGCTGCTTAGAACTCTTAAACTATTTTTGATGCATAAACTAGGTCACCAACTAAAATAAAGATGCAAGTGAGTCAGTCAATATAAGACTAAGTAATTTAATATTTACTTTGACCAGGCAGTAGTAGCTCACAGCTTTAATTCCAGGACTCAGCAGAGGCAGGTAGAGAGCTCTGTGAATTCCAGGCCAGCCTGGTCTAAAAGGCAACTTTCAGAAGAACCACAGTAAAACAGTCTCCAAAATCAATAAAATAACTGTTTTTGCCAAAGTATAAGGGCACAGACCGCTTGTCACGAAATCAAGAGAAGCAAGTGCTATGTACAAACCAAGAAAAGGAACTTTATTTTGGAACAAGCAAGTTAGATGTAAGACTTAACATTCCCAGGAAGAATGCTGGGCTGCTTCTCATAAAAATTTTAACTAAGGTCTTTTTTTGGGGGGATTGCTATTTGTTTTGAGATAGAAGCCCAAGCTGGCCTTGAACTCAGAGACAGACCGGCCTTTGCCTCACTAGTGCTAGGATCAGAAGCCTAAGAGAAAGTTTCTTACTGTTGAAAACAGAAGCCGGGCGGTGGTGGCGCACGCCTTTAATCCCAGCACTTGGGAGGCAGAGGCAGGCGGATCTCTGTGAGTTCGAGACCAGCCTGGTCTACAAGAGCTAGTTCCAGGACAGGCTCCAAAACCACAGAGAAACCCTGTCTCGAAAAACCAAAAAAAAAAAAGAAAACAGAATTGTTTTAACCAGGATTAATATGACACATTTCCTAATGCCCAGCAATACTGAGCACTTCAGTACTTCGCTGGTTTTCACACGGATTCAGAGAAACCCCTAAAGAAAAAGGTCAGCCTGGTGCAGTGGTGCATGCTTTAATACCAGCACTTGAGAAGCTGAAGATCAGGAGACACCACTCCCACACAGAGAGAGAACGCCAAATTCAGCTCATATTCGGGTGACAATACTTAAATAAAAACTCACACTAATAAGTATGACTGTCTGATTTTCAAGATGTAATAGTTAACAAGGCAACTGAAACTTAAATTCATAGGAATTATCTACTACAGTCTCATAAAGATCGTATTTATTTGAAAATTGTTCAAACTCTAAACTGCAAACAAATTTCATTACTTTTCCAATGGACAAAAAAAAACTGATGAGTCAAAATCCAATAAAGAAAGAAAAGGACTTAACACCTTATAACAGTGGACTTTGACGACAATAGGGTCACTTCTGTTTCTTAAAGTGCCATTTCCAGAATGGTCACAAGAGGACAGCACAGCAATGGTTCACTTAAAAGAGAAAGTCTGTGGGTTCTCCAAGAGCCTCCATTTCAGCACCCTGGTGTTTATTTTCCTAACTTACAAAATGGCTGAACTACTTACTAGACAGAGCTTCGTGGCTACCACAGGTAAAAGCAAAATCTGAACTGCCAAAGGGATATCCATACAAAGTCTGCATTACAGACATTGAAAGCGTCAAAAATACACAGAAAGCCTAGTCCTTGCCTGACTCCTATAAAGACAAAGTCCCAGTGTGTTAAGGATGTCTGAATTACAGAATCTGCCCTATGCATTCCTGGCTCTGCATTCCACACATTCTTCAGTCAAACACTTTATCAAATCAACCAAACTTCCATGTGACCACTCCTCCTCGGCTCTAAGGAAATGGAAAGGGGAGATATTCTCACTGACAAGGACACCTGACAACTCCTTAAGCTTTGTTTCTAAGATCCCTTATGCATCTAAGTTCAAGTCTTCAGATTCTGAAGAGTAAGTTATAGTATAAACTTGTAAGTTTTTAAGTAATAGTATGAATACAGCTAAGCCTAGTAAATTAGGAAAACAAACTTGAACGTATACATTAACAAAACAACATATGAAGACTGGCAAATCAAAAAATACAGTAGGAAATTAGGTAAAAACAACAAACATACAACCAAAGAAAAGAAACTGAAATGGTCAATAAACTTAATAAAATATAACACCTTTAAGGCCAACACTTGGCAGGCAAAGGCTGGTGGACCCGAGTATAGGGCCAGCCTGGTCTACAGAGCAAGTTCCACGACAGTCACAGCTACACAAAGAAACCTAGTCTTGAAAAACAAAACAAAACAAGGAAGGAAGGAAAGAAGGAAGGATGACTATCATGACATAAAAAAATTAACTTTATTAGTAATTTGGACAATATATTATTATAGTCAATTTTATGTTTTGCCCAAGTAAAAATTTTGAACAATGATAAGGCAGTAAAGGAAAAGAGTAGTCACGCCACTAAATCAATCAAAGTGATTTGATTAGCACAGGTTTGGAGAAAGAGAGTATTAACCAGCATTTTTTTTTCTTTTTTAAACTGAGTATACGTGCATGACATTCCATAACATACATGTGAAGCTTTGTGGGTTCCAGGGCATTTTTACTCATGAGCTTCTTGCCTGTTCCAGAAACAGTTCTAAAAAATGCCCATAGAAGCCAGGTACAGTAGTGTAGGCCTTTAATCCCAACACTTGGGAGGCAGAAGCAGGAGGATCTCTGTGACGTCAAGGCCTGTCCGGTCTACAGTGTGAGTGAGTTCCAGGACACACAAATCCTGCCAATTAGTAAGAAGGTATGTTACCTAGATAAATCAAAGTTGGGCAACAGCCAAACACAAAATTATTCAAAGCCAAAATGAGGTCGGAAAAAAAATCTACATATCTATGTATAAAATATACAAGATGCGCCGGGCGGTGGTGGCGCACGCCTTTAATCCCAGCACTCGGGAGGCAGAGGCAGGCGGATCTCTGTGAGTTCGAGGCCAGCCTGGTCTACAAAGGGAGTTCCAGGACAGGCTCCAAAGCTACAGAGAAACCCTGTCTCGAAAAACAAAAAAAAAAATAAATAAATAAAATAAAATATATAAGATGCGAATTATCCACACTGTCCATACAAATCCAAACAGGATTGGGCCTTAATATATCTGTAAATACAAAACAAAAACAAAAACAAAAAACGTAAACAAACAAGCCAGGCAGTGGTGGCATAAGCCTTTAATCCTAGCACTCCAGAGGCAGAGATTGGTGGATCTCGGTGAGTTCAAGGCCAGCCTCCTCTATAAGAATTAGTTTCAGGATAGCTAGGGCCATTACACAGAGAAACCCTGTCTCAAAATAATAATAATAAACAAAATATATCTGTAAATACCAGTGACCATTTCAAAACTACAAGTTTTGAAACAGAACTATACAAACTACAAACGTTTTTAAGAGCGTATATATGCCAGGTTAGCACAAACGTAACAATATAAAAGGGTGTGATGGGAGCATGGTGCTCCCTTAACTCTCTCACTAGAATTTACTCTTTGAGCTTCTTGTTTCTTCATAATTTTTCAAAAAGGTTTATTTTGTTTTTGAGACAGGGTCTCACTATGAAGCTCTGGCTAGCCTGAAACCTGTAGACCAAAATAGAACCCAGAGATTCACAAGTGCTGGAGCTAAAAGTTTACCATTATAGCCAGCAAGGGCTCTTTTTCCCATAGAATTTCTCCCTTCGTGGCATTCAGTTCTGAAGTCTTCTTTAACAGTGGCAACAGTGCAGACTTTCCTGGCTGAGCTAGAAATGGAAGGGAAGGGAGGAATCTGGCCAGGCCCCTCCGGCTGACACCACTATGAAGGCAGTCCTGCCAACATGAGCTTCGCTGCTTGGCTGCATTCCCACATCTCGGTTTCTCAGAACCTCAAACAGGAACAAGACCATATATTAACCCCTTCCCACGCCCACGCATCTTATTTTTGTTTTTGAGACAAGGTTTCTTTACATAGCCCTGGCTAGTTGGCTGTCCTGGAACTCTGAAAGTAGAGCAGGCTGGCCTTGAAATCACAAAGACCTAACTGCCTCCGTTGGGACTAAGTGTGAGCACCACTATACCAGGCTATTTACAGCAACATCCTAACTTCCCCTGCAACCCTGGTGGAGGTTTCCCCTTTACCAGATGTAATCCTACCCAAAGCAAATCAGAAACCACCCCCACCATCTTACTTCCCAAAAAAGACAATGTCCCTCAGAAGAGGACTTCAGCAGAAGAGAAAGGGGAAGTAAAAGGCCAGTGGAGGGTGAAAACAACTAAGTCCCCATACATGTGCATGAAACTGTCAAAGAATTTAAGGTTCCTCTAGCAGGCCTTCAGGATGGAACTCCAGAGCCAAAGTCATTATTTATGGCTACAAAGGCCTTAATTTCAAACCCCTTGAGGAAGCCAAACTCACAATGTACTTTCCTGAGTGCCCCTTTATTAACATCTGTGCTTAAACTTTACATCAGATATGTTTACTGGGTCAATACAATAAATCTCTACCTTATATATGTCAACCTGAAATGAAGTTCTTTTCTGTGGCGAAGAAGTGAGTTCTCCTTTAACTTAAAAAAAGAAAAAAAGAAAAAAGAAAAGAAAAAAAAAGAAAATTTCAAGGTAGTGGAGTTAGCAGAAATTGAGTTTGTCTCCACTCCCACTGACTATAAAATCTATGAAAGGCCAATGATTTGAACCAGGCTAAAAACCAGTAAACAAGAAACCAAACCAAAATGGAGTCACTCATGACTTACACTGGCACAGTCAAGCTCCTGTCTTACAACCTAATGTAACTGAAACTGCTCTTTTTGTTTCCTTGTTCTAACAAGATGCTTTAGAAACAGGCTCCTCCAGTTTCGACTTAGTGATGGGAGGCAGCCCATTTCTCAGTCGCTAATAAAGCCCAACAACATCTTCCCATTTCTGTTAAACACTGTCATGTCTCTGGAGGAAAACGCACTTTCCCTTTAAAGGAAATGCCTCAAAATGTCATGTACAATTCCAACAGTGCTTCTCAAATTAAGTCAGCCAATGGTCTGCAGCTTTTAGCTCAGCGGCAAAGGGCTTCCCAGCCAGCATTAAGGCCCTCTAGGTTCAATACCCAGTGTGGTGGTTTAGGCCTACAACTCTAGCGATTATAGAAGGCTGGGGCAGCAAGGATAGCCAGAATTTAAAAAGAAAAGCATAGAACTAGCTGTTTCTGAAATTCTCATCTGGAACTAGGCAGAAGTCCCCTTAAGCTTTCTCATGCTACTTCTGCTCCCCAATAACCAACTAATCTTAGTTTACCAAGTTCCACAAAATTGGCCTCCAGCAGATAGGGGTGTGAATGACATCAAAGAGGCTAGATATGGTGTACCTGGAGAATCATACACACAGCTAATCAGGATCTGGCAACAGTTTCATACTAAAAGGCAAAAAGAAAGCTTCCCATTCAGGTAAAAAATAAGTAAGGTAAATAAAAAGAACAAGACAAAGGAGCAAGCTGAAGAGGTAAGGCTACAGGGGACACCTCCCTGCACTCACAAACAAGGTTCTAACCAACCATCAAAGGGGACACTTACACTCTGAACACTAAGAATAAATGACCCAGTTGGGCCCAGAGCTCCCTTTAAACGTCCGAGTCTTCTATTTTCTTACTAGGTAACTTGTAGACTATAACTTTTATAGACTTTTATGAAACAGACTGTGCTGACGAAACTTCAAAGTTCAAAGGAAATTAAAAGCCCTGGTTACCACCCCAATAATAAATATGAAATGTATGCCCATGTCCTCAAAAGAGTCCTTGGAGTTAAGAAAGCAAGGGGAGGCGCCTCGGCATAGCAAGCACCAACAGTAACTAAGAGAAAAACTCCACCAAACTTTTCCTTACACATGCTTTCTACATTGGGACACCTTTGATGGGGCTGGAACTGGATTGCTGAGAGAGTGCCAATGTCTGTAGACTACCTGGCACCCCACACTTCTTTGCATTAGATGTCAACAGCACCTCAGCACCTGGTAATAACCAAAAATATGAATAACCAAACAAGATGAAACTGCGGATGAGGGGACCACACACTATCAAGGGTGAAAAGCTGCCACTGTCCATAATCCTGCTTCAGAAACACAATATTACCACCTATTATTTTAAAAATGAAAAAGCTCAGAAGCTCTTACATGGAATTTTATAGACGAAAAGAAGCAAAATAACAGGTGTTGGGGTTTCACACAGCCATAAACCTTCGCTCAGGAGGCCAGACTGAACTGCCTCAAATACCAGTCCAGACTAGGTAAAAACATCTCCAAAAAAAATTAGTAGCCAAAGGGAGGAAAAGAACAGAGATGGAAACTGTCAAGAGCTCTCTTTGCACCAGCCACACAACCCTACCCTGCTGCCCAAACTATGAAACCCGCAGTCACCTGAGTCTACTGTTCCATATGCAGACTCCTGGGCACAAATCCCTCCATTATCCTATTCCACACTTCCACGCAAGATGCCTGGGTATTCACAAACAAACCAGGTGATTAATTCTTAGCAAGAATATTTTCCCAGTTAGAAGTTACAGCTGTTTGGTCCATCAGTCCCAACTTGCACCTAAGCAGCCATACACTGATCGTGGGAATGTCAAGCAACCTGTATCTGAATGTGAACAAGGGACACACTAATTCCTAAGATTCCTAACGTCCACCTGATTGATTGACAAGTTACTTTTGATTTGGTTTTGGTTTTTTTTTTTTTTTTTTTTTTTGAAATAGGGTTTCTCTGTGTAGCTTTGGAGCCTGTCCTGGAACTCACTCTGTAGACTAGACTGACCTCGAACTCACAGAGATCCTCCTGCCTCTGCCTCCAGAGTTGGGGTTAAAGGTGTCCACCACCACCCTGCCACCTAGTACTGTTTCTTGACAAGGCACATCTACAAAACAACTGACCCAACAAGAGCTTTCCCTTTCCCCTAACCTGCTATACAAAATCAAAAAAAAAAAAAAAAAAATCCACTCTATTCTGATACTTGTTTAAATTATCCAGGTAATTCTCAAGCAAAGAAAACATGCACAAAAATTAAATTTAGGATACAGGGGAGGGAGACCACAAGCAGAAACTTTCATGCATCACAAACTAACCCAAAGTAAGTTTTTATTCACCTGTGAATAAAAGCCAAACAACGGAAGCTTAAGTTCTAAGGTTTCCAAGACCTCCCGATGTACACTTCCAGGACACAGCCACTCTCCAGGAAACCACGGCAACTGCCTCCTCCACAGGCACTTCAGGTTTCAACTACCCCCAAGGAAACCACTTCAATGGCCACATTCCCACCTGAGGCTTTTATGTAAAATACTGGCCTTTTGAAGATCACATTCATAAAAGACTGTACTCTTGATGCTTTTGTTTCTTTAAATCGGAAAAGGTTAGCTGGGAGGTGGTGGCAAATGCCTTTAATCCCAGCATTGCTGGGATTAAAGGCATTTGGAGGCAGATGGATCTCTTTGAGATTGAGGCAGAGCAAATTCCAGGCAGGGCTACACAAAGAAACCCTGTCTCAAAAAAACAAAAATAAACAAAAATAAAATGTAGAAAAGGTGGGCAGGAAGGAGCACTTGCTTTGCAAACATGAAGACCTGAATTCAAATCCCCAGAATCCTCAATTAAAAAAAAAAAACAGGTGTAGGGTTGCTGCTCTTCCAGAGGATCCAGATTCAATTCTCAGCATCCACACAGCAGCTCATGGCTGTCTAGAACTCCAGTTCTATGGGGATCCAAACCGTTTTCTGTTCTCCAAAAGGCTCCAGGAACACATGAAGCACATAAACATACATACAGAAAACATTCATACAAATAAAATACAAATATATAAAAAAAAAAAATCTTTACACTTATTCCAGAACTACATAGTGAGACTGTCTTTTTTTTTTTTCAAAGTGGAGTGCTGAGGCGTATAGGGAGGAGGATCACTGTAACTTGCCAGCCTAGCTCCAGATTCAGTGAGGCCCCTGTCTCAAAGCAATAGGACAGTGATAAAGGCCACCCAATGACAACCTCTTCTGGCCTCACTGTGTGCATGAACTACATATGCCACACAATGAATGAATGAATGAATGAATGAACAAAAGAACAAATGAACCAACGAGCTTTAGGAGAAGCAGAAGAGGAGGATCCAAGATGTTTTACTATGTCTCCTATTTCCTCTACAGTTTTCTCTGAATCGACAAAGGGGACAGCAACCATTCATGGTATGCTTAAGCCAGCTACCAAAAATCTGAGTCATGATTCCATACTGACTCCCTTATACTTCAATTTTTCATTCGTTACATGCAGGGATAAAAATCATAACAACTGGGTTCACAGCAGAAGCAATGAATGGTGGTTCTTACTGAGCCTTCTCGTTATTTTCTTTTAAACATTCTCTTAAAATCATTTTATCTACAGGCTTGATGCCTATCAAAATACAAAGATCACAAACACAAGGCTACTCGGGAACAGTGGTACACGTCTTTAATCCCAGCACTCTGGGGCGAGAGCAGGTGGATCTGAGTTAAGGCAGCCTGGTCTACAGCATTCCAGGACAGCCAGGGCTACAGAGAGTAGACCCCGTACCAAAAATCAATAAGAAGGGAAGAGGGGAAAAAAGGCAGGGCCAAGTATGTGGTACAAGCCTTTAATCTCAGCCCTAGATGCAGAGGCAAAGCAGGCAGACTGTTCAAAGTTCAGCCTGGTCTGCACAGTGAGTTATAAGACAGGCAGAGCTACAAAGTGAGACCCTGATTCAAAAAAGAAAGACTACATAAATGAGATTCCCTAAAGTTTTTCATCAATTTTTAAAATGCTGGTGCTGGTTACAGTTTACAACTGTCAACTGGGAGACAGTCTAAGAACAGCACACCACAGTTCCACTCCTGTATGATCTGGTTAGGTACTTACCTCTATAAACAACAGGGGGCAGGGGAAGTTGTTATGATCAGCATGCTGGCCTGGTCTGTCACATGAGTACTCTGTCCCTTTAAGAGACAAGTCCCGCCCACTCTCACCCCCCCCATTCTCGGAGCATGGAATATGAATGCATTGAAACCAAGTAATTCTTAAAATTTGGGAAGATATTAAGTAAATGTAAAGAGATTAGTATCCAAACAAACTTCCGAATCAAACTGAACAGTGTGAGTATGGAAGAGGCCAGCAGATTTACAGCAAATTGAGCTCCTCACTGCACATTTGAAAAGACTGCCTGAAGCTGGAGCATATTCAACCAGAAGCACTTCCTTCCGCTCCACTAAACCTCTAACTCCTTTTCTCAAAACTCCACCTTTTATTTCCTGAACTCCAAATTAAAAGCCTGAGAGCACTAACAAAGGAGATGCGACGGGCTAGTGGATATTACTAAAGAAAATAAGAACAAAAAGTGAACACTGCATATAGGAAAACACTGGTAAATCTGAGCCACATGGAGGACTTTTACAAAGTAAACCTGGAAGGTAGGGCAGGACTTGGATTATTTTAAAAGCCCTCCAATGACAGAAACAAACTCATCTAACCCATAAAACACATGGAACTGAAGAAATCAAAAGCACGCAAATCTTGGCACTGCAGTTCCAGTGAAATGCCATCCACATCAGACTGCAGGACTCAGCTACTACTGGAACACTCACTAGTCACTCCCCTCCACAGCTCTAGCTACAAAAGCAGCCAGAGACAGGCAGCAATTACCATCAGGGGAAAGTAACTCATTACTGCCAGGAACTGGGCTGACTCACAACAGGAAGAACAATCAGCTCCCATAGGCTGGCTGGCTCCTTGGAGTAGGAAAAAAAAAAAAAAAACAACAAAATACAAAAACAAAACTGAGGTTTAACTACAAAATGCACCCAAGATTTTAAGTTAAATGGGACTTGCCTCCTGAGGTCATTCTCGAAAATCTCTCCACTAATCTGCCTAAAACGGCTCTTAGTAACCACCAGGGAACTTGGGCAGAACCTGGCTCATCAGAAGTACACTTTGAACTGCAGGGCTGAAGAGTGAGGAGAGACAAGGATAAACTGAGCAGTAATACAACAGTATTACTAGTAGCTTCCATTCGTTGAGTGCTGGGCACTTTGCCAAGGACCTACACATATAGGCATTCAAATACTAAATCCTCACAACCCAATGATTAACATGGTCTACATTCTTAAGATGAGAAAATTTCATGCCCCAAAATAACCTAAATTGGAAGTTTTGAGCACTAAAATAAAAGCTGAATTGATAGCCATTATATGATTCCAAACACAGCTCTAGCAAGAAGATGGCAAGAATGAAGCCCTAAAATCAGGCCTAGCTTTACCTTTCTTTTCCCAGCCTCTTAAAGGGGTAAGAATGGAGAGATGGCTCAGCCTTTAAGAGAACTTGCTACTCTTGAAGATACAAGTCTGTAGCTCCCGGCACCCATATGTAGCCTACCACAACTGTTAGTAACTCTAGTCCCAGAGGATACAAGGCTCTCTTCCAGCTTCCAAGGGCACCAGGCACACTTACTCATAGTACACATCCATCCATCCATCCATCCATCCATCCATCCATCCATCCATCCATCCAGGCAAATGCTCATACACATAAAAAATAAAAATTTCAAAAGAGGGAGGGAACCTATTTTTCCCAAACTACAAGAGAATCCAAAGTCTTTTGGAAAATAAGATATAACCAAGTGGTGGTGGTACACACCTTGAATCCCAGCATTTGGGAGGCAGAGGCAGGTGGATCTCTGTGAGTTTGGAAGCCAACCTGGTCTACAAGAGTTAGTTCCAGGAAAAGCTCCAAAGGTACAAAGAAACCCTGTCTCAAAAAACAAAACAAAACAAACAAACAAACAAAAAAGGACAGGTAAGCCTACTTCCACAAAGAACCCGTCTGGGAAATACCTAATAACGAGGAGGATAGTGATGATGATAATAATTATTACTACACAGAGTCACAAAGACATCTGAAACACCAAAACTGGGTGACTCATAAGCGAACCCATAAATGAAGTACTCAAAGCTAAGTGCTTCAAAAACAGAACATGAATAGCAACTTCTAGGCTCGTTATCACTTATTTCAGAAAGGCCTTGACCCTCAGGTACCAATTTGGGATCAAATGTTTTCAGCATAAGAACTTTTCAGAAATGTCTCTGACCCCAATGTCACCTAACCAACTAAAACACAAATTGATTAGGGAGCAAAGGTCACAACAGACATATACACAAAGTATATCCTGTGTAAGGAAAACAGCCCTTGGGGATCTGATGATTTGGGTCATAGTAGTTTTAATCTGGCCTTTTCTCAATAACCTTAATGTTCCAAAACAAGTAATAATCGGCAGCAGTGGAGAGGCTGCCCAATCATGCCATAATGCATGCGATAATACTAAACTACAGGACCAACACAATCACCTAAGATAAACAAGCTTACAAAGTTGCTTTTATTTCCTTGAAAAGAATTAACTCTTGGGTAATGGGGGAGGGGGACTGTTAAGCACAGTTTCTTTGTTAAAGTAACACTCAAGAAGTCAGGCAAAGCTAAAGCAACCCATAACAAGCAAAAATGACTTGCTAGCAATCACAAGACTTTCTTGTCAGGGACAAGTTCACTACATACCAAGCTTATGGGAGAAATGGTAGGGGTGTGGATAACCCAGGTGATCTCAGCAGCTATGGGTTTCAAATTTACACAGCTGGACTGAACACTACAGCGATGTAAATTATAAAATTTGAATGTAATACAAAGGTCAAATAAAATTACATATTCACTCCTTAAGAAATTAACTGGCTACAATTTAATAAACCTTATCAAATATTGTTTACACTTCCCTCCATTAAGTCGCTTTTTTTTTTTTTTTTTGACAGGGTTTCTCCATAGTTTTGGAGCCTGTCCTGGAACTGGCCTGGTAAACCAGGATGACCTTGAACTCACAGAGGTCCTCCAGCCTCTGCCACCCCCCTCCCAGTGTTGGAATTAAAGGCTTATACCACCATACCCGGCAACACTGCCTTTTTATCCTGTTTTGGAGTCGTAATCTCAAGTAGTAGTCAAGACTGGCCTCAAATTTTACGCAACTGAGGATAATCTGGAACTCCTTATTCTCCAGCATCCATATTCCAAATAAAGAGATTTCAGGTGTGACACATCCATTTTACGAAATTAGGAAACAAACTTCGGACCTCTTGCATGCCAGGCAACTGAGCCATATCTCCCATCCCCCACTGACTTAATCTACAAAAAATACAAATCATAAAAGGCAAAAAAAATTGGCATGCAAGTTTTAAAAAATGAAATACACATACCAAAAAGAAAAGAAAAAAAAGTTTCTTGCCAATTTCTGCCATATCCACACAGGCTCAAAAAGCAGACCTTAGAAAATGGTTTTGTTTGTTTTTTTTGGTTTTTCGAGACAGAGTTTCTCTGTGGTTTTGGAGCCTGTCCTGGAACTAGCTCTTGTAGACCAGGCTGGTCTCGAACTCACAGAGATCCGCCTGCCTCTGCCTCCCAAGTGCTGGGATTAAAGGCGTGCGCCACCACCGCCAGGCTAGAAAATGGTTTGAAATGTTCACTGGTACTGTAATCAGTTCCGAAACCACTAAACCTGTGAAATACATCAACTCGTACAGTGCAATATACCTGGGCTGAAATTATCTTCCACAGAACTGTTTATACTCTCATAAATACAATGCAAGGTTGGCTACTTAATTCTAACCCACAAAGAAATTTAAGAATATTTAACAAATGCTAAAAATCTAATATCACTATAATTTAATTTCAATCCACCAAAAGGGACATAGAATTACTATCTTCCTTCTGGTATCAAGATGTTTTTGTTGTTGCTGCTATTATTTAATAAACACTTTAAAATGTTGGAAACATTTAAATTAGCTTATAAAATATAGAACTATAAGGATATTAAGCATTTTGTGTAGAATAAAGAGAACATAATTTCAAATCACGTGCAAGCTTTTCTGCGTGACTCTTGTATTCTTATATTCCTAAGAATTCCACCTAAACAAATATAATTAAGGGAAACCTGTAAAACCCATTGGGAAAACTGTTGCTTTCACAAACACCCACGAAAACATTTCCAGTAACATTCAACAAGCCCATACAGTCTGTTGGTTCACTTTTTCTTTTTGAAGAAGTCTCACCGGACATAGCCCTGGCTGTCCTGGTTTGCAGATCAGATTGGCCTTGAAATCACAGACATCAGCCTGTTTCTGCCACTATCGCCAAAGCGTTGAAAGAGAAGTGTGTGCCTCCACATCCAGTGCCCATACCTATTTTATAGCACCACGTTCTACTGAATTCTTAATAGTGTCTCCTAAGAATAGCACATTTAATAGTCCTAAGACGTACTGGAATATGTAAGAAAACAATACAGAAGTGTACTAACTGCTTGCTCTTCCTTCAACTTTAAATTCCTGACTTGTGACTTAATTGCAAGCAGCAGTTGGTAAAGTATTTTTAAGAACAAATTCTTCCAAGGGTTTCCAAAAAGGTAGGATATGAGCAACACAGAAGTTTGTTTACCAGAAATTAACTAAAGGGAGGCTAGGGCCAAGGCATCTCTCAAGGCTTTAACAAGCAATTCTGCTAACTAAGCAAAGTTTGACTCTCAGCCAGCGCCAGTAACACTTTAGTAGTTTGCTGACACTACAAAATAATGTATTTCCTAATGCACGGACACTTGTAGTCACAACTAAAAGTACCTAGGCCGTTTTCCATTTAACTACCCACTGAGGCTCTTACAAACCACTAAACACATACTGACCTGAGTTTTTCTTCCTCAAATGTCAATTGAGAAAATGTTTGGTACCAAGTAAAAATGCACGGGGACAAGCTCAAGCGCTCTTCACTTGGTTTATGAGCCATGTGTGACACAGACCTTAAACACCCGTTAAGGCCTTTCAATTGAAAACATTCCACTCACAATGAACTGTTTTCAATCAATGGAACAAAATGAAACTCACTAATCTCTTTACAATGAACAAGGAAATAAACGGGACAGAAAAAACGCACCGGAATATTTAAAAAAAAAGGAAAAGAAACCACGAAAACTGGAAATAAAAAAAAAAAAACCAGCGGACTTCTATTTGGAGATGAACGATTACAATGTCTTTTCTCCAAAAGAGGACAACTATTCCAGGAATGGGCTCAGGAAAACACTGCAGGGCGCGGTGTGGACAACTACAGGCCAGGCCTGAGGACTGCAAGATCAAAATCGTTCCGGAAAGAAGCCGCCCACCGGAAAGTCCCGACCAAAATTCCCTTCCTCTGCCCCGCCCCCGCCACTACCCGGGCCCGGACAGGAAGCAGTCGACCGGCGCACGAGGCCACGCGTCACCGCGTTCTCCCGCCCAGCACGGCTGACGTCAGAGGGCGGGGACAGCCCCGCGGCGCGCCGTTGACCCTGCTGTTGCCAGGCGCGAAGGCAGCCAATCAGCAACCGCCGCCAGCGCCGGCCGGCCTTTGAACTCGGCACGGCAACTTCCTGCTGTTTGGCGAGTACACAGTGCAATGCAGTATGTCTGTCAGCGCTGCGGCACAAAGGAACAGCCATTTTGTGACTGAGCTGGACTTGCACCAAGATGCCAGAGCCTCCGAGAGCTGCTCCCTACGCCAACTACCGAGCTGCCCCCTTATTTCATCATCAGAGTACCAATGGGAACATGGGGAAAGGGATCTTCTGATATTTAGGATTTCGATTCATTTGTTTCCAGCCTTCTTAAAAATCCGATTTTTATAAGTATTATCAGTCATAAAATGGCTGCCACTGAAAACTGCCTGTTCCAGTCCACAAGCACTGACTGCATAAGCCTTTTCTAACCATCCCCAGCCTTACAAGGCTAAGAGGCTCTTGTAAGAGGCTCTTTAAAAGGTTAAGATTTTACCCACACCTCCAAATATCAAATTATGGCTCAAAGGCAGATGATTCTGGATAGACATTTAATTGTGAGTTTATAAATGCCGTCCCTAGAACACAGAAATGTGTGCACACGGTTCCATGTGCATTCTCTTCCCCCTAGTTTCACTCCTGGATATAACAACTTAGGTAAGTATGTGGCATACTTTATATGTCCATCACTAAAACTTTTATTTAGAAATTTACAAATGTGAATTGTTTAAAATTACATTCTAAAAAGTAAATTTTTAAACTCCAAAATCCATGATATACAAAGTACTTTAGAATTAAGCATTAACTTCAAAAGAATACAAGATATCAATAGTAAAAGTTATAGCGTGTGTTTCCAATGCAGGAAAAAGTTTACTTAAAACTAGTGTTCATTCCTGTTTCTCAAGTGATTCTCATTGGAAAATTTACTTGACCTGAAAACAATTCCTTTCCTCTCTTGTAGTATTAGGGTGCAAAAGTGATTTTAGTAATGTTCCCTAAACACTGTACTTCAAAAATTTAGCCTCTTTAGGCAATCTAATACACAGGAACCAGGTACACAGGCAAATTCAATTTCAGCTCACTGGAAATAACAGTCTACTGTACCAAAACAACACAAACATCCTTTAAACTTTACAATCTTTGAAAGGAAGTGATGTCATAACTATGTACATGCATTAATAATGTATATCACTTAAGAGTAACAGCACCTACGATTCTAGAGTATTTGGACATTCATAAAGTATATGATGTGATTTAAAGTATAGCAGGCAAAAGCATTAAATATATGCCTCTTGTTTTAACTAAAGAAATCAAATAAATGCATGACAATGCCCAAGTCATATTCCAGATAAAAGTAAAAGTGTATTCAAAGACAGACAGGACTTTGCAATGAGTTAGAGAGCACAGTCTGATCAATGAAACCAAAAACCTGCATAAGAAAGTCAAAACCCTGGTGAGAATATGCAAATCTATACTCAAGGGAGTAACAACTTTAGTACTGGGTCTTTCATAATTTTAAATATATCTGGAGCTTTCTATATAGCTTTAAATTATTACTTTCCAGAAAACTAGTTTTGCATTAGAAGCTGTTTGTCCTATATATAACCCATTAATTACACAGGCAACTCAAAAGACATCCAAATTTCTAACAATTCAATTTGCAGAGGAACTTGGAAATTATCTTTAAAATCAAGACTCAAAATATCTTTAAGTAGAATGCAAAATTCATCATTTGTAATAACCATATTCAAATTTTCCAAATTTACAAGCTAATTTAGAAAATAATTTTATGCAAAATTATAAAGTAAAATCAAAATTGGGAAAAGAACACATAACCCATCACATCCTTGTTAGTTACATGATTTTAAATTATGACAATTCTTAATACATCCAGAAATGCATGCACATTAGCTTTTAAAATTAAGATAAAGATAGTCATACAACAAAAATATCTTATAGGTTTTATTACTTCGGTTGCTGATAAACTACTTCAAGGAATGTGAGACAAATCATTATTTGAACAAACAGTACATAAAAGCTTCAGAAGAGAAAACATTCCAGACGACTCTGTCAAAAATAAATGGATAAATTTAAAGCAGCATAAACTAAAAGGTAAAGATAAAATACAATTACCATCCTGAAATCACTGTCTTAACATGAATACACAAACATAAACCTTGGAGCATTTTAAAACATAAAATCTAAAATTATATTGTCATAGTAACAAATAGAAAGCTTAATATTAATAGCATTCCAGGATTTTTGCGTGTTGCAGATTTAATGATTTCAGGAAATATAAGGAAGGTTTTGGTTAAGTCATAAAAATTTCCGAAATGGAAGTGTATCAAAAGAAACAATCAAAAATATAAACGAAAGTCATCAGTCAAAGGATCCTATTTGTGATTCTGTTTTTAAATATACATTTTCCATTCATGTAACTTTCTCAAATGTCTATTTACTATAATTTACTACCACAAGGCTCCTCTATGGCCCTCAGTTACAAGTTTGAATATCCCAGATTCTTCAAAGAAAAAAATCTGCCTTGTATGTAAAATGGTGCAATGCAGCAATGGCTAAACAGACAAGGTCATTTTTCTGCAGCACGAAAACCTAAAAACTAAAAATTTACTGACAGAAAAACTACAGTTTCTAGGAAAGGCCCCTCCGTACAAAAGTACCTTACCTTCTGAATGCTGTAAGAGGCCTTAAGTCACAACTCAACTTTCATAAATTGCTACCAAAAAATCAGGGTGTGGCATGTTAGCAATCTCAAGGTCACGCTTTAAAAAAAAAAATCAACCCAAGTTAGAAAATTCTTATAACACAGACAGCAATCCATGTCTGTCAAAGTAAACAAGTGTAAGCTGAGGTTTCCCAAAAAAAAAAAAAAGAGAGAGAAAAAGAAAGTTGATAGCTCATACCTCGATGCATTGCTGTGTAGCGAACTGTCCTCCTCTTGGCTTTTGTCCTTATTTCTCATCATCTTTTAATTCTTAAATATTAAGGGGGAGGGGGAATCAGTGTTTGCTTTGAAGTCCTGTGCCCAGGTATTTACTGTCAAAAGTTGAAAGAAAGGTAAGGTCCCAGCTTCTATGGGTGGTTTTTATTATCAGGAACAAAGTCCTGACGATGTTAGCGATATTCATGTAATGCAACAACGGTAAGCACCAAAAAAACAAAAATATTTCTATTTTTCCTTTTTAAAACAAGTAGGGTATAAACTGAACGGTAGAAGCATCACTATCAATAAGGAAAGTTTCTCAAAGTAACACACTGGATACAAATAACAATCTCTGTATCTTATTGCGTCATCCAGGAATTTCTCCTATTTACAGTAAATAAAGCCAACTTCAACATAAAAATCTTTAAAATTATCACTAATTATCATGGACTTACCTGATCCATGTAGTATGTCCAAAGCAAGAGTCCTATCTAGTAGTAGAAAAATATCAGAGCCAAAATAATTAAAAAACGCAAAATCCTCCGTTAAAAAACAAAAAGTAAATTAAATAGTCCCCAAATGTGTTGACTTGTCAAAAATAAAGCAGTAATTAATACTAAAACAGGTCCGGAAGGGGGAAAAAAAAGCCTCATTAGGAGAGCGCACAAAAATGGAGGTGCGCCATGGCTTCTAAGCTGGAAAAAACAACGACCTGGGCTCTCAATACGGCAGCTTCTTCCAACAAGGCACGAAAAGAAAGCTCCTAAAAGCTGCTTTTCTCCCAAAAAAAGGTTCGGAACGACCCCAGTAACTCACTAGAAGAGGCAGGGGGCTGTGGGGGCCCCCTGAGGGTGCCCGAAAGTTAGGGAAAGTTGCGTAAAGTGAAGCGAAGCAGGGAGCAAAGCGCGCTCTCTCTAAGGCACAGCCGCCATCTAGAGCCTCCTTCCCAGCTCTGAGAGCTCTGCCTTTGATTGACACTCTCTACATTTACCCCACAACTCAGGTGATGTACCATAGACCCACCCCTTCATCTCCACCAAAAAAAAAAGAAAAGAAAAAAAACTAGATCCTCCATCCAAGGGAGCCTTAAGACCCCAACCCCACACCTCCCTGCCCCTCCAGACCACTTCATAAGGGGGAGGGGGAAGGGCTTCTTAACCCCCTCTGGCTCAAGCACCCTTTTTAAGCCAGAGAGAAATGTAATTTGTTCCTTTTGTCTAAAGATCTGCTAAATATTTCAGTCCTTGAGCTAAAATAACTTCCTCCCTGGACAGGAAGTGGTGTTTTATCAAGCCATTTTGAAATAAGGATAATTTTTGAGAATCTAAAGCTCATCTTAAGTACTAATCTTTTAAAAAATTCACACCCCCATGGGTAAAATGGATTGCAAATAGAAGCAACATCGATACCATAAATTAAGCTAAACTCTTGCCTTCTTTATTGTCCCTCAAAACCATCTAAAGACTAAGTTTAAAGGGGAATTTTCCACCCCAACTGGAAGGGGTAATTTTTTACAACTCAAGAGCGCCTCCCTAGTGTTCAGTTGCAGTAGAGCAAAACTTAGTACAACCCTCTCAACAATCATCAAAATTCTTTAACCCATGATATAACCTTGGACGCACCATACATCAAAAAATTCTCATACTTGTTACATATTTACTTTAACTGATTTGGGCAAAATGATTAACTACAAAATCAAGAATATACACCAACCATGGTCACCTTTAAATCAAAAACTCAACCTCAACTCCAAAACCAAAAAACTAGTATATACCAATACTTCACTCATATTTAAAATCAAATTCTAGGTACACTCATATTTCATCAATGACAGGTCACTTACAATAGATCACATCTAAAAGCCAATCAAACTTTCAAAGACAAACTCCCTGAAGGTGGAAAGATCTATAGAAACAAATTACAAATGCAACAAAGTGTTGTTTCCCATGCAGACAAGAAACCACATGCATGCCCTAAAAACTCAAAGCACCCCTTTTTACAAAGCCCTGTAACTAGTCAAATCCATGTCACTCATCAAGGTGGTAATTCATTTTATCTTTACAACCAAAAGCACTTATATTAAATTTAAATAAATGTAAAATCCATAATCAAGTTTCAAATCTACCAATATTTTTACATTCCAATCAAAATCTAACTCGTTTTTCAATTTAAGCAAAGACCAACCAACTACTTCACATCAACGAACACTGCATGTGTATTAACCATAGATGTATATTCTAAGATACTTTGTATTAACAATGGATTACTTTGTTCTTTGTTCTCTATACTGAGAAAACATAATCAATGGTCGACAAAAAAAAGTTCACCATCATTCCTTTATATTAGTTACTAAAACTGTTATTAACTAAGATCAGCAAATGAAAACCTGGCATTTGATTCCAACCATGGGGTAATCTAAAGCACAGTGTGATTCATTTAAACCACCAACTGGACAGAAGGGAAACAAGGTATTTTTCATATGTACATTACAATACTGTTAAAAACTAAACCGTTTGGTGTATACCCTAAAGGTCCTAAAAATTACACATACAATACAAACATCATTGTAACTCAGATATTAAGGATGAGCATTCCAGGTTTTACTTATAATACTTTAAAAACACAGGTCAACGGAGTCACTTCCATCACCAAGAATTGAGATCTGGGTCTCAGTCTCTGTAGGCAACAAGCACTTTTTTTTTGTAAATTCATTGTAATCTCATAATACTTTCAAGGTTCCTATTACCCACTGATTAAAATGCAAGATGTTTTGAAAAGACCCAAACAAATTTAATGAAATTCACTTAAACCCTGTAATAAAAAACACCAACCAAATTGCTTTTTAACCAAAAGGTCATTCCACTAAGCACAGGTACACTGACACAGCTTTGCAAATAAAAAACCCCAACCAAACAAAACATTCTTCAGTACGCCATTCCATTTTACCAGCTTTATTCAATATACTTTAATGAAAAGCAACGATAAAGGTCAAAATGATAAAGAGAAATGAACATTTAATGAAAGCGTCCACTTAAAAAAAATTTAAAAAAGGGCCAAACTGAGAAATCTTTAAGTTTTAGAAATTTTATTGAAGTTAACATTCCATAGGTCAGTCAGATCAAAATTGTAAGAAATTCCAGGAATACAGACTAGTATTTGAATAAATGTAACATCTTCTCCAGATGTTAAAATGTACATAATACGTAAGAAGTCTTTAGAAAGGAAATCCCACTGTCCATTTGTGTTGGATAAGAATCGTTCATTTCATGGAATCCACATGAAAAGAAACCCTGTGTCGGTTGTATAACATCACAGCATTCAGGCTTTAATCCATTTTCCTCAATTCCCCATAGTGGGCTGCCATCTTGATTTCTCAGTAGTCCATTTCAAACTCTTCAAGCTGACTGGATGCTTCATAAAAAAATTAGAAGAAAAAAATTCTGTTGGAATATCATCTTATTTCTTCAAAACAAAATTCTACCCACCTTGAAGATATCCTATTGTACATAAATCTTTAATTCTGTAAAATCGTTTTACTTCACTATTGTGATAAAACTTAACCTCTCAGAAATAGAATCAGTGAACGCACATTTTGTAGCTTCTCCTGTCACAAATATATTTGTATCCATTAAAAATAGCAGTCAAAGGTCAAATTCTTATATATGTGAAAACTAAAGCCAAAGATTAAAATTTAAAAATGGTGGGAAGCTAAATTACAAACACTGTGGATTCTATTGTTTCAATGCAAAAGTTTCCAAGCTCCTTCAAAGAAAACTACTTATAAAGAGTCTTTTAAGAATTTTAAAAAAAGCAATAGATGATTGCATGGCTTACAGATGTTACTTTTTTTTAGATAACACACATGACCTATATAAACAGAAGCACCTTTATAGTTACGTATCTGAGAATGCATAAAATGTGAAGGCACAAGAAAAGAATAACAAAAAAAATTTAGAAACATCTGCTTGGCTTACTTGGAATTTGCAACAGAAACACTATTGCTTTTTGAATTATAAACAACTAAAATACATTTTCATTGTCAAAACAGTTTATGTTCCTTCCAGAAAAATTAATCTTAATCTGTTATTTAAATAATTTGTACTAGAGGAAGAAATGAGAATCCAGGTGATTTTACTACTAAACATCTGGATTCATCATATTCACAAAAAAATATGAAAAATAATTTTTCCCAGTTTTTATGTATGTGTGCCTGTTTTTCTAAGAAGGTATATATTTACATGGTGTAGATGCATGTGTAGGCCCGAGTTTGATACTGATGTTGAGAACTCGTAATTTTGTTCAAGCAGGATCTCTCAGTCAAACTCAAAGCTCATCATGTTGCTAGTCAGTTTCCTCTAAAGATGCATCTCCACCTTGAATTACAGGCAGGTAGTAGCTGGGTACTTAAAGGTTCAGTCATCTTCTGAACCAGCAAAACCATTTCAGTCCCTGCCTGGTTTTCTCTGTATGTTCTACAACTTTCCAATTCAATTTGTAGAGCAGTCAGTGACTAGAAACAGAATGCATGTTTGCTTCTAGGCTATTTTCCTGTCTCCCTAACTAAAACCATGTTCTCTAATACATACATTATTAATAAACTAGATAATCAAAAGATAGAAGTGTCCCCTAATAAAAAATAACTCTTTAAAGGAGTATGACAGCATCAGTAATCATCATCAAATCAAGATTTTTTAAAAAAAATATTTATTTATTTATTATGTATACAATATTCTGTCTGTGTGTATGTCTGCAGGCCAGAAGAGGGCACCAGACCAACCATGTGGTTGCCAGGAATTGAACTCAAGACCTTTGGAAGAGCAGGCAATGCTCTTAACCACTGAGCCATCTCTCCAGCCCCAAATCAAGATACTCTTCTCCAGTAGATTTTTGAAACTTTCTCAAACCCTTCCTTAAAAAGAATTTTTTCTATTCCCAAGTCAGTAAAATACTACTGGCCTTGTTCTTTTCCTAAAATTAAGAAATGGCTGGGTATGGTCGCACATACCTTTTTACTTCTAGTATTTGGGAGCCAGAGGGGCAGAAAGACCTCTGAGTCTGAGACCTACGTATCTACTTTGGGAGTTCAGGGTCACTCAGTGAGACCCAGTCTCTAAATGAAAAACAGAATAATTGCAGGGACTAGAAAGATGCTCAGTGGTTAAGAGCACTTTTTGCACTTCCGGGGCCCAGGTTTGATTTGCAGTACCATATGCAGCCTGTTACTGTAACTTCAGGTTCAGGGGACACATTTCCTCTTCTGGCCTCCTGTGGGATCAGGCTTGCATGTGGTACACAGACAAGCATGCAGGCAAAATTCATACACATCAAAAAATAATTTTTTAAATAAAGAAATGATAAATTATGTGTCAGTTCAGTTCATTACAACATAGATTGTCTTCTATCTTATGTGCTAAAATGCATGGTCAGGCACTATATGAAACAGTGATATAATCTTTGACAAAATGACACTAGCAATATTACTAATGAGTTACAGGTGCAAGTTATTCAATGTTGTACATTAATACTCAGTGCTATCTTTCTGCCACTGGATAATACAATTTATTTCTAAAAGAATTTTTAAGGGAAAAAAAAGCATAGTATAGTTCAGAAGAGTGTGTGCCTAACATACACAAACCCCTGGGCAAGAGAATCCCAACACCACATAAAACTGGATATGGTGGCAGCTCCTGCCTGTAATCACAGCATTTGGGAGATCAAGGACAGACATTAAAGTCATCCTCTGCTACCAAAACCCTTAAAAAAACAAAAAAGAAAAGGCCAGATATGGTGGCTTCCAAATGAAATCCCAGCACTCGGGAGAAGATGAGGCAAGAAGACTGCTGAGGCTGGAGTAGGCTATAGCCTCAAAATGTCAATAATGGCATTGTCATTCAGAAACTACTCAAAACTGCATTCCCATAGTTGTCGTCTCATCAAGTGATGTATGTCAAATAATGAAAAAGTAAATCTGAAACTACTATAAAAGAAAACAGACTACTTTAACACTGTAAATCAATGAGCAATATGGACTCATGCAAAGCCCATGATCCAAAGCCAAAAGCAAGATTTTTGTTAACATATTTCATAAAATATCAAAGGTCTGTGAAGGCTTAAGAAGTAATCTACTTATATTCATGAAGTTTCAAATACTAACAAAAACTAGAGAAAGAAAGTTTGGTTTTTTTTTTTATTTATTATGTATACAATATTTGTCTGTGTGTATACCAGAAGAGGGCACCAGATCTCATTACAGATGGTTGTGAGCCACCATGTGGTTGCTGGGAATTGAACTCAGGACCTTTGGAAGAGCAGGCAATGCTCTTAACCACTGAGCCATCTCTCCAGCCTGACAAAGGAAATTTTACTTGACAGAAAAATAGGTCTCAAACAAGTGCACTTAGAGCATGAAGTTAACAAAACCACAGCTCCTCATGTGTAAAACAGCACATGTGACTACCTCTTGTGGTACTACTGAAGATTAAATGAGATGATCTCAGAAAAGGCTGGCTATCATTCCACTAGATCACAGTAATCAAAGCATATGAGAATCTCAATCTAAAGAGTTAGAACACTTTCTAGTCCAACAGTAAGGATATCTTTGAGAACACACTGGATCGTGTCATCAATTATTTAAGGACAGTTTTGCCTTTAGTATTGTATTTGGGGAAAATATTTCAATGTAGCATAGGTATTGATGACCAACTATTCCTTATTCTACAGCCACTGGTGAATTAATAGACATTTTGAACAAGTACTCCTTTAATCTAGAACTCTATGCTCACTCAGACTTAGAACCTTTGTTTCCTATGAAAGATTCAAACTTAACATTGGTATTTTCTAGTTTGTACTTCCCCTGAGTATATATGTTTATTCTAAGAAAACTCCCTGTACAAATCTAAGTTTCTATGTCACCAAGGTAATCATTAAATTATCTCCTGAAATCCAACCACTGGAGAGACATTCATAAACTTAACAGAAAATCGAGTATGGATTTCTTCAAATTCTTTCAGCAAATTAGCTATAAAAATAAGTTTACACAACCCTGACTCATCTGGCGTATAAGTACGACTCTTCTAAAATAAAGCAGTTCTATACTTGTACTTCAACTAGCAAGTGTAGTAGCCAGTGTAGTAGCCTCAGATTGAGACCAAGAATGACCTTGAATATCTGATGCCAGTTCTCCCAAGTACTAAGATTACAGGTTTCTGCCACCATGCCCATCGTATCTTTACCAGTTTTAATAGCAAAAATAAATACAGAGGGCAAAAACTTAAAAAGAAAATTAATGATCTTAATTTTTAATAAATGGCTATAAGGCTACTATTAATGAAATTATAGTTTTTCTAAAGCTAAATGCTTGTTTTACAACTAAAGAAGGAAAACAAAGAAAATATTTAGTACAAATACTCATTATTTCCTGTCATGCAAAATATACCTAGCACTTATGATTTGATTTTCATCTTTTGCTTTGTCTTTAAATTTTAATATATGTAAGAAAGCCCTGACGAGTACAATCTATTTCTCTTATTTTAAAAAATAGATTAAATCCTCATCAGAATAGATTAACAAATCTGAATCTTAAATAACATAGATATAAAAACTGGCAGTAAAATATTTCAAAAAGACTAGCCAGTCTTTATTAATGAAAGGATGAGGTCAAAAATGATAAAGCAAAAGTCATCTTTTCTATGGCTTTACAATCTAATTATGAAGCCAAGATAAAGATACTGAGTATGGTAGGGGGGCTATACACATTACTTGTAATTTTTACTGTGCCAAAATTTTAGCTCTTAACCACACTTACATTTTACATCAAGAACATTTTTATTTTAATAATGAATTTCACTTCACCTTTCATTAGACTCAAAGTACGAGTTGATAATGTTTAATAAAAGCTACACTAATCCAATAAATGAACAAATATTTACTGAGTAGGTACCATGTGCCAGGCAACTAATCTCTAAGTTTGATCACACTGGAAATTAGCAAATAATGCACTAGGCAAATGTGGGGTCTATTCACTCTCCCTCAGGAAAACAAGAACTGTGTTTTGTAGGTCTTAACAACCACTGCAATCTCAAGTAGCAATAATGGGAAAAAAGTCACTCAGAATCTAGATTTTACTCCTATGAAATAAATAGTAGACAATTATCTTAAAAGTTTGTTGCCAATGAATAAATCCTTTGGGCAATTCACACAAAATGGTTTACCACCCTTCTCATTTTACTTTCCTACTACTTGACAAGTTTGGAATTAGAAAACCTACTTCACAGTAGTGGTAATTATAACATATCTTACATCAAATAGCAATTTCTATGTCAATAAGGCAAAAGTTTTAGTCTTGAAGTTTAAATTCAGTTAATTTATCGTAAACAATTACAACTAGAAATCAATTAAAACTAATTTCTATTGTAAAGAGAAAACCAAAGGGCTTTTGTGTTCTACATCATAAAAGTAGCACAGACTCTAAAACCACAGTCTTTCTTTGGAGACCAAACTATAAACATTCTAGGCTACGCATTTTCAGTGCAAAGCATCCTCTTGTATTTCAGTACAAGTATTCTCAACTCTAACTATAATAGAAAAGCAACCACAGTATCTAAATGAACAGAATGAACAGTCCAGGTATACTTGGGGGTAGGGAGAGGGACTTTACAAAATCAAAGGGACATCCAAATCCAGGATGTTGGAAAAAAGTTCCACGGTTTCTTGGTCTTAATGTTTTATATCCTGACCCCATCATGATGGCTCATCTTTAATCCCAGCACTCAGGATGTAGAAGCAAGCAGATCTGAGTTCCAGGTTAGCCTGATGTACATAATGAATTACAAGTCCACCAAGTATAAAGTAATCATTGTCTCTAGAAATAAACTTCACATTTAACCACTATGTGGATTTTCTTACACTGTTTACAGCTTTGACAAAGCTTATAATTCCAAATCAGTAAGTGACATTTAAAATATCTAGTGACACTTAAAATTAAAAATCAAATCCAACAAGTAGATTAAGACTTACTAAATGCTTCAACAATGTCTGTGGTATTGTTATTTCACTCCATCTGGGAATCCACATTTCTGCAAAAGACAGAACAGATTTTATTAAATCCTATGTATGACGTATCACAACTGCAGTACTTTCTAAGGAACCTACAAACCAAGAAATACAGTTTATGAACAGAATAATACAAGCAAAAGACAGAACATTGTGACAAGATCTTAGATTTGGAAGTGCAAAACTTCTAGAACAGTTACTAAAATAAGCCTAAGTCTCAGTACAAAAACTCCAAAGGAGTAATTTTTGAGGTCCTACATGAATTTGATTGAATATCCAGGGTTGAAACTAGAGAAAATAAGTTACAGTACAGAATTAATTCATACTAATCTCCCATCTGATACTTTCAAGTCTTTTACTCTTTTTTTTTTTTTTTTTTTTGGTTTTTCGAGGCAGGGTTTCTCTGTGGTTTTGGAGCCTGTCCTGGAACTAGCTCTTGTAGACCAGGCTGGTCTCGAACTCACAGAGATCCGCCTGCCTCTGCCTCCCGAGTGCTGGGATTAAAGGCGTGCGCCACCACCGCCCGGCCTTTCAAGTCTTTTAAAAGAGACCTTTGCTACTTATCTCCAAGATCATTCCCATATCACTTCATATCTACCATGTGCTAAAATCAACATAACATAATCGTATACATAATAAATATTTCTAAATGTTATCGTAGACATCATTTCAAATTACTATCAACTATACTATTTATTTGACTAACACTAATTTCTTAAGACTTATTTTAGCCGGGCGGTGGTGGCACACGCCTTTAATCCCAGCACTTGGGAGGCAGAGGCAGGCGGATCTCTGTGAGTTCGAGACCAGCCTGGTCTACAAGAGCTAGTTCCAGGACAGGCTCCAAAACCACAGAGAAACCCTGTCTCAAAAAAACCAAAAAAAAAAAAAAAAAAAAAAAAAAGACTTATTTTACGACTTCTTGTCTATGTGTGGGGATGTGCACTCTGTGCACGTCCAGAAGAGGGCATTGGATATTCTGGAGCTGGAGTTACAAGCACTGTGAGTGCTGAGAGCCACACTAGGTCCCCTCCAAAAGGCACTTAAATGTTCCAATGGGTTTTTCTGAGACAGAGTTTCTCTGACCTTCCACTCACTGAGCTCCACCTGCCTCTGACTCCCAAGTGTTGGGATTACAGGTGTGCTACACCACCAGCCCGTCCGCCAGCAATACTAATTCTTACATATGCAGTTGGTTTATCAAGACTTTTCACTAGTTACTGACTTAAATTCCTCATAACAAAATATGGGAAATATCTTACATCTCAAGTACTCTCTGAAATAAGGACAGGTTTTTCATTTGTCTGAATTTTCTATTACAATTATCACAAAATAAGAAATAGATAGGTGTTCCATTAGAACATCTATGCTCGACCTACCCAATCCAAACCCCCACTATCCAGAGTCTCCTGACAAGGGAAAGGCGCCAAAAAGCCCAATTCAGCATTCTTGGCGGCTATTACAGCTTCCTCTCCTGAAGCTGCAAGTCAAGTCCCTGCCTAAGCACTTAACCTTTGACCACAATAGGCACAAACTCAGCTTGTGTGGTGGACATGTCATCATCCCTTGTCTACAATCTATAAGATCTCCTTGCTTTAGTTTGGGAGCATGACTTCTCAGGCCTAGGTCACTGAGGCCGGTGAACCTGCCTGGGAGCTGCTTTGCTCAGTATACCTCTTGTTATACATTTCTAACTTGGCTCAATCTGGCATAATGAGTTGGTGAAGAAACTTATTATGGGAAGGAGAAAACCTATTAAGAAATCTAAGTGGTATAGCACTTAACATATGGAAACCCTGAATTTGAAACAAACAAAAATATAAAGACAAACAAAAAAACTGAAAGTTAAGGTGATGCCAGCACTCAAGGGGTTGAACCAAGAGCGTTTAATGTCAGCTTAAGTTATATACAGGAGACTATGTCTCCACCAAGGACACAGTGAGATGTGTCACCAAGTAGTAATATTTGCTGACTAGGAGGGCGACAGGAACTCATATGGAAAAAAGAGAACTAACTCACATTGGTTTTCTCTGATCTACAAACACACAAAATATTTTTAAAAACCTTAATATCAAACTGTAGCAATTTAAGATTAAAAAAAAGACTTAATGTTTAAAAATTAAGCTATCAAACAAACTTCTTAGGAATTGTTTGCAAATGCCCTCCCTATTCATGTATCAAATCTAAATTCATTATTTGTATAGCATAAACAAGAAATATAGCAATGATCTGTCTAGAAGTTACTACTAAAGTAGGTACTAAAATATCTTCATAAGAAAGCAATGCAAAACAATGGTCTTCAAATATAGACTGACCTTAATAGGAAGAAGATTTTAAGTCAACCGTAACACACAGGAAACTAAATTAACTCAGGACAAGGGATGCTATCCAGTTCAGAGAAAGAAGGCTTCCCTAGCACATGAGTTCCTTGGTTCAAACTAGTATCATTAAAAGTAAACAATAATCTGGTTATCCTTTTTAAGGGGTAGGAAATGTTTAAGAAATATTGGATAAAAAGAAAGTGTTTCTAGCACTTGTAAGAGAACGTCATCATAGTGGTCTAGTAATATGATTTTGACTAAGTCACCATACCAATCAATCCCAGAAATTTTTAGGTTCTGAAACCACCAAAAGAAGATTTTTGATCTCACTTTACAGCAGAGTGGAATTATTAACACTGATGAAATCTAGCACAGGTTCTCCTTTCTCAAAGCTGAGAACATATGGAATAGTATTTTGTCACCCTTCAGAATGGGATGAAAAGTCCAGTTCAGTTTAAGTAGAACAGCAGTCTGATTTTCTGCAAATTCCTACCTGTCTCAGATTTTAAAATGTACTTTGTGATATAAAAATAAACTTTAGGGAATATAAATAAGCATATAATGCTGGCCCTTTGACAGTAAAGGTCAAGAACAACTATGTTGCTTCTTTAATCCCTTTAATTTTTAAACTCTAAGATTAAAATCTAAGAACTCTGAACTTTGAGAAAATGTTAACAAAGACAGGATAGCGAGACATTTGCAAGGCACAGAGGGAGTACTGTGGAAATCCAAGCATTTTGTCCAGCGTGATCAGTCCCAAAATAAAATAAAATAAAGGCATTAGAATCTCTTAAGAAAACTGCTTTAAGCCGGGCAGTGGTGGCGCACGCCTTTAATTCCAGCACTCAGGAGGCAGAAGCAGGTGGATCTCTGTGAGTTCGAGGCAGCCTGGTATAAAAGAGCTAGTTCCAGGACAGGCTCCAAAGCTACAAAGAAACCCTGTCTTGAAAAACCAAAAGAGAGAGAGAGAGAGAATTGGTTTAAAACAAAAATCAGAAACGCAGGCATGATGGTCGACACCTGTAATCTCTTAACTCCAGACTAAAACTATTTCTAATACATACTTACATACACACACACAAAGTATGTATTTTAAAACCACCTTGGTAATCTGAATTGAAAGGATTATGATTACTGGTACACATTAACCATTTAAATCTTGTGGCTAAAGAGATGACTCAGAAGTTAAGGTACTTGCTGCTCTTGGGTAAAACAAGGGTTTGGTTCCCAGTATCCCAAATGATGGATGGCTCACAACCATCTTTAACTCCAGCTTGAAGAGAATCCAATAACCTCTTATAACCACCAAGTGCACCAGGCATGCACACAGTGCAAATACATACATGCAAGCAAAACACTCATTCTCATAAAAGGTTTTAAATCTTAAGAAACCCTGAATTTATTTCCTGCAACCTACAAGGTGAAAGAAGCCTATTCCTCAAGTTGTCCTTTGACCTTCAAATTTAAATTTGCAAACACACAAATATTAAAATAAATTTAAGGTAAAAATGTCTCCTGAAGCACAGACCTTTGGAGATTTATTAAATAATGTATAAATCCTAACAAGAAATGCCTTTTTAAAAAAACAGTTCACCCCCCCACCCACAAAAGCAGAAGCTGGCAAATCTCCATAATTCAAGGCCAGCATGGTATGCAAAGTGAGTTCCAGGAGAGCCAGAGCTATAACATAGAGAAGTGTGGCATGGATGCATGGATGCATGGATGCATGGATGCATGGATGGAAGGAAGGAAGGAAGGAAGGAAGGAAGGAAGGAAGGAAGGAAGGAAGGAAGGAAGGAAGGAAGGAAGGAAGGAAGGAAAATAATCAGGCCAAATAACCAGGCCTCCTATCACAAAAGATTTGTAATATTCTTAAATTTAGGGTATAAGACATGACGCCTGGCACCTGTAATGCCAGCACTTTCAATGCTAAAGTAGAATTACTACCTTAAATTCAAGAACATCCTATGCTACACAGTAAGATCCTGTTTCAAAAAGCCAAAAATATGCCACCAAGATGGCTCAGAGCTTAACTGTGCTTTGATGTCCAAGCCTAACAATATTCATGGAAGAGCCAATTCCTAAAGGCTGTCCCTGACCTCCATGTTCACACAAGTACATAAACACAATTTTTTAAAATAAAAAGGCTGGGGACAGCTCAGTGACTATGTTTTTCTGCCATGTACAAGTCCACATTAACAAAGGAAAACAAAAATGCAGAAACAAGTAAAAAAATTGAAAAAAATGTTATAGCAAAAATAGCCTTTGAAAATAAATTTTGCATTAAACCTAGAAGTGGGAGAAATCTGTGAACTGAGGTCATTTACCTTTGAAATGCAGAAATCTTTCTATGAAAAGAAATTAAAACATGGAAGGCATAAAAACTAAATCTTGTTTGTAATCGAGGTCAATTGTAAACATGAGAACAGTCACCTTTGAATATGTTTACTACAGTAGAACAAAATTTAAATGCTTTAATAGCAGAAATCTAAATCTTCACTGCTTACAGAGAATGTTTTTTTGAGGCTGATGACCTTGAACGTCTGAGTTCCTTGCCTCCACTTCCCAAGGGCTAGAAATAGAGATGCACACCACCAAGCAGCTTTCTGCAATACTAGAGATTGGACCCAGGGCTCTGTGCACGTTAACAAAGCCCTCTACCCCCTGAACTGTATCTTCAGACTCAATTTCATACTTAATTACTTTTCTGGTATCTGTATTAACACTGTAAATATTTGGGAATACATCAAAACTATATAGGAAACTGTCCTATGTTTTATTATTCTAGTAGTGTTACAACAGACATAATTCCCAATAAGCAATGGGGTTAAAAAAAACAGTCCAGACAAAATTGTCCTCGGAATTATTTTTAATCACACAATTTAAGAGCGAAGCGATGAAAGCTGTACACTCTAAACCCTTCACACAAATTAAAAGATTCAAGACTCCAGAATAAAAATCAAGATTATATACCCTATTTACATTATAGGTGAAGAAGCATCCTGATTGCTCGATCATCACATACATCTGATTCAACAGTAAAATGTCAAAGGACGAAAGAGATTTTTAAATGATCAAAAAGCAATGGGAAAACCGAAAGAAAACTTACATTATAACCATCTATGTCACATATTCAAAACTATAAATGTCAGTTTCATGATCCAGAAATCACTTGTGATTAGCTGCAACACAGCTTCTTTTAATTTTTTGCTATATTAATCCTCTAACGTTATGGAAACATTAAATGTATTCCAACATAAAACAACTAGATAAGGATATTTTTAATTAAAAAATTAAGGAATTTGTCCAAAACATTAAGTATTTATTACTACAGTTTTTAAGTAGAAAATACTTGACCAAAAAAATTTACCTTGATGATATAATAAAATTATTACATATACCTTTGTAGGTCAAATAATCCCATCTACATGAGATTCTGACAACTACCCTCATGTGCCAGTAAACTTTTCCATTAAATTAGCTTGAGTAATTCACACACTGAATATAATCAGTATCATAAAGATAATAATACATGGTTCTTCATAAAATGTAATTTATTTATCTTGGTTATAGAAGTTGCCTCTAAAGGCTAGGAATTAATTTAGCAGTTATTACATCACTTACTATGAAAAAAGCTCAAAATTTCATTTAAAATTTCTAACCTTCAGCTTTTACTTTTTCTATTAAAATTATAGCTCTAAGAAGGCCATTATAAAACACATTGCCTATTTAGCTTAACTTTTAACAGCATCATACAAAATACCTTATTCTCAATTTCTATAGCAATATTCAACAAATGCCAACTACATATTCTATCAGTTGCAATGAGAAAATCCTAATCTTAACATCTGTTACAATATAAGATTAAAGATACCTTTGTGTAGTCTTATCCTCAAAAGATTATAGATTTTAAGCCTATTATTTTCTTTTGTATACAATACAAACTTCAAAAAAATGCAAAAATACTTCATTAAGCTAACACAAAGACAATAAAAATACGTCTATTAACATTATTACCTATTTGAATCAAAACCAAGTAACACAAATTTAATTTTCTATAGATTTCCAAGATAAGTAAATGTGCAATCCATTTTAATTAATTCATTGCTTAATTTTTTTTCCCAAAGTATCACATATTTTCTCTGGCAATTACTTAAAATAATTGAAGATTATTTCTGGATTCAAGCTTGCATGAACAGATTTATTTATGTATAGTAGTAGTAAATTTTCTTCATTTACCTTAATATTCACCTATTAAAATATAAACGCAGTTGGCTCATAGTATGCTAAACCCAAACCTTTTGTGCTTGAAATTATTTCTCTTTTGGGTTCAAAAACAATTACCAAGATTCATGATGGAGGACAGCACTTAGTTTGCTGGAAAATCAGTTTATTTTTGTACTTGTTGAAAGAACAAGCTAGTAATAATGAATAAATAATTTAGCCATAAAATAACAAAGACATCAAAGTTTGTTTCTGGCTTTTGAAATACAGTTCAGGAAGCAAGGGGAATAATAATTATGAAATTTTAGGCAGGTGCTGCATGACGGGCAGAGAAGGTGCTAAACAGTCCATCTTTCAGACTGCAAGAACAGCACTGGTTTAACTCGGAGATTTAACCCACGCAAAGGCAAGCACCATTTTATTGGGAAGACCAAATAAACGTCTTACTATTGGATATAACTATATGTATTCATATAAATTATAGTATCAACTGTTTTAATAGTTAACACAAAGTATTTTAGTTTAGGGTAAAAATATTTTGCCATTTTTATATAAGCAGTCCGTTTGTCTCATTGACAACTTTAGTGATATTTTTCTACTCAAATGTTAGAAAATATTCAAATATTATGATTAAAAAAACTTACTTGCTATATAAAATATAGAAATTTCCCAGGGACTCTCCTTTATTCTTAAAGATAAATCTCTATTGTCTCCATCTTCAAAATGGCACACCTTTTGAGGAAAACAAATCATATTCTAAAAAACATCCTGACGAAGAAGTGAGTAACAAATAGAAATGTGAGAACTTTATACAGAACAAAAACTACTATCAATGCTTAAATCAAACTTAAAGACTGCTCGAAAAGCTTAGCCTAAATGGCCAGCTATTCAACTTTCTTAAATTTCCTTAAATACTTAAAATGTTAAAAATCATTTGCATGGTATCTTAAAGCGGTGAAGGGGGGGAAAACATTTTTGGTCCACGTCTGGCTGCAAAAGCTTGTTAGCAAAATTAAACAAAGTCTTAAAAGACGGGCAGTATTATTTTAAGCTATTCAAAGGTACATTACATTACAATGGCTATACAAATACTCTTAACCACTTAGTAAAAGGGCTTCTTGAAAATTTTTTAAATTTCAGACATATATTCATTCAATCACTTTTTAAAACAATAAATATTAATTGAACGCTAGAAATACAGTTATTCAAAAGGCAAAACAAAAAACTAGCAAAAATTTTATGTTAAACCAACATATTTACCAATCTTACCTGGGGGGAAAAAGCTGTATTTATTCAGAATCATCAGCAACCACACTAATTATAATCTGGTAAATTACCTTTAAAAAAAATAAGAAAAATAATTTAAGTGTTTTGATTTTTACAGACATATTGGCGAAAGACTCGGTATGATGAAAGGAGGAAAATATTCCAAAGACAAGATCCAGGTGGAGATGGGTGGACAAGAGGTGGGGAGACACGACCTGCACATTTGGGCTGTAGTTAGTCCTATCTTTAATGTCTATCAGTCTTTGTTTTTCTCATTTGGCACTGTACTGAGAAATACTAGACATTAAAACATTACAATCCATAAGAAATACAAAAATTCAAATGACTACCAAGTTGCTTTCCTTTTCCCTTCTTAAAAATCAAGTAATAACCAAAAGCATAGAAAAAGTTGGCAATTTTAGAGAAAGCCATCATCTGAAATTTCTCTTTACCATCTACAAATACCTCGTACATTTAAGAGCATTAAAAATCAACTCCTCCAGGAGAAATTAGTGAACTTAAAATGGCCACTGGTTACTTTAAATTTTAAACTATAAGCTATTTCATCTCACCAAATAGGATATTAGTTTTGTCTTTTAAGCAGCTCTAAAACTTGTGGTATCTATGACCTTCAGTCAGTTTCAAACGAGGGTCCAGAATATTTTGTCTTTTTCCTACCCAATTTATCATGAAAGATCCTAAGACCTTAAACTGTTAGTAGTTACGTTTACATTTTCCTAGTCAAAAAGGATTCTGAAGAGCTACGAATTCTCAATCTCTTTAAAACAACTTTCAGTGATAAAACATTTCAAAGCGTTCATTTCAAAAAACAAAATTAGTACTTCAATTCTGTGAAAGCAAGGTATGCGCAACTCATATACCATGCACTAACCTATAAAAGGTATTCCAATTGTTTTTTACTGGAAATACCCTATGAAACAAGGTCCAGTCAACCCGTATCTTTGATTTTCGATGGACTACGTAAGTCTCCCCAACATTGTCTTTACGCAATTCTTCACCTTTATAGCACAAGGGTTCCGCAGAATAAAAGACAAATTCAAACATTCCTAGATGCTTCTTCTAACAATTAAACTTGAATTACCTCAAGTATTTTTAAAGAAAACTGCGGTTTTCGTTGCAACTGTTTTTTCAACCCTGTTCCGTTTTTAAGCACATCTCGACTTTATACTTGCAACAAATGCAACAAATATGGCCCCTCTTCATCGCCCATCACGGGCAGTCCTACTTCACTATTTACACTATGGAAAGTAACTTCCGGAACAATTGTGCTATTAGAATATTCCTTTATAAAACTTTTTCGATTATGATTTGAAATACTATAATTCTGTCTTTTTAAATAACAAGATGAATTTTAACTTTTAAAGGGTAGCAACTGACTCAAGAACGTTTTAACACTCAGGTGTGAGAAAAGTTACCCATTAGGACTCTTTCCACTCACTTAAAAAAAAAGTATCCAACAGTATAGTTAGGCTCAAATATCAGGATGCCAAATGGTCTTGGCAAAAGCACTCGGTAAAAATAAGATGTATTCATCAAACGTCATCACCTAGTACCGAAATTATCAAATCTACTTCCATTAAACTGCCTTGTTGCCGTCGTCAGGTTTGAAATACCAGAAGCACTCCTGTAACTTGCCTTTTCTAAAAGACAACAAACGTCACAGACGTTTTAACGAGCAGTAAGATACCTTTGCACCTAGAAAACAGTCCTTCTCAAAAACAGCTTGGAAAGAGTTAAAAGCCAACACCCAACAGGGAGATGGGGGAAAGGACAAGTTTTATTATGGTTTAAGCGAAGTAAGACGTTCCATTGTTCTTTTATATCCGATCCTGAAGATGGGTTCCCACCTCACCGGGAAGAGATTTTTAAGAGGCCGTCTCCGGAGGCTTGTTGTTGTTTCACGCTAAGTAGAAAAACAACTCACCCGAGCAGGCAGGGGCTCCGTGGCGCGGCCGCCGCCCTCTCCCCGCAGCCTCGGAGGACAGCCCGGCGCCCGGCAGGCTGTGCAGAGGGAACGCGGGGGTCCGACCCACTGCCCGGGTGGCTTCGGCTCCCGGCGGCAGCACCCGGGGCTGCGAGTGGAGAACCGGCGAACAACCCGCAGCCCCTCCCGCACGCCCTCAAGGACGTCGTGCTTTTCCTCCCAAGGACAAAGGACAATAAAGGGAGCGGGGGAGCAACTCACCGGGTCGAAGCGCGGGCGCCAGCGCCTTCGGCTCACTCTTCCCCGCGTCTCCGGGACTGCTCGCCCGCCGCAGCCTCCCGCCCACGGCGCCGGCCGCCTCCCAGCCGCGCACCCGCGGCTGCCGCAGCGGAGCCACGGGCGTCGCGGGCCCGGCCTTCCCGGGCACCTCTGCCGCGGGCTCCCGCACCCGCGCGCGGCCGCCTCGCTTCAGCGGCGGCCTCTTCGCTCCCCCGGAGCCCTCCGGGACGGCCGGGCGCCGCTCCCAGCGCAGCAGCGAGCCCGTGGGCCGCGGCGGGCCGCCTGACAGCTCGGGTTGCTGCTGCCTCTCCGGCCATCTTGTGCCGTGTGTGGTGTCTCTCCCGTCTCCTCGCTCGGCTTTGCTCCCTCCTCCTCCTCCCCCCCCACCCGCCCCACACACCACACAACATGGCCTCTTCGCTGCGGCGGTGGCTGCGGCGGCGGCAAGAGCTCCGCCGCGTTCCAGCTCGTTCCCCTCCCCCAACCTCCCGCCTGCAGCCCCGGGACCCCCAGTGCGCACGCGCGCCACCACCAGCCCGCCGTAGCCATTGGCTGGGTCGGCTTCCTGCCATCGCTTCCCGGAGCAGCCTCACGCACTCTGGTTGGTGCCTTCCTCCCTCCTCGACAACATCTTACTGCACACTATTGGTCGATTCAGATCCCACCTCTTCCACCTTCTCAGCGACAATAGGATTGACTTAGTGCCAATCATTCCCCGTGGGCGTTTCGGCCGAGAAGTCCCGGCCTGCGATTGGCAGATGATGAAACCTTTGGGTTTGCGGGAGAGACGTAGCTTTCTGCTCCGCAGTGCGGAGTCCTCGTAGGTAGTTGGTCTGTTTCTGGTACAGGCTAAAACAGGCTCTCGCTCTGATCATTAAAACCTTAGGATTTGCTATTTCTGACTTGAGTTTCTTTTTTCCCGTCTTCAAAGAAAAGGGAGTGGTGAAGCAAAGATGCCGTGATTAACAAGATAGGCAAAGACTGTGCACGTCCTTCACTTTTAAGACAAGCAACCATATCCTCAGGATTTTTTCCCACCTAAGCAACCAGACCTACCTTCAGGTCACAGAGACAGGAGCAGCGATTTTATGATCAGCACGTTCCCTAACGTAACATATGACTTGATGTGCCGTTTATTTGAGGTAACCTGTTAGCATACCCAGTGTCCGAGGCCTTAACGACCCAGCCTCATATTCCTTACTAGTTGGATTCCGGAAGATTTGTCGTAAATAGCCACGTCTGCCTGTCCAGCTTTCTCCAGAGCATTACACAAAACAAGTTTTCATTTCCTCTCAGGAAAGTCCACTTTTTTCCATTTCTTCTTCCCACTTCTGCCTGGAACCTACTTCAGTCAGAACACAAGTGAACATCTGAACCGTCCTCCAGTAGCTAAGGAAAGAAAAGTTGTTCTCTCACAGTAGTGGCATTTAGAAATTTATCAAGGGACCGGGGTTCGGGGAGGGGAAGATAGGCGCGGTTTGTTTTCATGGGAGAAAAAAATTTTTTTGACTAGTGTTGGGATGAGAGGGACAACGCTCAGATCCTCTTGAGACTTTGCTCGTTGGTTATAATCAGAATGTTGAGCATAGACCCAAGAAGTAATTCTAGCCCCCCTTTTAAATTTGGGGGGTGGTGATACAGGGTCTTTCTAGGCTGTCCTGAAACACTATGTTAATTTTTTAACGTTTCTTTGTGGGGGGTGTGAAACACCAATAGTTGAAGTCATGAACTTGACGGGGAGGGAGACACATATGGAGGTCGAGGACAACATACAGGAGTCGGTTCTCTCCTATGCCAATCATCAGGCTTGTGGACCCGCGAGCCATCGGATGGGCCCTTCTAGCCACTTCTTAAGAATCACATTACTGGGAGGCCTGGCCTTCTTGCTCAAACCTTTAAATCCCAGCACTAGGGAGGCAGAGGCAAGCAGATGATCTCTGTGAATTCTATTTACTTATTATGTATACAATATTCTTCCTCCATGTATGTCCACATGCCTGAAGAGGGCACCAGATCTCATTACAGATGGTTTTGAGCCACCATGTGGTTGCTGGGAATTGAACTCAGGACCTCTGGAAGAGCAGCCAGTGCTCTTAACCACTGAGCCATCTCTCCAGCTCTCTGTGAATTCTAGACCAGCTTGGTCTATAGGGAGTTCCAGGACAGGCTCCAAAGCCACAGAGAAACCCTGTCTCGAAAAACCAAAAAAAAAAAAAAAAAACCAAAGGAAAAAAAAAATCAATCAGAGGCTTAATATTAATTATAGTTGTTTGGCTGATGGCTCAGGCTTATTTCTGGCTAGCTCTTACGTTTAAATTAACCCATTTCAATTAAGTTATATTTTACCACGAGGCTCGTGACTTGTTACCTCACATCTTGCTTCTCCAGCAGCTGCTGGCATCTTCCCCAACTCCACATTCTTTCTCCCTGTATCTTTGTTTGAATTTACTGCCTAGCTATATTCTGCCTGGTTATTGGTCAAATCAACTTACTTATTAATCAATGGAATTAAAACATATTCACAGCATCAAAGAGACATCCCACAGAATCCCACTACAAAAAAATAAGTAAATATCTAAAAATAGCCGGGCGGTGGTGGCGCACGCCTTTAATCCCAGCACTTGGGAGGCAGAGGCAGGCGGATCTCTGTGAGTTCGAGACCAGCCTGGTCTACAAGAGCTAGTTCCAGGACAGGCTCCAAAACCACAGAGAAACCCTGTCTCGAAAAACCAAAAAAAAAAAAAAAAAAACTAAAAATAAAAATCAGATTCTGAGGCAGAAGAGATGGCTCAGCAGTCAAGGGAACTTACTGTTCTTAGAGAAGACCTGGGTTCAGTTCCCAGCATCCACCTGACCTGGCAGCTAACAACTATCTGTAACTACAGTTCCATGGCATTATCCAATACCCTCTTCTTACCTCCAAAACCACATACATGGTGACATACATACATGGCAGGAAAAACATTCCTACACATAAAATAAGAAGAAATATTTTTAAACTTTTTAAAGGAAACAAAGATTGAAGATATATAATTGATAAGTAGGTAGGTAGGTAGAGAGAGATAAGAAAAATGACAAAGAAAAAATATTAGGCAATGTGATGGACCAAACCTGTAGTCTCAAGATAATTGGGAGGCTGAAAATGGAGAACCCAATTAAAACTGGCAGTTCAGGTCCAGTCTGGGCAACATAGCAAGGCCCTATCTCAAAAGACCCAGAAGGTGACTAGATTTAACATAGCATAAACTACTTAGGTAAGAGCCAGGAATTTGTATAGATATTGGGGTTATTTCTATGCACAGTAGCCACACCTCTTAATAATATACTTTGAGCTATAACCATTTTAGTAGAAATTAAATTTTCTCAAGGTGCTTTGGGATAATGATTTTGTACATTGTAAAAATTTGTCACTCGTATTGGTTTAATAAAACGCTGATTGGCCAGGAAGTATATGCAGGGCAACCAGAGTAAGAGAATTCTGGGAAGAGGAAAGGCAGAGATACAGTTGCCAGTCAGACGCAGAGGAAGCAAGATGAGAATACCTCACTAATAAAAGGTACCAAGGCACGTGGCTAACACAGACAAGAATGATGGGTTAACTTAAGTTGTGAGGGATGGTTAATAAGCTGGAGTCATCAGCTAAACAGTGTTGTAATTCGTATAGTTTCTGTGTGATTATTTGGGTCTCTGGCTACATAAGGTATGATCACTTTTCTTGATTTGCCTACTTGAGATATCCAATCCAGTCTAACTTAATGGCCAGACCTGTGCCCACATGGATGTCAGTCTCCAGCTATGCCTCCTATAAGCTGCCTCATGCTCTTGTTTTGCTGCCTCTTTGATCATAGCCCCTACCCATAAACAATGGAGTGTTGGGGAGTATTATTTAAAGGTTTGACAAACTTTTGTTTATACTGTTGAACATTTGTTTAATGATGCGAAGATGTGCTGCTTTTGTTTATGCTGCATGTGCTTAACTCTGTGAAGCTGTGATTCGTTGCCTGTCTAAAAGACCTGATGGTCTAATAAAGAGCTAAAGGAACAATAGTGAGGCAGGAGCAAGGATAGGCAGGGCTGGCAGGGAAAGAGGATAAACAAAAAGAGCAAATGAACCAGGGGAAGGACATCAGGGGCCAGCCACCCAGCTACACAGGTACACAGCTACAGTCACGGAGTCAGAAGGAAAGTAAGAAATACAGAAGTAAGAAAACAAAAAATACCAGGGGCAAAAGGTAGATGGGTTAATTTAAGTTGAAATAAAATTGGCTAGAAATAGGTCAAGCTAAGGCCGGGCATTTATAAGTAAAAATGAACCTCCATGTGTGTTGACTTGGGAGTTGGGTGGCGGGCCCCCCAAAAAGCTAAAGGAATAACAGTGGAGTAACCCCTTTTATAAAGATCCGCCCTGGGCAGTTTACGTCAAACAGCGTTCTTCCACAACTGTCCTGCACAAGCTTGTCTTCAGAAAAGTCACTTGTCTGTCACACTGAAATTCGATTTCCCATCACAAATGACAAGATAATTTTTTGAACATTCATGCATTTATTCGGTGAGGGGGGGGACCCATTTGTACCTCAGTGTGTGGAAGTCAGAATAATCAGCAGGGGAATGAGTTCCATTCTGTGGGACTCAGATGAACCTCAGGTCAGCAATCTTAGCAGCAAGCGCCCTTACCCACTGAGCCATCTCACTGGCCCCAGACACTCGGATCCCTTTAACCACATCTACATTTTATGTTTATCCATCCTTCCTTAGAGAGGAGCTCTGACGTCCCTTAGAAGGACCTGAAAGCCTACACTCAACGAATTCACAGTTCCTTCGCACTTTTCTGAGTTTGTTTTCTATTGCTGTAATCAAACATCCGGACCAAAAGCAACTTGGAGGGAAAAAGGTTTATTTGGTTTCTACATCCCCTTCACCATCAGTCATTGAGGGAAGCCAAGGCAGGAACTCCAGCAGGGAAGGAGCTGAAGCAGAGGCCATGGAGGGGTGCTGCTTGCTGCTCTCCAAAACTTCCCCAGCTGACTTTCTTATACCACCCAGAGTCACCTGCCCAGGGGTGGCACTACCCACAGTGGGCTGGACCCTCCCACTTCAATCATGAACTGAGGAAATGCTCTGCAGGCTTATATAAAAGTCAATCTGATGGAGGCATTTTCTCAGTGGAATCTTCCTCTTCCCAAATGACTCCAGTTTGTGTCACATGACATGAAAACTAATCGCCACAGCACTCTATGGCATCCACCAAAGGACCAAGTGACTACCTATTCTTCCTCTTCTTACCCTGACTCTAGGGTCTGTTGCATTTGCTTCGTTTCGTGGTCTGGTTTTGCTGTGTTGTTTTGGGGGTCTGTGTTTATTTTTACTGTTGAGACGAAGTCCCGCTATGGAGTCGTAGCTGGTCTCAATCTGACTTTCATCTGCCTCAGCCTACCAAGGGCTGATGTTACAGTCAAATCCAACTACAATCAGCTTAGGGTCTACGGATATTTTTCTTTGCAGGAAAAAGTGAGGAACCAAGTCCTCAACCTCAATCCACCATACAAAAGACCTGCGTGTGTGGTCCGAGTCGTTTTCCTATAATAGAATCCAAAAAAAACCCGGAATGAATATGTCTCAAAGAGCACAAGGGTAAACCTACACGTGTTTGTTTCTATTGGTGGCCTTGAGCAAAAGACCTGAGAAGTAGCCAGAAAATCGAGCTAAAAAGGCATTTTTCATTGTGAATCCTTTTATGACTCTTGAATTTTAAAACATGTGACTACATCACCAATTTTAATTGATAGGAAAAACAACGAAAAAAAGGCCAATTAATCTCTAATTAATGGAGAGAAAAATAACTACCGTTAACTTTATAGAAGTTTGAGTTTTGCTACAATAAACACCCTCAAGTGTTTTGTCATGTTTTAATGAGATAGAGATCGCACAAGGAGCTGGCAATGTGAGTCAACTGGTAGAGAGCTTGCCTAGCCTTCAGAATCCTAGTTTCAATCCTTAGCACCCCAAAAACCTACCACGCAGGGTACTTGGTACTATATGCCTGTCAGCCAAGAAGGGAGTGGGGGAGTAGGTAGAGAATCAAAAGTCCAAGATCATTCTCAGCTACAAACTGAATTTGAAGCTGGTCTTGCCTACACCGAATTCTGCCTCAAGGAAGGAAGGAAGGAAGGAAGGAAGGAAGGAAGGAAGGAAGGAAGGAAGGAAGGAAGGAAGGAAAAGAAAGAAAGAAAGAAAGAAAGAAAGAAAGAAAGAAAGAAAGAAAGAAAGAAAGAAAGAAAGAAATCCTAGAGAAATGGCTCAGTGGTTAATACCAGTTGCCCACTTGCTGCTCTTTCACAAGACCCAGGTTCATTTCCCAGCACCCACATACATTATGGCTCATCACCATCTGTAACTCTGTAACTCCAGTTCCAAGGCATTCAGCACCTTCTGGCCTCCATAGGTACCAGATATATGTGGTGATCAAAACTCACCCATAAATAATAATACATAACAATGAAAATAAAGGTCACACAGAGCAGTCTCCAGAGATTTGAACAGCACCTAAAGTGCTCCTAGTTAAAGATGATAATATCGTCTGCCTGGGACAGCAGCTTCCATTCCCAAATAAGCAACCTCAGAACTCCACTGCAGACAAAGCAGGCCTGCCCACAGGCCTCCCTCCTAGCTTCTCGGAAGCATCACTCCATGGTAGAAGAGACGGAAGGCAGCAACCTGGCTCTTCTCCCTGCATCCTCTGCAGCGGTCTGCTTCGTGAGCAGTCTCCTTAGGATGGTCAGTGCAGTTCCTCTCCAGGATGGACAGAAACCCAGGACAGTGCTCAGATCCGGCTTCATCTGGATGCCTGGGGCTCTGCCTCAGCTCCTCGTGGTTATGGGGCAGTTCTGTCCTTTAGACCCTGTCTTAGCCACCATATGTCTCCTGCAGCTCCTTTGCCTGACTCTTCCGTTTTTGAATTTATTGTTATTCTTTTTAATTATGTATCTGTGTGTATATCTGCGATTATTTTTAATTATGCATATGTGTGTATGGCTGCGGGTTGGTATATGCATATGAGGGCAAGGCCCACAAAGGCTGACGGAGTTACAGGCTGTTCTGAGCCACCTGATGTGGGTGCTGGGAGCCCAACTTGGACCCTCAGGAGGAGGTCAGTGCATACTCATAACCACTGAGCCCTCTCTCTGGCCTCCATTCTTTTTGTTTTTGTTGTTGTTTAGTTAGTCATCTTTATTTTCTTTGGTTCAGGGTACATCACACACAGGCTTGAAACACATTGGTTGTATATGCCAGGTACTGTAATAATATAGATACCATGGACCAAAGATCCTGGGTTCCTGTTCTTACAGAGAATTATAACCAATGGAGAAGGCCACTCAGGAGTGATAACTCCCACCTGTAATGTTAGCACCAAGCGACCCAGACATGAAGATTGCCACAAGTTTTAGACTAGACTGGGCTACATAGCAAGTTCCAGGCCAGTCTGATCTAATATCAAAAGGGGGTGGAAGGGGTGACAGAGACAGATTGGGGGAAGTGTTGGATTGTCTCTTACCTCTATTGGGGGTGGCACCATAGTCTGCCCATGTCCAAACTAGTCAAATTGCACTTACTAAAATATGTGCTGTCCTTCATGTGTTAATTCTACTTCAAGAAAATATCTCAGTGAGTTTGAGACCAGCCTGGTCTACAGAGCTAGTTCCAGGACAGGCTCCAAAGTCACAGAGAAACCCTGTCTCGAAAAACCAAAAAAAAAAATAAAATAAAATAAAAGGAAAAGAAAATAGAAGTAAAAAGTTTATTTTACAATGTCCTCAGAAGCCCTTCTCAGCCAGGTGCCAAACACCTTAAATCCCAGCGTTCACCAGTTCAAGATCAGCCTCAGCTCCGGGCTGCCACCCCAAGAAAGGAAGAAATAAAGCCACAAACAAAGAACAGACCCCAGAAGGAAAATGAGGGAGAAGGCTTTTCCCAGCCACGGACTGGGAAAACAATACTGTGAAAGGTGTAGGGGACTGCAGACCCTCCGACCCTGAATTTTCTGTGACCCCTTGCCTGCCAGAGTAAACAACTTGCTTTCCTGTGCTTGCAGCTGCTCTGGGCACGAGACCCTCATGAGTTCCTGATGGCCGGGGAGTGGTTTCTGGTGGGCTTGCAGTTGAAAGATGCCGAGAGCAAGGGTGTGGCTATTAGTCAAGGAGAGCCCTATATAAGCTGCCTTGGAACACAATAAAATTGGCATTCTTGGTTCAAGGATGACCCGTGTCTCTATCTGTATGTATGTGTGTTTCAATCCCCAGCCCCTTGCCCGACTCACAAACCATCCTGTGGTGCAGAAGGAGACACTTCCTAAAGAACCAGAAAGAATCCATAGAAACAGTGATAAACCAACCAACAGAGTACAAGTGAAAAATTCAATTAGAAAGAATGGTAATATTGAGAAAAGCCACAGAGGACAAGTCAAGAAGTACAGGGAAATAATGAAGGGGAAAGAGAGGGATAAGGTGTGAGGATTCATCCTCTGATAACGTGGCTCTTGAAAAACACAGAGATACTGACAAGGAAAGATCCTAGAATGATATGGAAAAACTCCCTGAAGTGTCTGATTTCCAGGTGAAAAGCCCATCAGGCAGTCAGACGAGCAGCTGAATATAGACCTCCACAGAAGCTGGTCATTGTGAATCCCAGACACAGGGGATAACGGTTCTTTTGATGCTACAAACTTTGAAAGAAAAGAAGTCATGTGCTCACAACCAAGAATAAGAATAGCTTCAGGCTTCCCAGCTGCACCCCTGAAATCAAGACAGTAGAAAAGATGAGTGGAGAAGAAGCGCTCGGTTGGCAAAGAGGACCTGAGTTGAGATCCCCCTGCACACACATAAAAGTCCAGGTATGGTCGTGTATGCCTGTAATCCCAGCACTGGAGAGGCGGAGGCAGGAGGATTTCTGGAGTTTACTTATGGGCCAGTCCATTGCAATTGGAAAATTCTTAAGACACTGTCTCAAGAAGGAAGGAGGGGGGAGAGAGGGATGGAGGGAGGGAGGGAGGGAGGGAGGGAGGGAGGGAGGGAGGGAGAGAGGGAGGGAGGAAGGAAAGGTACTAAGGAAACATGATTTTTATGACAGTATTTTAAATCTACCTAAATAAATCAGCAGATGTGTGGGCAGAATGAAGACATTTAAAATGCATGATCTCAAAAACTATCATGTAGTTTTCTCAAGAAGACAACAGGTGATGGATACCATAGGGTCAAAAATCAAGAAACAGGGAAATAAGAGGGCAAAGGAGAGGGCTGGAGAGATGGTTCAGAGCTAAAAGCCTTGATTGCTCTTCCAGAGGAACTGGGTTCAAATCCCAGCACGTCATGGCTTACAACTCTCTGTAACTATAGTCCCTGACACCTTTACACAGACATACACACACAGGCAAAACATCAATGCACATAAAAAATATGAATAATTATTTATAAGAAGAGTGTCAGGGAGATGGCTCAATAGGTAAAGGTCCCTACCCACCAATCCTGTCCACCCAAGTTAGATACCTAGAACCCGCGTGGTAGAAGGACAGAATCAACTCGCACAAGTTGTCCTCTGACCTCCATACACAAGCTGGGGGACAGGCATGGTCTCACACCCATACATACACACAAACAACTAATGTACTAAAGACAGAGGGAGCCGGGCGGTGGTGGCGCATGCCTTTAATCCCAGCACTCGGGAGGCAGAGGCAGGCGGATCTCTGTGAGTTCGAGACCAGCCTGGTCTACAAGAGCTAGTTCCAGGACAGGAACCAAAGCCACAGAGAAACCCTGTCTCGAAAAACCAAAAAAAAAATAAATAAATAAAATAAAATAAATAAATAAAGACAGAGGGAATTAAGAGCAGAAGAAAGACAGGAACCCTTGTAGAAAGAAAGCAGAATCCTGGGAGTGGGACAGGAGATCCTGGTGTCAGCTGTGCTCTGGGTAGAGAGAACCCAATCAGCATCACTCAGAAGACATACCAAGGAAGGAACATGGTTCCCTCCCATTGCTCTTTCCTTTCTACCTGAGGCACTTGCCCTGGCTTTAGACAATATTTCTTCCTCTCTCCTCAGCCTCATCTGGTTCAGCTGAGGAGTCCCAGTTGTCCCCTACATCTTACACAAGACAAAAACAGCAGAGAAAGCCCTGGCCACATCCCTGCCCCTGTCCCAACCCCTTCTTCCTGTTGCTGTCTTGCCGGTGGTCTAATGATGCTGCACCCGGTATTCCCTCAGGACATTGCCCAGAAGAGGTTCCAGTTAGTTCCCAGGAGACTAAAGCCAGACTGCAGCCTGAGAGTCTCCTGCTGTCGTCTCCTGGGACTTTCTACCAATGTGTGATCATAGGATGACACCTTGCTATATAGGTTTTCAGGATTAAGGGTTAAGTGATACCAGTCCAGGTGACTTTTAAAACCAGTAAAGAACAGGGAAAAGGTGATGAATAAAAACTGGGAGAAGCCGGGCGGTGGTGGCGCACGCCTTTAATCCCAGCACTCGGGAGGCAGAGGCAGGCGGATCTCTGTGAGTTCGAGACCAGCCTGGTCTACAAGAGCTAGTTCCGGGCACAGGAGAACACTTCCTACGTATAACCCCAGCAGCACAAACACTAAGGACATCATTGAATAAATGGGACCTGCTGAGACTGAGAAGCTTCTGTAAAGCAAAGGACACTGTCACTAAGACAGAAAGGCAACCCACTGACTGGGAGAAGATCTTCACCAACCCCGCAACTGACAAAGGTCTGATATCCAAAATATATAAAGAACTCAAGAAACTAGACCGTAAAAGGTTAATCAATCCAATTATAAAATGGGGCACTGAGCTGAACAGAGACTTTTCAACAGAAGAAGTTCAAATGGCCAAAAGACACTTAAGATCGTGCTCAACTTCCTTAGCAATCAGGGAAATGCAAATCAAGACAACATTAAGATACCATCTTACACCTGTCAGAATGGCTAAAATCAAAAACACCAATGATAGCCTCTGCTGGAGAGGTTGTGGAGATAGGGGCACTCTCATCCATTGCTGGTGGGAATGCAAACTTGTGCAACCACTTTGGAAAGCAGTGTGGCGGTTTCTCAGGAAAGTCGGGATCAACCTACCTCTCGACCCAGCAATACCACTATTGGGAATATACCCAAGAGATGCCCAAACATACAACAAAAGTATATGCTCAACTATGTTCATAGCAGCATTGTTTGTAATAGCCAGAACCTGGAAACAACCTAGATGTCCTTCAATGGAAGAATGGATGAAGAAAGTATGGAATATATACATATTAGAGTACTACTCAGCAGTAAAAAACAATGACTTCTTGAATTTTGCATACAAATGGATGGAAATAGAAAACACTATCCTGAGTGAGGTAAGCCAGACCCAAAAAGAGGAACATGGGATGTACTCACTCATATTTGGTTTCTAGCCATAAATAAAGGACATTGAGACTATAATTCGTGATTCTAGAGAAGCTAAATAAGAAGGTGAACCCAAAGAAAAACATATAAGCATCCTCCTGAATATTAACCTTCATCAGGCGATGAAAGAAGACAGAGACAGAGACCAACATTGGAGCATTGGACTGAAGTCTCACGATCCAAAGGAGGAGCAGAAGGAGAGTGAGCACGAGCAAGGAACTCAGGACCGCGAGGGGTGCACCCACACACTGAGGCAAAGGGGATGTTCTATCGGGAACTCACCAAGGCCAGCTGGCCGGGGTCTGAAAAAGCATGGGACAAAACCGGTCTCGCTGAACATAACGGACAATGAGGACTACTGAGAACTGAAGAACAATGGCAATGGGTTCTTGATCCTATTGCACGTAATGGCTTTGTGGGAGCCTAGGTAGTTTGGATGCTCACCTTAATAGACCTGGATGGAGGTGGGTGGTCCTTGGACCTCCCACAGGGCAGAGAAACCTGCTTGCTCTTTGGGCTGAGGAGGGAGGAAGACTTGATTGGGGGAGGGGGAGGGAATGGGAGGTGGTGGCGGGGAAGAGGCAGAAATCTTTAATAATTAAATAAATTAATTAATAAAAAAAAAGAGCTAGTTCCAGGACAGGCTCCAAAACCACAGAGAAACCCTGCCTCGTAAAACCAAAAAAAAAAAAAAAAAACTGGGAGAAGTAGTCACATCATCTGAGTGACATGAAAGGTTGGAGAAAGGAAATCTTAGGAGGCCCTAGGGACACTTAAAATACTTTATTTCTTTTTCCTTTTTTTGGTTTTTTCGAGACAGGGTTTCTCTGTAGCTTTGGAGCCTGTCCTGGAACTAGCTCTGTAGACCAGGCTGGTCTCGAACTCACAGAGATCCGCCTGCCTCTGTCTCCCGAGTGCTGGGATTAAAGGCGTGCGCCACCATCGCCCGGCAATACTTTATTTCTTAAGTTGAGATGTCGGTACAAGAGTACTTTTAGTTTTTTGTTTTGTTTGGTTGATTGGTTTTTCCGAGACAAGATTTCTTCGTGTAGTCTTGGCTGTTCCAGAACTAGCTCTATAGATCAGGCTAAACTTGAACTCAGAGTCTAGCCTGCCTCTGCCTCCTGAGTGCTGGAATTAAAGACTCGCGACCCCACCACCCAGTCTTTGTGTTGTTATTTGTTACATGTATGTAAACATGTGTGTCTGTGTGTGCTTTATAGATGTCTAAGCATGCAAGATTGTTTCATTTATGGATGTGCCTATAACTTAAACTAGATTAATGGTACATTTCAAATACAATTCAAGGAGAAAGCATGGGATGTGGCTGAGTAATAGAGCTTAGTCTAATGTGCTGCTGCTTGGTTTTTTGGGTTTGTTTTTTGGAATTTTTGTTTTGTTTCGTTTGTCAACTTGATACAAGTTAGATCACCTAGGAAGAGAAATCATCAATTAACAAAGTGCCTCCATCAGATGGGCTTTGTAGGCAAATCTGTGAGGTTTTTCCTTGATGTGAAAGGACCCACCCACTATGGGTGATGACACTCCTGGACAAGGGGTCTTGGGTTGGAAAAGAAAACAAGTTTAGGGAGTCATGGAGAGAAAGCCAGTAAGCAGTGTTCCTCCGTGGCCTCTGCTTCATTTCCTGCCTCCAGGTTCCTGCCCTAAATTGCTGCCTTGACTTCCCTTAGTGCAGGATTAAAGGCATGCGCCACCAATGCCCAGTTTATTTTTGAGGGTTTAATTTTAATTACTCATGTCGCTTATTATTGTGTTTGTGTGTGAGTGTAGGTGCATGTGGAGATTAGAGGACAACTTTCAAAAGTCCCTAGATCTGGGGATCAAATTCAGGTCGTCAGTTCTGTGTGCCTTTTCCCGCTGAGCCATTTCATCAGCCTCTGATTTTGCATTTCTGAGACAGGATCTCATGTATCTCAGGCTGACTTGGAACTTGATGCAGCTGTAGATGGTACAGAAGTTCAGATCCTCCTGCCTGCCTCCACCTTCTGAGTACTAGAGTTAAATATAGGTAGGCTCTCCAATGCCCAGTTCATGCAGCCCTGGGGAATCCAACAGGGCCTTGTAGATGCTAAATAAGCTCTCTGCCAACTGAGTTGTATGTCTAGCCTCATCCGTCAATTCTTTTTTTAAATTAGATTTATTTATTTTATATTATGTGTATGAGTGCTTTGCCTGTAAGTGTGTATGTATTTCTGGTGCCCTTGAAGATCAGAAGAAGCATCAGATCCCCTAGAACTGGAGTTACAGATGGTTGTGAGCCACCAAGTGAGTGCTGGGATCGAACCAGGGTCCTCTGAAAAAGTAACCAGTGTGCTTAACCACTAAGCTATCTCTCCAGCCCCTCACCCACCAGTCTTAACTGTTTCTTACCCCTTGACCTTTCTCTTGCACTTGGCACTGACCCCTTAACTTTCCTAGCTCTCAGTTCACAGGCCTCCTGACATTGTCTGGCCTTTCCTGCTACTGACCACCTCAGCAAACTTGCTTCTAGCCATCCTCCGGGTTGACTTCCTGGTCTCTGACTGTGTAAGAGAAAAGTAGCCCCAGGGGCTGTTCTGAAAGGGTTAAAAGTCTCCCTTTAAATGCCTAGCCACACGAAGGTCACCTTCAGATGTGAGACCAGTGCCTTGCCAGCTTACTGAAGCAGTAGCTATTCTGGCCACAGCCAGACTGATGGTGTCATCTTCCTGATGTCTTGGCTGGCATCTGACCACCTCCTCTCTGCAAGGCTTTTCTCTCAGCCCCCAATGTGTGCTGTTCACTTCTCCAGCTCAGGTCTGTCCTCCCAGACTGCAAAACCGGTTCTGTTTACTCCCTTCCAAAGTGATTGCTTTCTCTTTTGAGGGTTTCCGTGAGTTAATGTCTATGATGTTTGCTACTCAACAGGCTCTCATCCTTATTTATGTACTTGGGTACAAAGATGAGCTCTCCCTAAATACACTCCAATTAGCTTCTCTGCAGGTAGAGGCTTTGACTTTGGTTTTGTTTACTTTTATGGTATAGTTCTAGGCGTTCACGTAATTGACTGATCATTTATTTACTATATCAAAATGACTCAACACGACATCATATACCTACCAATTACCATGCAAATTCCCTACAGTTGATTAGGGCAAATTTAATGCTGAATGACCTCCAACAGGAATTACCCATAGTAAATCATCAAAACCTAGTCAGAGATTTGTGTAATCTCAACACTTGGGAGGTGGAGGCAGGTAGATCAGTGTATAGCAAGTTTGAGGCTAACCTGGGCTACACGGACCCTGTCTCAAGACACAAAAGCAAGCCAGGCGGTGGTGGCGCACGCCTTTAATTCCAGCACTCGGGAGGCAGAGGCAGGCGGATCTCTGTGAGTTCGAGGCCAACCTGGTCTACAAGAGCTAGTTCCAGGACAGGCTCCAAAGCCACAGAGAAACCATGTCTCGAAAAACAAAAACAAAACAAAAACAACAACCACAAAAAGACACAAAAGCAAAAACAACAAGAAAATAAACAACAATATCTGTCTTTGGTAACAGGTTTCTGTTTCTTAGATCTTCCTAAATTAGGACACAACTTGTATGTCAGTGATCAAAAAATAGATCCTGCCCCTGGCGCACCAGTAGACTCTCTGGAATGCTGGCATGTTATGCAATAGTCCCAGACCAGCCAACTAGAAGAGTCTCAATTCTAAGAACTTTACTGAGGCTCTTTCCATTCTAAGCACACAGCACTGATTGATCCCTTATAGGCGTTTCTTCTTACTGAGTGTGATGCCAGGCCACCCAGCATCCAGGAATGCCTGGCCTGGCATCATCAGATTAGGACCCAATCCTACAGCAACCACTTCTTGCCTGTCAGACCCCAGTCAGGCCCTGACCCTCCTGTAGAATCACAAACTTGACTGTCTAGAAACCCCACATCTGCACCCCATCTCCAGCCTCATAAACCTGTCTAGGAGGAAATGAGATGGCCCAAGGGACTGACTGGAAGAAAAACTTCAGTCGCATGAACATGCAGAACGCTGAACATGCTAAGCAAGAGCTCAAGCAATGACTTGTACCCTCTGACTCAATGACAGATGATAACAAAGAAGTATTCTTTATTTATTGTTTGGATTTTTGTTTATTTTGAGTATAGTCACAATGATTTTAACTTCCATTTTTCTTCTTTTTCTTTCTTATTTCGAGACAGGGTTTCTCTGTGTAGCCCTGAATGTCCTGGAAATCACTATGTAGGCCAGGCTGGCATCCAACTCAGAGGTCCACCTGCCTCTGCCTCCCAAATGCTAGGATTAAAAGGCACATACCACCACCACCCAGCTAATTTTAACTTCTTCAATATTACACAAAGGCGGTATGGTGATTCATGCCTGTAAACCCAGCATTTAGGAGATGGAAGATCAGGAAGATCAGAAGTTCAAGGCCATCCTTAGGTAGCACAGAAGTTTGAGTCCAGCCTGGGTTACATGATAACCTGTCTCAAAGAAAAAATAAGATTTGAAAAACAGCCGGGCGGTGGTGGCGCACGCCTTTAATCCCAGCACTCGGGAGGCAAAGGCAGGCGGATCTCTGTGAGTTCGAGACCAGCCTGGTCTACAAGAGCTAGTTCCAGGACAGGCTCCAAAACCACAGAGAAACCCTGTCTCGAAAAACAAAAACAAAAAAAAAGCAAACAAAAACAAAAAAAAAGCAAACAAGCCGGGCGGTGGTGGCGCACGCCTTTAATCCCAGCACTCAGGAGGCAGAGGCAGGCGGATCTCTGTGAGTTCGAGACCAGCCTGGTCTACAAGAGCTAGTTCCAGGACAGGCTCCAAAACCACAGAGAAACCCTGTCTCGAAAAACCAAAAAAAAAAAAAAAAAAAAAAAAAAAAAAAAAAAAAAAAAAAAGCAAACAACAACAAAAAAAAGATTTGAAAAACAAAAACAGGCCAAGCAGTGTTGGCACAAGTCTTTATCTCAGCACTCAGGAAGAAGAAGCAGGTGGATCTCTGTGAGTTTGATGCCAGCCTGGTCTACAAAGTGAGTTCCAGGACAGCCAGAACTAGACAGAGAAACACCGTCTCAAATACCAAAAAATAAACAAAACAAATAAACCAACAAAACAGCCTGTCAATCAGCAGTATGCCACACACAGAGAGGCTGGTGATGTGAAGTAGCCTATCTCATGCTGTCTCTGTAAATGGGTATTAGGAAACCCACTGTGATCCTTGAGCCCCTAGATAGACCAAGGAGCTTCAGAGCAGTTAAAATTCCAGCTCCATCCATCTTGGTAATGGGTGTGAAGGTAAGTCTTTGCTATCAGAGTGGCCTAAACACTGAATCTGCCTTTCTAGGACCTACTGAACTTTACACCAAGTCTTCTGCCTTCATTCTTTACATAGATTATAAGATTACTGGACCCGGTTGATGGAGTTTTTGTTGTTGTTTGTGTGTGTGTTTTGATGTTTGCTTGTTTGTTTGTTTTCCAAGACAGGGTTTCTCTGTAGCTTTGAAGCCTGTCCTGGAACTCACTCTGTAGATGAGGCTGGCCTCGAACTCACAGAGATCCACCTGCCTCCTCTCGAGTGCTGGGATTGAAGGCGTGAGCCACCACCACTGGGTGCTGATGGAGTTTTCTGTCTCATCTATTCTCATCTATCATTGTAGATTTGTTTAGTGGATGTAATCACAAATGTAAACAATCTTTTACATATGGTTTTGTTTTTCGTTTTCATCAGTATATGTTAATTTTACACTATATATAATAGATTTTATTATGGTGTTTTCATATACGCATATGTTTGATCATATGTTGCAATGTTTATCCTCTCAATTAGGCCTTGAGCACTGTAATATCTACTCTTTATTATCAACTTAACTGGATTTCAAATTACTTAGGAGATCCCAGGTAATTGGGTTGGTGTATCTGTGAGGGCATCTCCAGAGACTATTGACTAAGAAGGGTAAGACGTCATCTTATAAGCTGGGGAATCAAGATGGTGTCATAGAGGAAGCAGAAACGGAGCTGAGCTCCAGTGTTCTCCTTGCTCTGTTTCCACACCTACCATGAGTGGACGACACTACTCTGCCCTGTCTGAACCCTCAAAATCTCTCTCCCCTCTCTCTCTTCTCTCTCTTTCTCCTCTTTCTCTCTCTCTCTCTCTCTCTCTCTCTCTCTCTCTCTCTCTCTCTCTCTCTCTCTCTCTCTTTTTCAAGACAAGGTTTCTTTGTGCAATAGCTCTGACTGTCCTGGAACTCGCCTTGTAGACCAGACTGGTCTCAAACTCACAGAGATCTGCCTGCCCCTGCCTCCTGAGCGCTGGGATTAAAGATGTGCGCCACCACCACCTGGCTCCTAAAATGCTTCTTAAAGCTATAAAACATACTGGAGACCTGGCTATGTGGGTGAGAGCACTTTCGTGCTCTTGCAGAGAACTCAGACTTAATTCCCAGCATTCACACGGCAGCTTAAAACCATCAGTAATTCTGGTCCCAAGAGATCCAACACCATAGCCCAGCTTCTGTGGGCACTAGGCGAACAATGCAGACACGCAGACAAAACACACAAACACATAAAATGATTTTTTTAAGCAGCTATAATCTATAGTTCAGGGCTAGAGGTGTGACTTAACAGTAAAGGACACACTTAGTATGTGCAATACCCTGAATTCAATCACCAGCTCTAAATAATAGATACATGGTATGTGGGGAAGTCATATTGGAAAGTTCAGATTCGAAGATGGGACAAACCTTCAGGTTGTCTCGACCAATAGAGATTTAGAAGTCAGGCATAAGAGCACATACGTCAAACCCTAGCACTTAATAGAATGGAGTAAACGTTTCGGGCTAGCTTGGGTGACATTATTGAGCCCCTGACCGAAGAAAACATAAGTGATTGACATTACATGGTATTAAGGCCTTCCAGGCGATAGGAGGAGTCACAGGCATGAGCTGATCATAATGGCAGATGAGGATATTCATGCAGACTGCGCAGTAGCAATTCGTGAGTATTGAACGGCAATCAAGATCTCCACTGGGATTATGCAATATGTTGAAGAGGAAAGTTTTCTAGAAAGGAGTTCTTGCAGTAGTTGGACCCTTGAGCAACAGAAAGTAGATTTTCTACAGACACATTAAATTCAGTGTTTTGGGTTTACTTAGCAACTCAAAGAGTTAATCCTAAAGAACATCCTGTAAATCAAGAATTAGAAGAACCAGTACACATGAGCAAAGTCAGCAAAGAGTAAATTAAAGGGCTGGTGAGACGGCTCACCGGGTAAGGATGCTTGCCATCAACCCTGATGACCCGAGTTCGAGCCTGGTAACCCATGTGTTCGAGGGAGATAAGAAACTGCTGCAAAAGGTCAACCAATATATAGTAGGACAGAGAAGAAAGAAGGAATAACAGAAAAGAATAAGGCAAAGTAGACAGAAGTACCACTTCAAGATTTGTAAAAACTATATTCTGAGTAGCGCACTATATTCTGAACAGGGTACTCGGAAGACAGAGGCAAGCAATCCAGGAATTCAAGGCCAGCCTGGAATAAATGACACCTACTTAATATATTCCCTTTATAATTTACATCTGAACTCATGCTTTATATTTGTAATACTGAATATTTTTTTCTTGAGAAGGATTAAGTTGTCTTTATTGGTTTTCCTATAGAACATCAAGCTGTAATAGGCAGTGTGATTTATTTTATATTTGTAAGTTTGTGATCTCTAATAAGAGACACATGCTTATATAGGTCAATCCTGGAAGTATCATTTTATATTTTTTTTTAAAAAAAACTGTGTTTAAATGTTCTTTGCAAATAATTGTAGCATTTGTTTGTTTCAGTTTTTAACAGATCTACTTATTTTTATATTATATGTGTGAGTGCTCTGCCTGCATGTAAGGGTACTTCCAGCATGCCTGGTAGACATGGAGGTCAGAAGAAAGCGTCAGATCTTTTGGAAGTGGAGTTATGAATGATTGTGAGTCAATGTGTGGGTTCTGGGAACTGAACCCAGGTCCTCTGTGAAAGCAGCAAGCTCTCTTAACCACTGAGCCATCTCTCCAGCCCCCATTTGTAGTGCTTCAAATGAATAACCATCTCACAAAGTATGCTATCTGTAGGCTGAAGCTACAAGTGCGTCTGTTTATGTTAGAAGACATTAAAAATAAAGTGACTTAAACAGCCCACTTTTTCTGTGTAATTAATTCAACATGTTACCATCCTTTTAGGAATTATTGCTTTCTGGATACTTGACGTGTGAAAATAAAATGTTAAGGTTGTAATTTAATTCCTGGCCTGTTGCCTTGATATCCCATTTAAAATAAACATGTACTCATTAACACCCCCCCCCCGTGTGTGTGTGTGTGTGTGTGTGTTGAGAGGGCCGCACGACTGAGAACAACCTCAAATACTGCTCCTCCCTTTCCACCTTGCTGTTCTGCTTGTTGTTTTCCAACTGCACTCACCAGAATCGCTGCCTGAGAGCTTCAGGGACTTCTCCACTTTCCATCTGCCCTTAGAGACACTGGGACTGCAGGAGCTCACAGGAAGCATTCAGTTTTCTATATGGGTTCTGGGGATTCGAACCCAGGTCCCCATGATAATATGGCAAGTGCTTTGACCCACTGAACTGTCTCCCCAGACTCATAGTACCTTTTTCTAAAATACAAAAAGCAACAAACATCTATTTGGTCAGTGTCAGGGTGAGGTGAACGCACACATGCGGGGAGGTCAGAGGACAATTTACAAGAATCTGTTCTCTCCTTCTAGAATCTGTGGGATTCAGGGATTGGGCTCAGGCTTCACAGAAAGTACCCTTACCCAATGAGCCATCTTGTGCACACACACACACACACACACACACACACACATTAACTTTTGCTGGAAAGCAAGGTTGTGTATTGTATATTGATGACTGAATTTTGGTGTGATATTCTCTTAATAAAAGGATTCTCTGCAACAGTCCTTGCCAACCCAGTCATCTCGTCTGCCCCCCACACACACTAACTTTTGATGGATAAGGTGATATATGGATAGCTGAATTTTGGCCGGGTACCCTCTCAATAAGGTTAGAGCTGTGTGGTTGTGTGGGAGGGTTAAGCAACAATATCAGCACCAACAACCACTTCAACAGTCCCCAGCTGACTGGCTGTAAGCAGAAGGTGGAGTTGGTCCGCCTCAGATGGGTTCTGGAAAGAAAGACTAAGTAGGTTATCCTGATATCAAAGGCAAAAAAGATGAATTATGGATGACTTGGATGTACGAAACTGATCAGATAAAAATGCAAGATTTCTAGGCCAAAGCTAATCTAATTAAATCAAAACTCAAAAGGCATGCATTAGACTGAAAATTCTATTTATTAATAATATAAAATAGAAATAATGATCTTAGTATCTGAAAAATCACTAACAGTCTGTAAGATAAGGCCCACGTTGATAAGCATGGGAGGAGGTTGGCACTGGATATTTCTCAGGAATAAGTTACATACATGTCAGGAAACATCTGAACACCCTGACTCACCAGCCTTCAAGAATGCAAACCCCAGCAGCGGTGAGACTCCATTCTCCACCTTTGAATTGAATGAAGACAGAAAGAAACAGAACCAGAATGTATGGGCTTGCCTGGAGGAGGGAACCAGTTTTGCAAAACATCCAGACTCTGACCTAGTAACTCCCCTCTGTGACTCTAACAAGGGAAGAGTTGAGTCACAAAGACTTACATGTCACAGGCCTTTCCCCTTAGCCCTTGGGAACCTGAGGCTGGAAGATCTTGAGTTCTAGATCAAAGGGCTACAGAAGAGCCTACCTTCCAGATAAATAGTAAATTTATAAAAAATCATCAGCCCAGCACTCGGGAGGCAGAGGCAGGCGGATCTCTGTGAGTTCGAGACCAGCCTGGTCTACAAGAGCTAGTTCCAGGACAGGCTCCAAAACCACAGAGAAACCCTGTCTCGAAAAACCAAAAAAAAATAAAATAAAAAAAAATAAAAAAAAAATAAAATAAAAAATCATCAGATTAACACAATCAGAGACAGATTGAAATGTCCTATTAAGGTAAAAGCTGGGGTGCGGTGGGGTGGGGTGGCATGGGGAGAAGACTCAAAACAAAAACCAAACAAACAACAACAGATAATAAACAAGCAAAAACAAAGTTGGGGTTGTAATAAACTACATTTGCAAGCTCCTTCCTTCCTTCTTTCCTTCCTCCCTCCCTCCTTCCTTCCCTCCCTTCTTCCTTCCCTCCCTTCTCTCTTGTGACATTTTTATTCTTCACCAGTCAGTATGCCTTTATCTTTTAGATCTTGAAGAATGAAGGGCAGGTTTTGAAACTGGCACCTGGTATACTACAGAGTACCTTCTCTGTCTGATAGTCATTTATTTATTTATTTATTTATTTATTTATTTTTTTGGTTTTTCGAGACAGGGTTTCTCTGTGGCTTTGGAGCCTGTCCTGGAACTAGCTCTGTAGACCAGGCTGGTCTCGAACTCACAGAGATCCACCTGCCTCTGCCTCCCAAGTGCTGGGATTAAAGGCGTGCGCCACCACCGCCCGGCTGATAGTCATTTATTTTCAGTCGTTTCCTGCCGGAGAAGTCAGCTGACAAACTACCAAGGGGAAGTGTATTATGAGGTTTTTCAAAAGGCAGCTTTTGTTTTCGTATCTCATTTGCTTTCTGCCAAGCAACTTCAGATTAGGAGACTGCCCCATCTGCTTTGCTTAATATAAAAGAGCTCAGGAATGTCCCAGAACCTACAGCCACTAGTCACTATTGGAGATATAAAACAAAAAACAAAAACAGAGTTGAACTGAGGTGAAAAAAGAATGAAGGAATTACATAAAAGATCTGGTTTTATTTCTGAAAGTAACGGGGTGAATTTCCTTTGTGTTGATTAGATTCCATCCTGTGGATGGAAAGGTCAGTCCAGACAGAAGTCTAAACAAGACTGATCCTGATGTTGGCTCAGTGGTTAAGAGCACCCACAGCCCTTGCAGGGGAGGAGGGTTCCATTCCTAGAACATATATGGTAACTCACAGCCAGCTATCGTGCTATCTCCAGGATGTCTAATGCCTCTTCTAACCTCGGAGGCCTCCTGCATACATGGTGTGCAGACAGACAGACAGACACACACACACACACACACGAGTTAAATGCAAAGAAAGAAAGAAAAAAGTCTATTCTTGACAAAAAAATAACTACTACAAAGCTGCTCTGAGAAAGCCTTGTGATGGAATGTCTTCCAGCTTGGTTGGAGGTGTGGCTCAATAGAAAAGCTTTTGTTTGCTACCATTCCAAGCCCAGGTTCCATCTCCCAGCACTACAGGGACACACACACACAGAAACCACACCACACACATAGAGTTAACTCCTAACTGGTTGAAGAGGACTTAACTACAAAAATTCCATTGTTGGGCAGTGGTGGCGCATGTCTTTAATCCCAGCACTCGGGAGACAGAGGCAGGTGGATCTCTGTGAGTTTGAGGCCAGCCTGGTCTACAGAGCTAGTTCCAGGACAGGATCCAAAGCTACAGAGAAACCCTGCCTCGAAGAAACCAAAAACCAACCAAACAAACAAACAAACCAAAACAAAACAAACAAAAGAAATTCCTTCGTGGAAGAAACCCCACAGACTTAATGAAAAGAAGAAGTTAGGTAAACTGGAAGGAAACTGGAAAAACATATAAAATCTGAAAATCAGACTTGAGAAGCAGTTAATAGTGTATGAATATAGATCCGCGTGTACCAACTGGGAAGTTACAGACTGTCAGCTGCCAGCCTGGGACTAGAAACCCAGAAAGACCCCCAGGAAAAATCTAGAGGGTGTATGTAGCTGCCAAGAAAAAGAATATGATTCGCAATGCTTGCCGAGGCCTCAGTGTTATTTCTTGGTAAGAAGGGGGGCAGGGAGATAAAGGAGGAAAAAATAGGAAGACCTGGGGGGAGAATGTTCAGCATATAACATACACTTTACAAAAGTCTAAAACCAAATTAAGAGAACGAGACAGGAAGAAGAAAAATAGCAACAGCACCAAACAGCTGAAATATGGAGATGCGTGGCTGTGGGAGCTGGAGGATCAGCCTTGACTGTATACAAGTTCAAGGCCAGTTTGGGCTGCCAGAGACCCAATCTCACAAAGCAAAAACCCAAGCCTGATGGCCTGTTTTCAATGGCCCAGAAATCAATGGTAGGGGACAGCCAACCCCCAGAAATTGTTCTCTCACCTCCACGTGGAAAATGGCACACATGTGACTCCACACACATATTATATACAATAATGATTTTAAAAAGTAGATGTTTCTAAAAAGGAGAAGCATCCTGCCTCAAAACATAAAAACAACAATCCAAAAAATGGACTGCAAGAGACTCGTCAAGGCTGTCTAGCTGGTAGAAGGGCTTGCCAGCAGGCTTGGAGACCTAAGTTTGATCCTTAACAAACAGGGTGGAAGGACAGAACTCACCTCAGAAGGTTGTCCTCTGCTGCCGCGTGTGCATGGCAGATGTACACCTACACACACACACACACACACATCATACGCACAGACACAATAACTAAAAATAAAATTGAGAAACAGACTATAGGAATTTGAATTTTAAATCACGGAAGAAGGCAGTAAGGGCACAGTAGGAGGAAAGCAGGGAGTCTGTGGCAGTGTGTACAGCCAGAGATATACTGCAAACAGAATGGCCTCTGCCGAGCAGCTCCCAGAACATCACACGGACATTGGAACGGTTTGATGTAGTCTTCTTCGAAAGCAGAGGATTCTGGCTGAAGGTTTCTTTTGCTGGGCTCCAATTATTGTAATACATAAGAACTATACAGGAAGTCATCACACTGGTTCCGGTGCAGGGTTGAGCTCATTTTAACCAGGACAGAAGCAAAACCCGCGCATTCCCAGAGGGGCTACGACAGCTCCAGACGCTTTTCATATGAACTGGAGAGATGGCTCAGTGAACTGGCTACTCTTCCAGAACCCATGTGCTGACTCACAATCTTCTCCAAGTCTATTCCAGGAGACCCTCTTTCCCTTTATACTCCTCTCTCTGCCTAGCCACATCCCTCCTGTCTCCCACCTCTCAAGTGTCGGGATTAAAGGCGTGGCATCCCCAGTGCTGGGATCACCTCAGTGTGAGCTCTGTTTCTCTTCTAGACAGATTTAATCTTGTGTAGCCCAGGGTGGCCTTCAACTCACAGACTTCCACCTGCCTCTGTCTCCCAAATCCTGGGATTAAAGGTGTGCGCCACCACTACCTGGCCTGTATGGCTGCTTTGCTATCTGATCTTCAGGCAAACTTTATTATTAAAACACAAGCTCCAAAACCACAGAGAAACCCTGTCTCAAAAAACCAAAAAAAAAAAAAACCAAAAAAAAAAAAAAAAAAACCACAAGCAATATACAGCTATACACACCTATAAACCTCAGGGGCCTGGGTCCTAGCTGTCACCCTTGACTTTGTTACACACACACACACACACACACACACACGCACACACACATCTGTGGTGGGGAGCACACCATGTACACGTAGAGACCAGAGGAGGATGTCAGGTGTCCCTCTCTGTCACTCTCCACTTTATTCCCTTGAAACAATGTCCCTCAATGAGCCTGAAGCTAGGCGGGTGGGGAGCAAGCCCCAACAATGGCATCTCTGCAGAACTCCCCACAGTGCTGGAGTCCAGGAATGCATGACCACACCCAGCTTTTTGTGTGGGTACTTGGGATTCAAACTCAGCTCCTCCTGCTCCTCATACCAATTGAGCCGTCTTCCCAGGTCCTTATTTTTATATTTTAGAGGCAGTATCTCAATGTAGCCCAGACTAACCGGCAACTCTTTCTCTCTAATCCAGGATGGCTTTAAACTGAGGAAGCTCCTCCTACCTCAGTCTCCTAAGAAAGCAAACATGCCTGATTCTTCACCTTATTTTTTTTTCTCCTGCATGTTTTTTTTTTAATTCCTTGGGAAGGAAGGGAAGAAGGGAAAAAAAGGAAAAAAGGGGGAAAGGCGATCCTTCACCTCATGAATACTAAAAAACATGCTGTTTTTTTAAATTGTCCAAGGCAGGAAATAGACAAAATCAACACTATAGTGAGCTGATTCTTAAATAGCTCACTATATTAATGTATTTCAATTTTTATAAACCACATGTAACAAAATGGACAGTTTTGCCTATTTGACTAAGCAACCGTTCACTGGTACTGAGCATGCTCACTCGTGCCGTAACATCACCTCATCCACCTCCACAATTCTTCACTGCAGTGAAGGGTGAAGCCAGAGAGAGGGCTGCGGCTTTCAAGTCTGGAAAGCGAATTCTTTTATACGAGGCAGAAAAGAACTGAACAATGTCAGTCATGTGTCTGATTCACAGGGAGGCTTCACCAAAGGCTGGGAGGGTGAGGAGAAACAGCTCTGTTTTCGGGGACAGCCGTAGGATTGTGCTGCCTGTCCAGCCCGAGAATGGAGACCGCAGGCAGAGGATCCGGCTTACCTAAACCCAGCCCAGCATTACATAACCTTAAACTCTTATTTTGGTTGGTGACCGAAACAGTAATAGATTCAGTGTTGCTTTAACCCAAAGTCGCATGGATTGGGGGTGTGGCTCAGTGGGTAGAGTGACGGCCCAGCGTGCACGATGCCCTAGATTCAATCTCCAGCACTGCATAAACCAGGCACGGCCGCATAGGTTTATAATCCAAGAACTCAGACCCGTGTGGGTTCAAGGCCAGGCTGGATTCGGCAGTGGGCACAGTGGGGAAACGAAGATTCAGGACTCACACGGTCACATCTGCCTGAGGAGTTGGATTTAGAGGCCGCCACCAAGGTGAAGCTTACATCTGTGAGTTTTGATGAAGAGAGAAACGTCATGGCAAGCCAATGAGAAGTAGAGTTGGATTTTATGAAAAACAGGAAGAAGGTGATACAAAAAGCATGAAGAGACGCGGCAGCATCAGAGTGGGCTTTTCATGGGCGAGGTGCACCTAAGTGTCCTCATAGTGGGGTACATAGGACTTCGGTAGCTTGAAGCTCAGGGCTCCAACAGTTGCTAAGAAACACGCCCCACCCCTCCTCCTCCTCCTCTTCCTTCTTTTCTTTTTTCTTTCTTTCTTTTTTTTTTTTTTGGATTTTCGAGACAGGGTTTCTCCGTAGCTTTTGGTTCCTGTCCTGGAACTAGCTCTTGTAGACCAGGCTGGCCTCAATCTCACAGAGATCCACCTGCCTCTGCCTCCCGAGCCCTTCTTTTCTTTTGAGACAGGGTTTCACTGTGTAGCCCTGGCTGTCCTGGAACTCACTCTGTAAACCAGGCAGGCCTCGAACTCACAGAGATCCACCTGCCACTGCCTCCTGAGGGCTGGGTTTAAAGGCAGGTGCCACCACTACCCGGCTTCCACCCCTTCTTTTTAACATTGCCTAAAAACTGTAGCTTATACCAAAGTTAAAGAATTTCCTTAGTAAACAAAGTTGTAAGGTAGATTTATGGGAGCCTTTGTCTAGGTTTGGGAGAGAGGGGAATGCCCAAGGGCATCTGTCATTTGTCCCTAAGGAAGCTAGCGCACAGCCCTTTATGTCCTTGACTGAGGTATTTAGCAGGACCTACCCTCTGCAGCAAAGTGAGCACTGAAGTTTCCTGCATCTCTCAGCAGAAGGCAGATCCGCTGTGTCCCAAGGGCATCCTCTGTGTCCCAAGACTCACTTCCAGTGTCAGCATAATTCCCTGTCATTCTTCCCTGCCTCAAGACCCTCCTGGAGCTGGGGCAGTGGCTCCGTGGGTAAGACACTTACCACGAAAACCTCATGACTTCAGTCTGATGCCCCTGTAACCTGTGGTAGAATGAGAGAGCCATCTCCTGAGAGTTGTTCTCTGACCTCCATGGCACACGCACTCACACACATGCACACACACATTCACACATACATCATACACATGATAATAATGATTTCCATTGGAAAAACAAGGTAAAGATCCTTCGCAAAATCCAAAATGGAACAACAGCAAAAGTAAACACAATAAATATTTAAACCAAGAATTTCTTTATTTTTTAAAATATATTTATTATTTTTATTTTTATGTATATGCACATTTTGCCTATATACATGTGTGTGTACTACATTCATGGTTGTGGACCTTTGGAACTGGAGTTACAGATAGTTGTGAGCCGCCACATAGGTGCTGGGAATTGAACCTGTGTAGAAGTTAACTCGATTCAGGAAATAACCAGGCTAGCTAAAAGATAATTATATTTTTATTTATTATAAGGGGAAAACTCATGAAACTGAAACAAGAAGTCCAAGCTCAGCTAGCTGTTTGGCGAGGGAACCACAGAGAGAGAGAGCACCTGGGCCATGTGCCTGGTTTTCGCTGGGGGGCGGGGGCAGAAAGCCACACCCTAACTTGGTCCCACTTCTTAAAGATAATTGGTTAACAAGGCTTCCCGTCCTCTGCATAATAGCAAGTGTTCTTTACCGCCGAGACATCTATCTCTCCAACCCCCTTCCCTTTTTTTTTTTTTTTTTGGCTTTAATTAGCCAGGGCTTGACTCCAACTCATTACATAGCCAAAAATGACCTTCACTTTTTTCTTTGTTTTTCTTTTTTTTTTTTTTTTTTTGAGACAGGGCTTCTCTGTTGTTTTTTTTTTTTTTTTTTTTTTGTTTTGTTTTGTTTTGTTTTGTTTTGTTTTTCGAGACAGGGTTTCTCTGTGGCTTTGGAGCCTGTCCTGGAACTAGCTCTGTAGACCAGGCTGGTCTCGAACTCACAGAGATTCACCTGCCTCAGCCTCCCGAGTGCTGGGATTAAAGGCGTGCGCCACCACCGCCCGGCTTCTCTGTTGTTTTGGAGCCTGTCCTGGGACTCGCTCTGTAGATCAGGCTGGTCTTGAACTCACAGAGATCCGCCTGACTCTGCCTCCTGAGTGCTGGGATTAAAGGTGTGCGCCACCACCATCTGGCCAACCTTGACTTTTTGATTTACTTCATTTTAAAAAGACATATATGTAAGGGTTATGTGCACATGCGGGTACCCACAGATATCAGAGACATTGGATCCCATGGGGCTGTAGTTACAGAAGGTTATGAGCCATCTGACCGTATGACCTGGGTACTGGGCACCTGACTGGGGTCCTCTGGAAGAATAGAACACAGCAGTATGTACTCTTTTTTTTTTTTTTTTTTTTTTTTTTTTGGTTTTTCGAGACAGGGTTTCTCTGTGGTTTTGGAGCCTGTCCTGGAACTAGCTCTTGTAGACCAGGCTGGTCTCGAACTCACAGAGAGCCACCTGCCTCTGCCTCCCAAGTGCTGGGATTAAAGGCGTGCGCCACCAACGCCCGGCCACAGTATGTACTCTTAACACTGAGTTATCTCTATTTCCAGCCCTGAGTTCGAACATCTGATCCTCTTCTACTCTTCTATCCACCCCCAGAGCGACACAGTAATCTCACACCCAGTTTGGTGCAGGGCAGGGGACAAACCCAGGACTTTGTACATGCAAGGCAAACATTCTTCTAACTGAACTGTTGATCCAGCTAACAAGCCGAGCTCTTTGAAAAACCACAGACCCCCGTGGTTTGGATAGTTGGAAGGTGTTAGGAAACACATCTAGCAACAGTTTAATTGTAAAATCTAAGTGATGGATGGATGAGCGTTCACTGCATAACTATTAACTTGGCTGTCTCTCACAGGTAACTGTTGGGTATAGAGAACCAATGGCTTTGTATCCTTAACTTTGAACTGACTTCTTTCTTTTTTCCTCAACTTACTTTTCTGGTTGGGAGGGCAGGCACAGCAGTCTCAGGGTCAAACAGGCTTCTGCTCTATCATGGCAGACAGCTGGGGCTGGGCTGTCGTCCTGTGTATGTGTCTGTGCCGTTGTCATTTCCGTGTGTCGTCATTGTGTCCCCCAAAGAAGAATGAGGGTGTCCTGTGTGTCTGTGTGGCCCCATTGCTGTTGTGCCCCCCTCCCAGGGCCAACTCGGAGACCCCCTAAGCCTGGCAGCCAAGAGAGGCACCTCACACAAAGCTAGGCAGAAGCCAGCTCTCCACTGTGGTTTTCCCCGATAACAATGGCTGCTTTCAGCACAAGCTTTGATGTCAGAGAGTTAAACTGAGCCAGGTTAAGCTGCCTATGCTGTCTTACTCCAGAAACAGCCCGGCAGGTAAGATTCAGAGAGCCTCCTTCCACTCACGGTCCACTTTGCTCTGCATTATAAAGCCGGGCCTCCAGCTGCGTGAGTCACGGAGCTGGCTGGTCCCTGGGACTAAAGTAAAGGTCTTTTTGGAAAAGATGACAGTGGCGTCTTTGGCTAAGGATGATGGGAAAAGCTCACCGGGCTGTCTCTGCTGTCACCACCATCAGTTGAGCAGCCTCCTGGAGGCTTTTTTCGGAGCTGTCTCTCAGCTTAGCCTATGAATTCTCTTTTGACTGCAGTCCCTGAGAGGAAAGGCCAGCAGTAATAGATGACTTGCTGGCCTGAGGAGGGCGTACCTAAACTCACCTCCCCCATCCTGCATGATGTAAGAGATCACAGAAAGGGGCGTGGAAGGCTGCTGCAAAGATGAGAGCATTTTGTTTGGCTTCAGGTCTGAAGCAACCTGACAGCCAACAGGGATGGGGAGGGGGGTGGGGACAGGGGGCGGGGGCAGGACAATGTAGTTCCATCAATTGTACACACCACTGCAACAAAACAATGTGCAGCCCCTTAAGGAAACTATGCATAGGTATTGATGAAAACTAATCTATAAGCTGAATTGTTTATTAAGAATAACAATGAAGATCAAAGCAGTATGTTTAGTAGCTGCCCTTTTGCGTGTTTAAAAATATGTATTTATGGTTATACATGTATGCAAGAATATTTTTGTTTGGATATACTGGCTCAGGGTATGAGGATTAGGGCAAAGTAAGATAAAGAGGCATATGCAAGTGCTGGGGAGGGGCTTTAGTTGGTAAAGTGCTTGCCACAAAAGCATGAGGACCCGAGTTCGATTCCCATAATCCACATAAAAAGCTGTGTATGCTCACTGAGACAATGGGGATGTTCTATCGGGAACTCACCAAGGCCAGCTGGCCTGGGTCTGAAAAAGCTTGGGATAAAACCGGACTCGCTGAACATAGCGGACAATGAGGACTGCTGAGAACTCAAGAACAATGGCAATGGGTTTTTGATCCTACTGCACGTACTGGCTTTGTGGGAGCCTAGGCAGTTTGGATGCTCACCTTACTAGACCTGGATGGAGGTGGGTGGTCCTTGGACTTCCCACAGGGCAGGGAACCCTGATTGCTCTTCGGGCTGACGAGGGAGGGGGACTTGATTGGGGGAGGGGGAGGGAAATGGGAGGCGGTGGCAGGGAGGAGGCAGAAATCTTTAATAAAGAAATAAATTAATTAATTAAAAAAATAAAAAATAAAAAAAAGAATTAAAAAAAAAAAGGCTGTGTATGCTGTAACCCACTTGTAATCCCAGCCTTGAGAAAGTGGGGAAAGGTGAGCTCTGGGGCTTAGTGGCTCAACACCCTGACTTAATTGATAAGCCCCGGGTCCCAGTGAGAGATTGTGTTTCAAAAAACAAAGTTTGGGGCAGATAGGATGTCTTAGTAGGGAAAGGTGCCCACTGCCCAGCCTGACAACCTGAAGTGAATCCCTGGGACCCACATAGGAGAAAGAGAGAGAGAACCAATTCTCAAAGTTTGCCTTCTGACCTTCACACACACACACACACACACACACACACACACACACTAAATAATGTAAATTTATTTTTCTAAAAAACAAAAACAAACAAACCACAAAGTGGGTCTCTTGAGATGGCCCAGTAGGTATAAAACTATTGCTGAGCCAGCCCAATGGCCAGAACCAACAGCATGGTTGTGCCTTTAGTCCCAGTACTCGGGAGGCAGAGGCAAGTGTAACTGTGAGTTCAAGAACAGCCTTGTCTATAGATCAAGTTCTACGACAGCAGGACAGCCAGGCCTACACAGAAAACCCCATCTAAAAAAAAAAAAAAAATCCAGGGTTTCGTGTGGCGCCACATGCCTTTTAAACCCAGTACTCAGGAGACAGAGGCAGACAGTTCTCTCTGAGTTCAAGGCCATCCTGGTTCCAGGACAGGCAAGGTTACACAAAGATACCCTGTCTCAGGGAAGAAAAAAAAAAGATTAAGCTTTTAGTGCTTGAGAGATGGCTCAACAATTAAAGAACACTGGCTGCTTTTCCAGAGGTCCTGAGTTCAATTCTTAGTACCCACATTAATGGCTCACAACCATCTATGATGTCAGGCAGGCATTCGTGCAAATAAAACACTCATATACATAAATAAGTCATTTTGGGGGGTGGGGGTTTGAGACAGGGATGCTCTGTGTTTTCCTGACTGTTCCAGAACTCTCTCTGTAGACCATCCTGGTCTTGAACTCACAGAGGTCTGCCTGCCTCTGCCTCCTGAGTGCTGGGATTAAAGACGTACACTATCGCTATTTGGCAAATAAAGTAATCTTAAAAAAAAAGCTTCCATTCCAGGCTGTTTTTATTATTATTTTACATGTACAAGTACTTTGCCTGAATGTATATTATATATGTCCGGGCAGAACATATGTCTGGTGCTTAAGAAGCCAGAAGATGATGTCAGATTCCCTGGAGCTGGAGTTACAGATGGTTGTCAACTTCAATGTAGGTTCTGGGCATCAAACCTGGATCCCCTGGAAGAACAGCCAGTGTTCTTAACTACTGAGTCATTTCTCTTATCATAAGACTTTTATGAAACATAAAGAAGTTAATATTTAGATGGGTGCAGTGGTACACACCTTTAAGCCCAGCACTTGGGAGGCAGAAGCGGGGGATGGGGGGGAGATATCTGTAAATTCAAGGCCAACCTACAGAGAGAGTTCCAGGACAGCTGGGGCTACACAAAGAAATCCTATGTTAGAAAAATAAATAAATAAATAAATAAATCAATAAATCAATAAACATTTAAGTATCTGACATACAGCTTTTGGTCTCGATAACTGGATAACCTAACCAATTTTTAGTTGTTTTTTTCACAATTGAGACAAGGTCTTGCCACATCAGAGCTCCAGCTGACTTTGACCTTGTCATCTTCTTGTCTTAGCATCCCAAGTTTCATGACTGCTGAACTAAACCACTATATCCAGTTCCAATTATTTCATTTATTTATTTATTTTTGGTGACAGGGTTTCTTTGTGCAGTCCTGGCTATCCTGGAACTTACTCTATAGACCAGATTGGCCTCGAACTCACAGAGCTCATTCTGCCTCTACCTCCCTAGTATATATTCTTTTTCTTTTCTTTTAAAGAAAAGGTCTCACAAGGTCTGGCTGGCCTGGAACTTACTATGTAGATGAGACTGGCCATGAACTCAGAGATCCATCTGCCTCTGCCTTCCAAATGCTGGGATGAAAAGCACAGAACCATTTGTTTGTTTGGTTTGTGTGTCTGTGTGTGTGTTATTTTGTTGTGTTTGTTTTGGGGTTTAGTTTTTTGAGGCAAGGTTTCCCTGTGTGCCCTGGCTCTCCTGGAACTTGCTTCTTTTTCTTTTTTTCTTTTCTTTTTTTTTTTTTTTTTTGGGTTTTTTCGAGACAGGGTTTCTCTGTAGCTTTTGGAGCCTGTCCTGGAACTCCCTTTGTAGACCAGGCTGGCCTCGAACTCACAGAGATCCGCCTGCCTCTGCCTCCCAAGTGCTGGGATTAAAGGCGTGCGTCACCACCACCCGGCTTTCTTTTTCTTTTTTATTAATTTTTCCCCTTGTGGGGAGGTTCTTTGAGATTGGGGGAAACCTGATCAATATACATAATACATATATATATACAAATATGTATATATACATCAATACATATATATGAAATTTTTAAACTTTATATATACACACAAACACACATGTGTGGGTGTTTTGCCTGCATGCATGTCATCTGTGTGCCATGTGTGTGCAGTGCCCACAGAGGTCAGAAGCTGGATCTGCTGGTACTGGGGTCACAGAAGGTTGTGAACTTCTACATGGGTGTTGGGAATTGAACCAGCCTTCTGGAAGAGCTGCCAATGCTCTTAATGGCCAAATCGCCTCTCCAGCCCTGAAAATAATTGGTTTTTAAAATGTAACTAAAGGAACTTACTCTATAGACCAGATTGGCCTCGAACTCACAGAGCTCATTCTGCCTCTACCTCCCTAGTATATATTCTTTTTTCTTTTCTTTTAAAGAAAAGGTCTCACAAGGTACAGGTGTGTGTGCTTATGGCATAAGGAAGGGCTGAGGTCAGCTGGGCCCAAAGGAAGCAATAGAGACAGTAAGACTAAGAAGAAATTAGGGCAATCAAGATTAGCAAAATAGGATCTGGAGAGATGGCTCAGCAGATAAGAACACTGGTTGCTCTTCTAGAGGACTGGGTTCAATTCCCAGCACCTACACGGCAGCTAACAACTGCCAGTAACTCCAGTTCCAGGGGATCTGACACCCTCACCAAAAGACATATATCCAAAACACCAGCATACATTAAATAAATAAATAAATCTTTAAAAAAAAAAGAATAGCAAAAAGAAAATTGCAAAACCCTGGAACTGATTCTTTTTTAAAAGCCAGTAAGAGTAGAGCTGGAGAGATGGCTCAGTGGTTAAGAGCACTGACTGTTCTTTCAGAGGACTTGGGATCAGTTCCCAGCATCCACATGGCAGCTCACAACTGTCTGTAATTCCAGTTACAGAGGACCCGACACCCATGGCAAACACCAATGCATTTTTTTTAAAAAAATCAATAAAAGTGATAAACTTCTAAAAAAAATGTTTTGACTGGTTGTGATGGCACATGACCTTAATCCAAACGCTTGGGAAACAGAGGCAGGCAGATCCTTTGATGAGACCAGTCTGGTCTACATAATGCGTTCCAGGCCAGCCAGGACTATATAGAGAGATCCTGTCTCAGAAAAACAAAACTTAGTTTCTCCACCCTTGCCCAAAAGTCTAACGACTGTTCAATACCTGGAATCTAGAAGGTGAAAGGACAGAGCCTCTGACCTACACACACACACACACACACACACACACAGAGGTGCACACCATCACGAGTGCACACACAAGTGTGTGTGCTACAGCACACGTGTGTAGGTCAGAGAACAACGCTGAGGTGCTGGTCTGTTCATCCTACCATATGGGTCCTGGAGACCAACTCAGCCATCAGGCTCAGCACGAAGCCTCTTTACCAGCTGAACTGTCTCTCTGGTCCTTTTAAATATTTTCTTTTTTTTTTTTTTTTTTTGATTTTTCGAGACAGGGTTTCTCCGTAGCTTTTGGTTCCTGTCCTGGAACTAGCTCTTGTAGTCCAGGCTGGCCGCGAACTCACAGAGATCCGCCTGCCTCTGCCTCCCGAGTGCTGGGATTAAAGGCGTGCGCCACCACTTAAATATTTTCAATAGCATTTTATTTCTTCTCTTTTATTGAAGAGTCCGTGATGAGTAAATTAGCACACGGCAAAATTCATCCAGGTGTGATAGTCTACCTTAAATCTCAGCACTCAGGAGGCTGAAGCAGGAGGATTGTTCAGTTTTAGGCTAGCATGGATTAAGAAGTGGTTCTCAGCTTCCTATTACTGCGACCCTTTAATACAGTTCCTCATGTTGTGGTGACCCCCAAGCATAAAATGATTTCATTGCCACTTCACAACTGTATTTTGCTACTGTTATGAATCATAATGTCTTGGGTCCACGGGGGGGGGTCACGTAAAGATGGGGGACAGACCACCGAAGTCTATCTAACCAGAAGCAAACTTTATTCCAGGAAAAAATGAAAAATGAAAAAAAAATCTCCATGGGGCACAAAAAGCTTATCAGCTAGCTGAGACCACAGCCAGAGTTCAGGCTTTTAAGGCTGTGGCAAAGGACGGTTTCTGAACCCCACCTTTTTATAGTGAAGATTAAGCAATAACAAAGTAATTTTTTTTTTTTTTTTTTTTTTTTTGGTTTTTCGAGACAGGGTTTCTCTGTGGTTTTGGAGCCTGTCCTGGAACTAGCTCTTGTAGACCAGGCTGGTCTCGAACTCACAGAGATCTGCCTGCCTCTGCCTCCCAAGTGCTGGGATTAAAGGCGAGCGCCACCACCGCCCGGCAACAAAGTAATTTTTACAATTTTTTTTATTTGTTTTTTTGTTTGGGATTTTGTGTTTTTTGTTTTTTGTTTTTTTTTTTTTTTTGGTTTTTCGAAACAGGGTTTCTCTGTGGCTTTGGAACCTGTCCTGGAACTAGCTCTGTAGACCAGGCTGGTCTCGAACTCACAGAGATCCGCCTGCCTCTGCCTCCCGAGTGCTGGGATTAAAGGCGTGCGCCACCATCGCCCGGCTGGGATTTTGTTTTTGTTTTTTTCTTTCTTTTTTTTTTTTTTTCGAGACAGGGTTTCTCTGTGGTTTTGGAGCCTGTCCTGGAACTAGCTCTTATAGACCAGGCTGGTCTCGAACTCACAGAGATCCGCCTGCCTCTGCCTCCCGAGTGCTGGGATTAAAGGCGTGCGCCACCACCGCCCGGCTGTTTTTGTTTTTTTTCCAGACAGGGTTTCTCTGTAGCTTTAGATCCTGTCCTGGAACTAGCTCTTGTAGACCAGGCTGGCCTGGAATTCACAGAGATCCGCCTGCACCTGCCTCTGCCTCCCGAGTGCAGGGATTAAAAGCCTGCGACACGAATGTCTGGCTAATTTTTACAATCTTGAGTTGAAATATAGACACAACCTTTAATCCCAGCACTTGGGAGGCAGAGGCAGGCGGATCTCTGTGAGTTCGAGACCAGCCTGGTCTACAAGAGCTAGTTCCAGGACAGGCTCCAAAACCACAGAGAAACCCTGTCTCGAAAAACCAAAAAAAAAAAAAAAAAAAAAAAAAAAGAAATTTAGACACAAATCACCCTTCTTTGCAATGTTCAGTAACAGGGCTTTTCAGGTAAGCTACTGTTCGTAGTTTCTCTCTGGTACTTGCCGATGGTGTTTACGAAGGTCTTCATTCCCGATACTGCCACTTTTGCAAAGCAGGGAAGGGTCTGAGACAATATAAAACCAAAGAGTCAAAAGTCACGTACATCCCATCATTTAAAAGTTAACTCGCGGACAATGGCACTAGGTTTCGATCCTAATACATGAACTGGCTTTGTGGGAGCTTAGCCTGTTTGGACGCTCACCTTCCTGGACCTAGATAGAAGACCTTCGTCTTCCCGCAGGGCAGGTAATTTGGACTGCTCTTCAGTATCGAGAGGGAGGGGGAATGGTGTGGGGGGAGGAGAAGAGGAGTGGGGATAGGGGGAGGGGAGTGGGGGGGAGGGGCAATATTTGGGAGGAGGGGAGGGAAATGGGAAACAGGGAGGAGGTGGAAATTTTAATTAAAAAAGCATAAAAAAAAGTTAACTAGCGTGGGGGGGGGGATGGGGGAAGTGTGTCACGTGCCTTTAATCCTAGCACTCGGGAGGCAGAGGCAGGTGGATCTCTTGTGAGTTCCACCCAAACCACAGGCTTCTGGGAATTCCTGCTTGACCTTTCAACCACAGACAGCGTTTGCTCGCTGCCTGGAAAAGCCTTCTGCTAGGTGGCTGACATCAGCTGGAGCCATTACCTACCCGGGAGTCAGCTGTCAAAACTGCTCAAGGCGCAGAAGTAAGCCTTTCATTAGCAGAAAAATGCCAGTGCCAATCGGCTCAAGTGACGCAGGGCTCTGTCAACTGGTAAAACTTAATTATGCTTCTAACTACATAAATTAGCTCAAGTAAACACGTTTGAAAACACCCAATTTCCATCTTGAACCTACAGAGGATTAACTCCAAGAAAGCAAATTACTAATGAGTGAAATTTTTTTTTAATTCTTTTCACTGCGTCTCCCACGATGATTAGTGCTTTGAATGATTATTTGCCCGTTCTGCAAATTAACATATCAGAGATGTCTACCTTTCCAGAATAAGAGTAAGAACCTCTCCTGGGATATGAGGGTGTTGGAGATGGCCTAAGTTTTTCTCCCCTATCACCTACTATGGAGACTAAAAAACCTCCGGGGTTTAAGCGTTTCCCCAGCTGCGCTTCAGCTAAATCTTTCTCGGGCGGTTTTTTCATTTCTCCACCCTTCTCTTGAGGCAATCCGAAGGACACAAATAGCTCAGAGCCCCCTGGGAAGGCACTGCGGAGGTACTGCCCGGTTACAGGGCTTCCTCAGCTGCAGGCTCCTCCTGCTCTGGCCAGCACGCCTGCAGGCTGGAAACGCAGGCTGCGCATTGCGGCTCTGGCTCTGCGGCGCAGGGACCGCAGGGGTTAACCTGGCTGCGATTCAGTCCTGCACCACCTGGGCCTCGGCATCAGTGACTCATTGTTTCCGCCCTGAGCAGGCTGAGCTCTGCGTGGTGGTGTCAGTCACCCAGGCAAAGGAAAATTCTTGTTTTTTTTTTTTTTTCCCTTTTCAACATAACCAGTTTTCTAAAACCGAGTATAGAAGCGGGGACGTGAGGTGTTTCTTCTGCAGCAGCCATAGAGGTGTTTCTTCTGCAGCAGCCGTAGCCAAGGTTACTTGATGCCTTTGAGTTGTCCTGCAGGGGACAAAGGTTTGAATTTACTGGCTTTGGGCCTCTTTCTGTTTGCAGACAGTAAATTCAAACCTTTGTCCCCTGCAGGACACCTCTGTTCATGGCAGTGACGTGTCTTCAGAAAACGAAGAACACATACTGGATTTTAGTTGACATCACCTACAATTTGTGCAAACACGTTGGCCGATAAATTAGCTATGTCTCAATATAAGATCTGCATCAAATACAAATTTTCCGCATCTCTATTTCTTTTGCGTGAGTGTGTGCTTGTGCCCCATGGTGCCTTGCAGAGATCAGAGGACAACTGGCAGGAGTCGAATTTCTCCCTCCACCTTGTGAGTTCCAGAAATAGAACTCAGATGGTCAAGCCCGGCTGCAAGGACCCACGCCTGCTCACTCTTCTCGATGGCCCTCCCTGCATTCCTGTGTCTGCAGGAGTGTCTTATCACTCACATTCACAGCAACTCTTCCTGACTGCAGTCTCATTTTGCACTCTTGGGGACTAGAGAGGTTGGAATTCCTGGCCTGGGGGATCTTTGTTGGCTAAGCACAACTCAGCCCCAAAGCTTTCCTGGCAGGACTTGGAAGACATTTTGTCTTCTTTCTGTAGAGTGTTGTGTACATTCCTGAATCTTATTATTTGGTCTCATTCTATTTATCTATATTTTTGGTGTTTAAAAATAAAAAATATAAGCCGGGTGGTGGTGGCGCACCTCTTTAATCCCAGCACTCGGGAGGCAGAGGCAGGCGGATCTCTGTGAGTTCAAGGCCAGCCTGGTCTAAGGAGTTCCTGGACAGGCTCCAAAGCTGCAGAGAAACCCAGTCTCAAAAAACCAAAACCAAACCAACCAACCAAACAAACCAACAAAAACAAACCCAAAGACAGAAGATACTGGAAAAGACAGAACAGATACAGGGCAGGGAGATTGAGGATGGATTTACTGAAAACTCGGGAGATGCCTTTGTGACCTTGTTAATCAGCTGCTGTGCTCTTCTATTTTCACCGTAACGGGAGGTTTGTTTGACCTCGGCTAGTTTCCTGTGATGTGTCCGCTCTGTCCTATGAACTGGGACTCACTTTGCGTTTGAATCAGAAAGAATCAAAGCAATAAAGATTATGTCTGTCTTTCAGGGGTGTCTTTCTTTGGTTGCCAGAATACTTTAAAGTCAGGTGTCAAAACACTTGTCTCACCTTTTTGGAAGGTTAATCCAAGCCTTCGAGATTACACTTGTCTTGTTTTTGTAGGCAGGGCAATAATATTGCAGCGTGCCTGAAGAAACAGTGCCAGTTTAAATGCCCCCATATCTCACATCACAGAAGTAGGTAGGAGTGAATCTTTCTATATTTTTTCTTTCTCTCTCTTTCTTTTTTTCTTTTCTCTCCTCCTCCTCCTCCTCCTCCTCCTCCTTTTTTTTTTGAGACAGGGTTTCCCTGTGTAACAGCCCTAGATGTCCTGGCACTAGCTCTTGTAGACCAGGCTAGCCTCGAACTCACAGGGATTGACTTGCCTCTGCCTCCCGAGTGCTGGGATTAAAGGTGTGCACCACCACTGCCCAGCCAATCTTTCTATATTATATCCAAGAAATCTGTGTGCAAAAACTATTAACAGGTTTGTGGTGCTTCTTGGTAGAAGAACACTATAACTGTTAGGTCCAAAGGAACCCCCCCTAAACTACCCAAAGTGGGTGGTAACACTGACTGTGCAAAAGGACAGTCTGGGCTCGGCTGGTTGAATTCTGACATGGTAAACAGGATTGCTGGCAGAGATGGAAAAGTCTACACTTAACATTACTCAGGAACCTGTGAAACAGGTTTCTGTCTATCTGTCTGGACACTTCCAATCGCTCCCTACAGCCAACTACTGTAAATGGGACTCACGGTTCTCTATTAGCATATACGTGTAATACATATCAAAGAAAGCCCTGTGCTAACCTAACACCACTACACGGTGTTATCAAAACCACCAGGCACTTCTGGGCCAAACACTTCTTCTTCCCTTCTATCCTAACTTCCAGGTTGTCCCAGATTCCACTCTCCTTCCCCTTTAAACCCAGCAAGCCCCGCCCCCAGCCCTACTGGGTAGCCCTGGCAGCTTTAGACTCCCTCAAATGCTGCTGGCTATTCTCTCTCTCTTTACTGCCTGGAAAGATGGCCAATGGCAGTTTCATATTTACAATGAACCGTCCCACCCATGGAGTGGGCCAGTGTATGTGTTGGGGAGTGGGGGAGAGGTTCACTGACAATACCAAGCAAGGTGGTGGACCAAGCAGGATGAACGCAATCTACTATGTACAACTGAGGAAGATAGTCGCACGCAGACTAAGGTTAAAGTTTTGAGCAGCTGCGAGGTTCACAGTGAAGTGCCTTATTTCCATTTTCTGGTCAGCATATCATAGATGAGGGGACAGAGACCTCAATTCAAGTTAAACCAGGAAGAACTGGATTTGATAGCAGGGTTGGAATTTGTATTAAATATGTTTTTTGTTTTTTGTTTTGGTTTTTCGAGACAGGGTTTTTCTGTAGTTTTGGAGCCTGTCCTGGAACTAGCTCTGTAGACCAGGCTGGTCTCGAACTCACAGAGATCCACCTGCCTCTGCCTCCCAAGTGCTGGGATTAAAGGCATGCGCCACCATCTCCCGGCTTTAAATATGTTTTAATACAGATTTTGGGGTTAGGGGAAAGAGAAATGCTCTGTCTGTCTGTCTCTCCTCTCTCTGTGAGATTATAGGGTGGTCCCAGGATGTCTTAGATAAAATTATGATCCTAAAAAGTAAAACTAGAAGCCACTAAAATTGCCCAGAAGGTTGCTGGGCAGCGGTGGTGGTGCCCTTTAATCCCAGTACTCGGGAGGCAGAGGCAGGTGGATCTCTGAATTCAAGGTCAGCCTGGTCTACAGAGTGAGTTCCAGGACAGCCAGAGCTACATATTAGAGAGACCTTGCTTGAAAGCACCCCTAAAATAAAAAATAAATCGAACAAGCACTTAGTACATGTCCTTTCCCTGTCAATGAGGTTTCTGGTGAGGTTCCCTGGAAACTGCAGATTTGTAGATGGGAAAAGAGAAAGGTCCTGAGCAGTTGTTAAATGTGCTAAAATTCTTTCCCCCCCTCAATAGTTCTGGGATACTTTCACACATGTACATAATGTATACTCTCTGTTGTCACCTCCCACACTCTCATCTGCCTCTTATCCCTTCCTGCACCTCCCCTCCCTATCTCCTATCTCTTTTTCCCGTTCACATCTATTCCTTCTGTTTTGTGATCCATGGAGTTTAACCAGGGCTATGGGACCACAGGCTTGGAGGGTGGTGGACTCGGCAACGGGTGCACAGCTGAAGACAGTGACTCTCCTAGAATCTCCTTTTCCTAGAATCTACTAGTAGCCAGAAGCTCAGTCGTAAGGTTCGGGGCCCTGTGACCCCCTTCCTCTGACTATTGACAGGGCAAGTCTTGTGTGGGCCCAGGGCAGGCAACTGCACTTGTGAGTTTCGTGACTGCGATGGTCGTAGGAGTCTAGAAGATGGCATCCCACAGTTCCACAGTTCATCATTCTTTCAGTGCTTGCAAGATTTTTTTGTTTTTGTTTTTTGTTTTTCGAGACAGGGTTTCTCTGTGGTTTTGGAGCCTGTCCTGGAACTAGCTCTTGTAGACCAGGCTGGTCTCGAACTCACAGAGATCCGCCTGCCTCTGCCTCCCAAGTGCTGGGATTAAAGGCGTGCACCACCACCGTCCGGCTTATTTCTTGCAAAATTTCAACCTGCCCTGCCCCACTTCTTCAGAAACATTCCCTGAGCCAGAAAGGAGATGGTGTCAATTGTTCTGGAATTCTTGCTTCCCTGAGAGTGAGAGGCTTCAACCATACTGCACCGTACACCTTTCTTTTCTTTTCATCCTTCCTTCCTTTCCTTTTTTTTTCTTCTTTTTGACAGTGTTTTTGGTTTCTCTGTGTAGCCGTGACTGTCCTGGAACTCACTCTGTAGACCAGGCTGGCCTTGAACTCAGTAATCCAGCCTCCTCTGCCTCCCCAATGCTGGAATCAAAGACCTGTGCCATCACCACCTGGCCAGTGTGCCTTTCTCCTCATATTTCTAAGGTTTTGTTCCATCTTCCTATCCCGCCGTTACTTTTCCTTTGTTTCCACTCTATCTTTTCATTAGAAGAGGCTCTCAGGGATTACCGTAGTGGTTCTCAATCTGTGGGTCAAGACCCCACAGGGGCTGCATATCAGATATTTACATTATGATTCATAATAGCAAAATTAAAGTTATGAAGTAACAACAAAAATAATTTTTTGACTGGGGCTCACCACAACAGAGGTACTGTATTAGGAAGATTGAGAATTACTGGCTTACGGAAGTTGTCAATCCTTCCTAGGAGACCATAGGGTTATTCTCCCTCAAGTCCAAGGTGGAGGCAGTGCACACAGCCAATCCTTCTCTCCCAGAGCTATTCCATCACTTGTGTTTTGCTTGTGTGGAGACAGGACTTCACTGTGTAGCCCAGGCTGACCTCTGACTCACAGAGACCGTCCTTCCTTAGGCTCTTCAGTGCTGGGATTACAATTGAGAGCCATCATACTTGACTTGCCACAATTTCATAAATATAGAATTCTCTGAAGCATCCTTCAGAGGCAGGATAGAAATACAGAGAAAATTATGGGAACATGATTAGAGGAAAAGAAACCCTTATCTAGGAATCCAGTTGAAGCCTCTGGTCATCAGAAAAGCAAGAATTCCAGAAAGTGAACTGCTCAGGGCCTTTCCTAGGAAGCTCACCAGGAGGAAAAACCAGCTAAGGGGACAAGACGTGTACTAAGCCCTTCCAGCAACCCTGCTAGCTTCTGGCTAATCTTTATCAGTGGAATTCCATCCAATGCACCTTGCCAGCCACCCTATAAACTCACTCATCAACAGAAAGACCGGCCTGGAGAGACGGCTCAATGAGAGCCATCTTTTCTTTTTTTTTTTAATTTTATTTTTTATTTGCATTGGTGTTTTGCCTGCATGTATGTCTGTGTGAGGAAGTCAGATCTTGTAGTTACAGAGTTGTGAGCTGCCATGAGGGTGCTGGGAATTGAACCCCGGTTTTCTGGAAGAGCAGCCAGTACCCTTAATCACTGAGCCACCTCTCCAGCCCCAAGAATCATCTCTTAAGATGCTCTGGCCTCATCAGGCACTGTATACACACGGTTCACAAACATACAAGCAGATAAACAGTCATACACATCAAATAAAAATCAATTTTTAAAAATGAAAAAGATGCCGAGAGGTGGTGGCGCACGCCTTTAATCCCAGCACTTGGGAGGCAGAGGCAAGCAGATCTCTGTGAGTTCGAAGCCAGCCTGGTCTAGAAGAGCCATATAGCCCAGGCTAGCCTCTAGCTCATGAGGTCCTCCTTCCTCTACTTCCCAAGTCCTGAGATCTAAAACCTGGCTTCTTCCTATCCTTTCCAAGTGGTCCTGTGAAGGAAACTGCTAATTCTTTCTTAAAAGATATTGTTTATTCTTTAACAATTTCATACATCTTAGACAATGTATCTTGACCCAAGGAGTTGGGCACACCTGGGAAGGGTTTTTTCTTAGTTGGATTATTTGAGTTGGGAAGACCCATCCTAAATCTAGGTCACATCTTCTGGGAGCAGCCTACATAAAAGAACGAAGAAGAAGGAAGCTTTTGCTTTTGCCTGCTCGCCCTCGCTCTCAATGACAAGTTCACCTGGCCTGCTGCGGAGGCATTATTTTTTCAAGCCTACTTCTTTGGGGTTCCACTGTAGACTGAAAGCCAAAGGAGACACTGTGAATGAAACTTCCTGAAAAGAGGCCGTGTCTGGCTGTGAACAAAAAAAAAAAAAAACACTTGAAAGGAATTTCTGTGTCTGCAGGGACGAACGGACCAATTGGAATTTCAGTACTGTGGAGAGACTGGAATTTATTAGGTTCAGAAGCTAATTATCTTGAGCTAGTTTTGGTCTTTTGGAACAGCCATTTCTTGGCCTGTATATCTGACCTAACACCTTGTGAGAATAAATAGAAAACCTCTTAGAAGAGATTAATTTAAAAGAATACTAGCTTCCACCAATCTAAGAGTTAAGAATGGCAGATAGCATTTTAGGCCTATAGAATAGCCACATACACCCACCCCCCATTTCATTGTATCTGCCTCTCTGATGCACTCACCGATGCCTTTTAAACTTGCCTTGGTTTATGACTTTCTATAAAAACCCTGTGAAACTGCTCCCATGATGGAATACGGAATTTGGGGTAATCTGAATCTTTGTTCCCAGGCCACGTTCATTCAAAATGGTTCCAGAATATACTTTACTCCCTTCAAGATAAGAGCTGTGGTTTTTATGTTGACAACATCCAGATTCTTGGCTTTTCTGTCAGGAGACAGCCATTATTGGACTAGTTGGACCATAGACTGTAAGCCACTCTAATAAATCCTCTTTTTATAGAAATACATTAATTCCACCAGTTCTGTTCCTCTGAAACCACCACCTCCTCTGCCTCCGTCTCCCTTTTTTTTTTTTTTTTTTTTTTTTTTGGTTTTTCGAGACAGGGTTTCTCTGTAGCTTTGGTGCTCGTCCCGGAACTAGCTCTTGTAGACCAGGCTGGCCTCGAACTCCCAGAGATCCGCCTGCCTCTGCCTCCCAAGTGCTGGGATTAAAGGCGTGTACCACCACGGCCCGGCCTCCGTCTCCTTTTTTTAAAATAATCCATTGGAGCCGGGCGGTGGTGGCACACGCCTTTAATCCCAGCACTCGGGAGGCAGAGGCAGGCGGATCTCTGGGAGTTCGAGACCAGCCTGGTCTACAAGAGCTAGTTCCAGGACAGGCTCCAAAGCCACAGAGAAACCCTGTCTCGAAAAACCAAAAAAAAAAAAATAAAATAAAATAATCCATTGACTCCAATTAGCACGTCCTCATGTGCACAGGTGTGGAGTCATCTACTGAACTGAACAGAGGCGACCTACTAGTGGCCACATTGCCGAAGACAAATGACTCCTCTCCTAGAAGCCATCAACTATCACTGGCTCCAATTAGGAGTGAGGCCTCAGAAGTTCCTGCTCTGTCTGTGCTGGGATGTTGACTGGCTTGAACGTGTGCAGGTAAGCATAGATACTATGAGTGATAAGTGAAAGTCACATCATGTCACGTGCAGAACGCAGCAGTTACACACTTCCACCTACCCACGGGCTCTTAACATCCTTCCCCCTTCCAATAGATGCTCCCTGAGCCCTAAGACGGTAGGGTCAGTGGGGTTGGTACACTTGTCCCATTTAGGATTGAATACTCACGAGTCACTTACTTTTCAGCATTGATTAGTTGGGAATCTTCTGCATGAACTGCTACCCACTGTGAAATAAACAAAATAAAACAAACAAAAGCAGCTGACCAAGGTCAAGAGCATCACTAGAAAAGCTGCGATTTTCTCTTTCTTTCTTTCTTTCTTTCTTTCTTTCTTTCTTTCTTTCTTTCTTTCTTTCTTTCTTTCTTTCTTTCTTTCTTTCTTTTGGTTTTTTGAGACAGGGTTTCCCTGAAGCTTTGGAGCATGTCCTGGAACTAGCTCTTGTAGACCAGGCTGGTCTCGAACTCACAGAGATCCACCTGCCTCTGCCTCCCAAGTGCTGGGATTAAAGGCGCGCGCCACCACCGCCCGGCTTGGCTTTGAAATCTTGTTTGCTAAACTTTTCATCCTGCTTGCCTCTCTTCATCAAATAACTTTTTGGTGTCTATCTATAAAACTAGGGAAATAACTTTAATAAGTAAACAGACTGGGTTTGTTTCTGTTTATTTGTTTGTTTTTTTTTTTTTAACTCACAGCAATCCTCCACCCTCAGCCTCCCAAGTGTTGGTATGCATCATCATGTTGACCATGACCAAAGTAGATACATTATAAGAAAAATGGAGATAGATTTACTTTATGTGCTTGATAAGAAATAGAGAGCTTCATTTTCAGAAATGGACACCTTTCAATTACTCTTGAAAGATTTTTATATTATCCCCCATCACACATACACACCCACCACCCCACCCCCACTGCCTGCGACGAGATACATTTGATTTGTGCTATTGAGATGGCTCAGAAGACAAATGCACCTGTTTGTTGTATCTGTTACCAAGTCTGAAGACCGGGGCTACAGAGTTAGATCCTCAGGATCCCCAGGTGGAAAGAGAATCCACTCACAAGTTATCCTCACTTTCACATGCACAATGGAATTTTTTTTTAAAAAAGTACTTAAAAATTGCCTCTAAGGAACATATTTGTGCAGCCTGCACTGTAAATGATACCTCATGCTTAGCCCTATTGTGTGACACTAGGAAATGATGGAGGCTGTGTCAAAGTAGAAATTTCATGTCCTATCTAAAGCGGTAGCCTCATGTCTACATCTGACACCTGCTGCCGAATGGTCCAAGAGCAGCCATAACCTATCTGTCAAGAGGAGTAAGTAGAAGCTGGGCATAGTGATGCTGATTTAAAAGAAAGCTGGAGTAATGATGTAGAAGAAATGTAAATAGAATCAATATTATATACTTAACAGAATTAAGTCACAAAAAGAATTTAGCTAAAGGAGCCACTGCCTACAAAACACCACAAAATAAATAGTCTGCTCACCAGGCCTGTTCCAAAGAAGCAAAATTTAGGATGCAAGGATGTAAAAGTTTCCTTATTGGGATTGACCAGCCATTAGGCTCCATTCTCATAACAAGGGTGACAACCGTGACCTACAATCAGTCCTTAGATCCGCCCCACATCCAAGAACTTGCCTCTGACAGTTACTCAAGGGGCATTCCCAGGTAACAACCAATGAAGTCCGGGCCCATCATAGAGTCCCCAGTTCTCTTCTTGAGACAAGTATAATTCTGTCAGTTAGGCAAGATAACTCAGCGTAACAACTGTTTGAAAAAGAACAGCATTGGTGCACCTAAAATAACCCTGGCAATATCATTGCTGTGTGAATCTCCCATCTGCCTAAGTGGCCAGACTTGTAGTCTCCTGTCTCTGTTTAAATTGTTCGAAGTGTAACCAGGGGCCGGGATGGAAAACAGTTAAGAATGACAGCCTATGCGGGAAGCAAAAACCTAAGGTGCAGGTTAGAGTAATCTTCACTTCATAGCTGGGTCCTCTAGTATTGCCAGAGCCGGACTTGAACTATTTAAGGGCTTTCCTTTATTAATCTCTAAGCATGTTGAGTGAGTCTCACTGGAAAGGCTATTATTTCTATAGCAAAGCATGCTTATAATTGAGGAGACTGAGGCAGGAGGATCTTGAATTGGAGGCCAGTTTGAGCTACACAGTAAATCCCTGTCTCAAAAGCAGAGGAAGAGAAGAATGGAGAGAGGATTTGTGTGTATGTGTATATGTGTGTGTATATATGTGTGTATGTGTGTGTATATATGTATGTATGTACGTCTGTATACCTGTATATGTGTGTACATATGTATGTGTGTGTAAATGTGTGCATATATGTATGTGTGAGTGTATATATCCACTACCTTCATAAACTCACAGAAGTTATGGCAGCCTTCACAAGATGGATCCAGTCACAAGTCCAGCATAGATGGGGGCTTATGAATCCCACCCATAACTGAGGATGGCTGCTGGAGGAAAAGATGCTATCTTCTTGATGGATGCACCTATTCCTGTTAGGTTATCCGTATGTTGTAGTGGATGGCTCACACGCATGCCCATACAGGCAACACTAATTTAACTTAGGGAGTTACTAAAACATAAACACAAGCTGGGTGTGGTGAAGCTTGACTTTAAGTCCAGCTCTTGGGAGGCAGGAGCAGGTGGTTCTCTGTGAGTTCCAAGCCAGCCAGGGTTAACTAGAGAGATCTTTTTTCAAAAATTAATTCCAGCACACTGGAGACAGAGGCAGAGGCAGGGGGATCTGTGAGTTCGAGACCAGTCTGATCTGCAAAGTGAGTTCCCGGACAGCCAGGGATACACAAAGAAACCCCTTTCTCGAAAAACCAAAAAAAATAAAAAAATAAAAATAAAATAAAATAAAAAAGGGACGCTGTCACAGAAACAAAGAAAGATTAAGATTGAGTGGTTGGCAAAGGCAGAAAATTTGAATGCAAACACCCCTAACAGAAAAAGCTAATAGCTGGATGGTGGTGGCAAACACTTTTAAACTCAGTACTCAGGAGGCAGAGGCAGGCGGATCTCTATGAGTTCGAGACCAGCCTGGTCTACAGAGCTAGTTTCCAGGACAGGCTCCAAAGCTGCAGAGAGACCCTGTCTTGTAGAAACAAAAAACAAAAAAAGAAAAAAAAAGCTAGTATCAGTGGCCTTTGTCAGAGAAATTAAACTCTAGTAAATATACATAATATCTAAGAAGAATGCTTTCTTTACTCCCTGAAAGCATTTATAAAAAAAAAAAAAAAAACAACAAAAAAACAAAAAAAAAAAACTTGTAAAGGAAAAAATTCTTTCTCTATTCCTTTCTGGAGTATGTGAATCTTAAACGGGAAAAAAAAAATCTGCCAGCTTTGCCAGCTTTACAGCCCAGGGAAGCCTTTCTCAGTGACCCACAGAGCACCATTGTTTTAAAATGCAATCACCACAGAAGGTCATCTATTTTCCAGTTTCTGTGGGCACCCTGCTGTAAGTTCCAAACTAACTCCTGTTACCGAAAATAAGTATATAAACAAATACCTTATTTCTTGTGGGTACAGGTAGATTACCAGCTACCCATTACCAGATGGATTTGGGGTGAATTGAGGCCATAAAGCCCTCTCTTGTCAGAACTTGCTGCTTTTCTTGAACCTGCTGCTTGGAGACTTTAGTCAATACTGAAACCTTTTCTCCCCCGTCTACTTTATGAAGGCGATAGTGTGACAGGCGATTGGTTTTTTTTTGGAATTATAAGTTTTCTTTTCAACGCCTGCCACCAAAGTTTTCTAGGTTTGGACCTTCTGCTCAAAGATAAAAACTGTTCTGACATCAGTACCCAATAAAAAGGGCTTTCTCTATTCAAAGAGACTTTCCCATGCCCCCCAGAGCGCTGGCAGTATGCAGGAGTGCAGGACAACACGGTAACATAACCGGCTCCTTTCTGCCTTATTTTTTTTTAATGCAGGCTCCACCGTTTTCTAGCTGAGGGATTAGGCAGAGGAAATTTCCTTTTGCCTTCGTTTCTAGAACTGTAAAACATTCCCAGAGCGCTGGTAGTGTGCAGAGGGAGTGCAGGATAGAACACCGTAGCTTAACAAGGGTGTCCCAAAACGGGACATTAAAAAGAGGTCTTCGCTTTACAGCACAAAGCTTGGCGGAGTAAGTTTCAGCTGGTGTTAATTAGAATTATTTGGCAAAGCAGAAAGTCCTACAGAGCAAAGCTCGTATCCCTAAAGAAACTTACACTCCAATATTGATTTTCATAGCACCATCCGATCCTAACTGGGCATAAACTAAATTTTAAAGAGAAAAATGAACAGGTATTTGAAACGGGGGAGTTGTATCATGTCCTTGAGCGAACACGTCGTGACATATTTGCACAGCTCAATTTAAATTTCCTTCTGAGCTAGCTAACATGAAAAAAAAAAAAAAAGCAAAAAAACAAAACCACACACACACACATTTTGTCGAAAGGAACATGGGACGTTGCATCAGCTTTGAGGGCACAATCCTGGCCCTGGAAAGGCACAGCAAGCACAGCTCACACCTTGGGGCGTGACCCTGGCTTCTGCCCCACCCAGAACTGCAGAGGCTTCTGCAGAGGGGCGACAGTAAACACTGACGTTCCACCCTCCGGAGCCCGCCGAACAACCCTTCCCTCCGAGCTCAGGCTGTGCCACCGGCTTTGTTCTAGGCGCACGAAACCAGGTTTCGGAGGCCACGACGGGAACAGGAGAAGCCCGGGCGCTGCGGCGGGGGCCGGCGGTAACCAGGCAACGGAGGCGCACCCCGGGCCGCGCAGCCGCACTCCGCTGCGCTCGCAGACGCCCGCTGCGTGGGTGGGGCTGACGGGGCAGGCGAGGGCGGAAAATTACCTAAGGTTTTTCTTAAAGGTGCAAGGACTTGTTTTGCTCCAGGCCCCAGAGTGTGCCCTGTCTGTGAAGCAGATTTGCGGTGCACAGTCTACCTCATTTCTCCTCTGTGGATAAGAATTTTATTTCTCTTTTCCGAGGAAATAAAATCCAATTCAAAATGAGATTCCCTGGGTAGCCTTAATTCTGTAAGTGGGCAAATGATGTAATAAATAGATTTCCTCAAAGTCGAATTGGGGGGAGACTAATTAAACAAAACAACCATGAAGTGGACCCTAAAATATCGAATGGCAAAGAAAGAGAGCTAATGAACTATGGAAGGGATGAAATAAGCGCCCACGAATAAAGTCAGGTCTGTGCGGCAGGTGTAAAAATGTAAGGGTTCTGAGGCAAGGAAAACCCATTTCTGACAGATAGATTGACAGATTATAGTATATATACTAAGAATTAACAGAAAGATAAGATTCCTGTTAAAGAGGTAAAGCAGGATCAGAAAGCACCCACTCCTTGTACGTAGTTCCCTTTTTACAGTAGATAAAATCACGAGACTTTTTGCTCTGAATCTTAGAAAACAAAACACAAAAAGACAGTTCTTTGGAATGTATGTGCGGTGGTACAGGGGTCCTGACGGCCATGCATTTAGACCGCAGTTAACTTGGGGAAGTCAGAGGACCCGGCAGGGAATCATGGAGGCTTAGCAACCCTTACCCTCTGAGCTCTGAGTCATCTCTCCAGCCTGCACCCTGCTTCTTATAGCCAGCAGCTTTTATGATTTACAGGTTAAGGAGTAATTCATAACGATCCCATTTATTTACTGAAAGCCCTCCGTGAAACGACGTAATTTAAAAAGGAAGGGGAAAAAAAGAAAGAGAAAAGAAATACTGTCCTCTCTGAAACAAAGCAGTTAACACATCCAGTATCTTTTCTGTCCATTTCCAAAGATGGAAGATTGCCTTTTGCTCTCCTCTCATGGTTCTCGAGTTCTAAATGCCTCTTTTCCACACCACCATTAGGTCTACTCATTCTCTTCTACAAACTGCACCCAGCATCCTCAGCAACACGGCTGATTCTCGCCACATATGGGATGATGTTCCAATCTTACCAAGGCCCTAGCAAACCAATTACCACCCCAGACTGGACCGTTCCCCACCACGCTTCTCAGTCTTTTTTAAGCCTCGTTACACATTCTAGCTTGAACCCCCACAACATGGCCTTTTTGTCCCTATTGTAAAAGTCTCTGCAACGTCACTGTTTACTTAGTAATTTGTAAAGACTATTTTATTCTGAGAATGTGAAGCTGTATGTGACACTTGATACTAAGGAAATGTTTTGCATTGCTTTAGACAACTTGTGCGTAGCCTGTGAATTTTCAAAGTGGATATCAAAGAGAGGATCACATTCTTCTTCTAGAAGCACAGGGAGATTGAGTTATGTGGAACAACAACAACAAAAAAGGTGTGGTGCAGAAGAGGTGCCAACACCTGGTGGGAAGGTTTAATTGGGGGGGGGGACACGATTTGTGCCTTGGAACAAAAATATATGCCTTTGTGGCTGGTGTCTGCTATGTGCTTAGGGCTTTCAGGTTCCATTACCACAGCTAAAGAAGAGAATGTGAAGATGCTGCTGTTCGGCCAAGATGGCGTTTCTGATGTTTGCAGTCTCCTTGCAGAAAGGGTACCATGGGATCACATGCTATGCCTGCTGAACAAACACGGCCAGCCCTGGTGTCTGGCAGGGTAGTGTCCTTGCCACCTTTTATTTTCCAGCACAGTTCTGCGTGGTTCCTAATAGAATAGTCCCCACTCTCCTGGAGAACAGACGCGGAAAAAAGGCCAGGGAGAGCACACACAGAGAACCGAAACGGAATTCAGAGGGAGAAATCACCAGAATCCTCCCTCTTAAACTCAATATCAAAGTAGATCAAATTACTAAGAGATTTGATCAGATTACTATAAATTAGAATAGAATTTCCTTTAAGCTATAATGATTTCTTTTAAGATTTCTTCATTTTTATTTTATATGTGTGAGCATTTTTCCCGCATGTATATCTGCACACCTGTAGAAGCCAGATGTGCTGGATGCCCTGGAATTAGTGTTATGGATTTATAGGCCATCATGCGAAAGCAGGAAACTGAACCCTGGGTCAATAAGTTCTCTCTCTCGTTCTCATTTTTGTTGCAATAAATTCTCTTAGCCACTGATTCATCTTTCTAGCACCAGTGAAAAACCTTTTTTTTTTTTTTTGTTTTGTTTTTGTTTTTTCGAGACAGGGTCTCTCTGTAGCTTTGGTGTCTGTCCTGGAACTAGCTCTTATAGACCAGGCTGGCCTCGAACTCCCAGAGATCCGCTTGCCTCTGCCTCCCGAGTGCTGGGATTAAAGAGATGCTTTCTGATATCCAGAAGTTTACAGTGGCACACCCACCCCTCCACACAATCAATCAATCAATCAATCAAATCCATAAATGAGTAAGAATGGAGAAAGCTAGCTAGACACAGGTGTCCATTGCTATCTGCTTGAATGTTGATGCATTGTGACAAGCTATTTCAAAATCTGGATCCTTGCTTTCCTTGCCTCAAAGGACTGTATCTTGAACTGTGAGCTAAAAAAGAAAAAGAAAAAAACCCTTTAACACCGGGCAGTGGTGGCGCACGCCTTTAATCCCAGCATTTGGGAGGCAGAGGCAGGCGGATCTCTGTGAGTTTGAGACCAGCCTGGTCTACTAGTTCCAGGATAGGCTCCAAAATCACAGAGAAACCCTGTCTCGAAAAACCAAAAAAAAAAAAAAAAAAAAAACAAAAACAAAAAACAAACCCTTTTCTCCCTTTCTCCCTTAAGTTACTTTGTCAGAGTACCATATTCCAGCAACAGGAAAGCAGCTAACATACACTCTGAATTCCTGTTTTAAATATGGCTAGTGTGCTGGCTTCTTTTCTGTGGTTGTGATAAAACACCACAACCAAGGCAACTTGGAGAAGACAGAGTTTATTTGGGGCTTTTGGTTCCAGAGGATCTGGTCCATAATGGTAGAGACGGCGCGGTGTTGAATTATCTCGGGTCGAGAAATACCAGGCTAACTACAAGATAGACCAATTATATTTTTCTTTATTATAAGGGGCAAACTCAGAAACAGGAATTAGAAGTCCAAGCTCAGCTATGTAGTGCAGGAACGAGAGAGAGAGAGAGAGAGAGAGAGAGAGAGAGAGAGAGAGAGAGAGAGAGAGAGAGAAGAGAGAGAGAACACCAACCCTGAGCTTTTTTTTCTCCCCAGATGCCCAATAGTCAAGCCCTAACCTGATCCCACCTCTTGAAGATCATTGGCTGACAAAGATTCCCCATCAGCAGGGTGTCAAAAAGGGCACTGGGTTCCCTGACTGGCTGGAGATGCAGACAGTTATGAGCTGACATGTTAGTAATGGGAATTAAACCTGGGTTCTCTGGAGGAACTAAAGTGCTCTTAACCTCTTAACCTCTGAGCCATCTCTTCAGCCTAGTGTGTTGTGTTTTTATTTGCTAACTCAGCACTCTTCACTTGAGAGATTCTGGAAGGCAGGGGCAATTAGATTTCTCTTCCTGTATTAGACTGACAACCATCAAAAGGCTTTCGGTTCAAGTTGTAAATATGACACTCAATGTATAGGTATTGTCACCCCATAAGTTACCGAGCACTCAGAATTAATTTGTCCTTTTACCCACTCACGCAGCAAATATTTATGAAGTGTCTCCCACGTGCAGGGCACACATTCTGGGAGGAGTGCCGTAAACAAAGTTAAATCCTTGTCCTTGACTAGTCCTTATAGCTGCCAGATGGATGGTTATGTAAAGTAATAATCACAAACGAAGCTTTGGAGCCTGTCCCTGAACTCACTCTGTAGACCAGGCTGGCCTCGAACTCACAGAGATCTTCCTGTCTCTGCCTCCCCAGTGCTGGGATTAAAAGCGGGTGCCACCACCTAGTTTACTGCTGTTTTTAAGAACAGCCTTGGTAGCCAGCTGTGGTGGTGCACACCTTTAATCCTAGCCCTGGGGAGGCAGAGGCAAGTGGATCTCTATGAGTCCTTTTAAGGCTAGCCTGGTCCACAAAGCTAGTTCTAAGACAGCCAGGGCTGCTATGCGGAGAAATGCTGTCTTGAAAAACCAACCAACCCACCAACAAGCCAAACAAACAAACAAACACACGCCCCCCCTAAAAGAAACCCAAAAACCCCAGCTATGTGGGGTTGGAGACAAGACTCAGTGTTATCAGTACTTGGTGTTTGTACAGAAAATCTAAGTTCAACTCTGTCACCCACATGCGGCTCAGTTCAAAGGAATCCGATGCCTTCCTCTGAGCTTCACAGGCACCAGGGACACATGTGGTACATATACTACATTATGCAGGCAACATTCAAACACATACAATTTTTTTTTTTTTTTTTTGGTTTTTTTCGAGACAGGGTCTCTCTGTAGCTTTGGAGCCTGTCCTGGAACTAGCTCTTGTAGACCAGGCTGGCCTCGAACTCACAGAGATCCACCTGCCTCTGCCTCCCGAGTGCTGGGAATAAAGGCGTGCGCCACCACCGCCCGGCCAATTTTAAAAATCTTAAGCAAGCAGGTGAATTTCTGTGAGTTTGAGGCCAGCTTGCTCACAGAGTAGGACTCAGAATAATCAGGGCTACACAGAAAAACTCTGTCTTGAGACAAAACAGAGCAAAGAAAGAAGAAACAAAGGAAGAAAAGAAGGAAGGAAGGAATGAAGGAAGGAGGAAGGAACACAGTGACCCTTGGCAACAGATCTCAATTTCAGATGGAAAGTGCTGGTAGGGATAAATAAAAAATAATATTACTGTGGAATCAGATCTTTTTTTTTTTTTTTTTTTTTTTTTTTTTTGGTTTTTCGAGACAGGGTTTCTCTGTGGTTTTGGAGCCTGTCCTGGAACTAGCTCTTGTAGACCAGGCTGGTCTCGAACTCACAGAGATCCGCCTGCCTCTGCCTCCCAAGTGCTGGGATTAAAGGCATGCGCCACCACCGCCCGGCTAATTCAAAGTCTGAAAACTTCTTAAAGATCTGAGTGCATGTGCACCATAAACATTTAGCTCAGGGCCTCTTGAGTGCTAGACAACCCCTTGGGATCACCACTGGGGAGGACCTGGGGAGATGTGCACATGGGAGGCACGTGCTCCCACTAAGCTACAGTTCCATCCTTTGAATGAACAGATTTAACAAACCGAGTTTTCCATCCTTGTGGGATACAGGTTATTTCAAATATGGTAACTAGAAAGATTTCATTAAATGGCCCCTGGTGGCCCACGCCTGTAGCCCTGGCTCTCACTTTTGATGTAGAGGCAGGGTAGAGGCTGCAAGTTTGAAGTGGACTTATATAAGGGGTTTCAGGCCATTGTGAGACATTCTCTCAATAATGGTTGACTGACAGATGGGTGAGAGGGCTGAGCGGGTACGAGCACTGCTGCTGAGTCTGGGAGCTGATCTCCAGAACCCACACAGTGGAAGGAAAGAACCTACTCCTGCTGATTGTCCTCTGGTCTCCACGAGTGCGCCATGGCAAGCCCAGCCCCCTCCCCTCAATAAAATTAATGAGGAGATTGGAGAGATGGCTCAGAGGTTATGAGCACTGGTTGTTCTTCCACAGGACCCAGTTTTGATTCTAAGCATGCACATGATGGCTCACAACCATCTGTAACTCCAGTTCCAGGGCATACAATGATCCCTTCTGATTTCTGCTGGCACCAGGCAGACAAATATATGCAGGCAAAATACTCATACACATACAATAAAACAACTAAATCTTAATTTAAAAAATTAGCCGGGCGGTGGTGGTGCACGCCTTTAATCCCAGCACTCAGGAGGCAGAGGCAGGCGGATCTCTGTGAGTTCGCGGCCAGCCTGGTCTACAAGAGCTAGTTCCAGGGCAGGCAACAAAGCAACACAGAGAAACCCTGTCTCGGAAAAACAAAAAAACAAACGAATGAATGATGGGGCTAGAGATATATCTCAGGAGTTAAGAACACTGGCTGCTCTTCCAGAGGATGTGGGTTCAATGTCCAGATCCCATATGGCAACTCACAACTGTCTGTAGCCGGGACTGAACACTCTCAGGCAGACATTTAAAAACAAAACAAAACAAAACAGAAAAAACACAAAACTGTGGGTGTGAGGCCACCAAGCCTGACTGTAAACCATTAAGATTCCTACTAACAAAAGGAAATGTGCCTTGTGCATGGCCGCACCAAATGTCGACTACAAATCTCTATGTGCATCACGTAACCAACTATTCAAGGTGCCTAACAGTGGTTATTCTTGGAGGTGCATTCTGGACGATTATCTTTTTCTTTGTAGTTTTCATGCTCTTTAACTCAGCATAATTTGAAATAAAACTTCTGGAGGGAGGTGCTGGGTCTTGTAAGCAGGGGGGATGCACTTGGCACAAAAGCAAGGCTGCAGTTTCTCGTTGCAATTCGAGAACACTAAGCAATTCTGCCTAATTCTCCTACATTCTATCACACATAGCAACGCGCGTTTCTTTTATTTTGTACTGAAATACAAAAGTGGCCAAGGTGGCCGGTGTAAATGAAACCAAAACACCCGAATTTGGATTCCGCCCCAAGGGCAGTCCCCCACAGGTGAAAAAGTCCGGCCGCGCCGGGTCCCAGCTCCCTAACTCCAACCCCGCGGGGCTCCAGCTCGACCTCGCCCTGATCTAATCGCTCAGGTCCCAGCTCCCTAACTCCAACCCCGCGGGGCTCCAGCTCGACCTCGCCCTGATCTAATCGCTCGGGTCCCAGCTCCCTAACCCCAACCCCGCGGGGCTCCAGCTCGACCTCGCCCTGATCTAATCGCTCCCCCAGGAAGGGAAAGGCGAGAAGACGAGGAAGAAAAGGCGCCATGGTGGCCCACAGACTGTCCTGGACCCTAGCCCGAGGGCTCGCGGCTGGAGAGCAGGCGACCGCACCCTGCGGCTCCGGACACGCGGAGGCGGGCCACGCCCCCCACGCCGGCCCCCCCACCGGCCCCGCACCCCGCCCTTCCGGACGCTCCGGGCTTCAAGGGAGCAGACTACGCCCTCCCCTCCCCCGCCCGCCCGCCCGCCCCCGCCGCCGCCATCTTGTTGTTTTCTTGCATTCCTCCACCCCTCCCTCCCCGCACCCCCACTGCCACGTGGCGCGCGGCTGCGGAAGAGAAGGCCGCACCCCAGCTTCCGGCCGGACCGGTTCTAGCCGGCTTCGGCATCCAGACGCGGCGCTGCCCCCTGGTGGCCAGTCGTGGAGCAGCAGCCACGCCTTGCCTCCTCCGCCATTCCCCGCGCGGCGCCAGGCACGTCCGCACTCCGCAGCCATCCGGTTGCGAGTGGGAGGTTGGCCCGGGTCAGGTATGGGAACGCCTTTTATTCCTAGTCGGAGGCTGAGGGCCATCACGAGGCGGCTGCAACGTGACATGCACTTGGTTTAAAAACTAACTTGCGCCTCCCTTCTGCCCCCTGGCCTGGATTTTTTTGTCCTGGCTGCACCGTCAGCCTTTAGCCGTGTCATCTTGGGTATTTGATGTGCACGAGACCTGTATGGTTTCTTAGTCATTTTAGACGTCTCCAGGACACGAATTGTCGCAGCCCAGAGCATAGACCTTTATGCTGGGGCTGAGGAGCCTGCATTGGAATCTAGGGCATTTGCAGATGTTCCGCTTTCCTTTGAGGTTCTCAAGTGACCATTGGCTAGTGTCAACGTCTTAAGGGAGCTCTTAGGAAATCTGAACACTTAGGTCTCTCCACACCTACTTTAATTAAAAGCTTTGGAATAAATGAGACCTGACAGTTATTAAGAATCTAAGTGGGGTTTTGAGACGTACCTAAGACCCTGTGTGTACCTGGCCGCCCTTCTCAAAGGAGGAAGGGGAAGGCCTTTAATGAGTGCTAACCTTCAAGGCAGGCATTTTGTGTGCTTTTTGGATAGTATCCTACCCATCACATTAACTGCTTTGTGGAAAAGGAAGCGAGCTCACATTTTCCATGCGCAGTGCTAGAGTGTATGAAATGTTAACCATTACTTGTGCGTTTGCTTGTACTGTCTATACCCACAATCTCTGCAAGGGTATCAAGAGTTTTCAACATGGTTTACTTCTTTTTTTTTTTGTTTTGTTTTTTCGAGACAGGGTTTCTCTGTGGTTTTGGAGCCTGTCCTGGAACTAGCTCTTGTAGACCAGGCTGGTCTCGAACTCCCAAAGATCCGCCTGCCTCTGCCTCCCGAGTGCTGGGATTAAAGGTGTGCTCCACCACCACCCGGCCATGGTTTACTTCTTGTAGAGAAAGTAGGTTGCTAGGGGAAATTGGAAAAGGTTTTTTTTTTTTTTTTGAAATATAATTTTCCAACTTCAACTATATATTTATTCCAAAGAAAACGGAGTTATATTCAGAACAGTGTTAGAGCTAAAACTAGAGTCAAGTCCAAATGGCTCCAGATTCCATGTCTTCTTTTGACCACACATGAAAATCCAATTTTTTTTTTTTTTTTGGTTTTTTTTTTTCGAGACAGGGTTTCTCTGTGGCTTTGGAGCCTGTCCTGGAACTAGCTCTTGTAGACCAGGCTGGTCTCGAACTCACAGAGATTCACCTGCTTCTGCCTCCCAAGTGCTGGGATTAAAGGCGTGCGCCACCACCGCCCGGCTCTCTGTGGTTTTGGAGCCTGTCCTGGAACTAGCTCTGTAGACCAGGCTGGTCTCGAACTCACAGAGATCCGCCTGCCTCTGCCTCCCGAGTGCTGGGATTAAAGGCATGCGCCACCACCGCCCGGCTATGAAAATCTATTTTAAACGTAAAAATGTTCACTAGCGCTTGCAGTATTGTCAACAATAATGAAACTTAGTGTTATGGTAAAAGTAAAACACTGCAGGTCCCCGAGTGGCGGCAGTGGGCGGGGGCACGAGACCACGCTGGGCCGTGAAGGCAGCCGGTCCAGGCAGGTATCCCATAGTGGGTGAGAGGCAGAGACTCACCATGCAGAGAAAGTGGGTATTTATATAGTGGGTTATGGAGAGGGAAGGGGAGAGGAGCAGGGAGAAGAAGGGAGGCTGGAGAAGTAGGGAGAAGCTCCTCTTAGAGAGAAGATGGAAAGGAAGGGATTCAGGCTGGAAGTGGAAGGAAGATCTGCTTTCCTCAGCCGGTGGGTGTGGGTGGGAAATGAAAACAAACCTTTTAAGATCAGGCCTTGCTCCCCACCACCTTTTGTTTTCTGAGACAGGGTCTCATATGGTTCAGGCTGGCCTCAAACTCAATTCTACAGTAGCGAATGATCTATAACTTTTTTAAAGAAGATTTATTTATTTATTATATATACAGTGTTCTGCCTGCATATATGCCTGCAGGTCAAATGAGGGTACCAGATCTCATTACAGATGGTTGTGAGCCACTTTGTGGGGCTGGGAATTGGACTCATGATCCATCATCTCTCCAGATCTTGAACTTCTGACCCTGCTCTCTCTCCCTCCCAAATGCTGGGATAATAGGTCTGTGTCACCTTGCCTAAGCTTTATATTGTCGGTTTCTGTGTTTTTTTTTTTTTAATTTATTTATTATGTATATAGTGTTCTGGGCACCAGATCTCATATAGATTATGGTGTGAGCCATCATGTGGTTCCTGGGAATTGAACTGAGGACCTTTGGAAGAACAGGCAATGCTCTTAACGGGTGAGCCATCTCTCCAGCCCGGTTTCTGTTTTTTTTTTTTTTTTTTTTTTTTGGTTTTTCGAGACAGGGTTTCTTTGTGGTTTTGGAGCCTGTCCTGGAACTAGCTCTTGTAGACCAGGCTGGTCTCGAACTCACAGAGATCCGCCTGCCTCTGCCTCCCGAGTGCTGGGATTAAAGGTGTGCGCCACCACCGCCCGGCTGGTTTCTGTGTTTTTGATAGTGTCTTAGTAATGCAGACTGGCCTGGAACTCAACTGTGTTGCCCAGGCCTGAGTTTAATCTCTAGGTAGTTTACTCACCCTCAAAAGTACTTGGATTACAGGTGTGAGCCAACATGCCCAGCTCAGAAAATAACGTTTGTTGACCCTGTCACTGACAGAGTCCTCCAATCCCTTCTCAGATGCCCGTGGACCATTTGTCCATCAAATATGAACTGTGCCATCCTTGCCAATTTTGCAATATTCAGGAGCCTTTTCCTTGCTCATCTTTCCCTGAGCAGCCCATTGGTGGTGATTTTGTTTATATTGAGAGAGGATGCAACTTAGCTGGTATAGTGCTTGCTTAGCAAGCATGAAGGCCAGGATTTGATTCCTAGCATCACGGAAACTGGGTTTCATGTCACATGTTGAGGTGAGGACAGTAGGATTAAGAGTTCAAACATAGGATGTGTGAGGCTAATCTGTGCTACTGTGAATACTGGAAAATAGATAACCAGATCGTCTATGGCTCAAACGGGGGGGGGGCATCTAAATCAGCAGCCCCTGTCCCCTCGTTGCTAAATGTGGCAGTAGAGGCACATACCACTACTTTTTCCTTCTTCTTTTTCCCCCTTTTTTGAGGCAGGGTTTCTCTGTTTAACCCTGGCTATTCTGGAACTCACTTCATAGACCAGGCTGGCCTTGAACTCAGAGATTTACCTGTCTCTGCTTCCCAAGTGCTAGGATTAAAGGCACCTGCCAACAGTACCTGCTGTGAGATAATCCTTCTGTACACTGTGAATATATATTGCTCTCATTGGTTGATATTAAAAGCTGCTTTTGCCTATATCAAGACAGAATATAGCTAGGCAGAAAAGCAAAACAGTACAGGGAGAAAGAAGTCTAGAGTCTAGAGAGGCACAATCCAGTCATCCAAGAAATGGACAATACATAGATTAACAGAAATGGGTTAATTTAAATGTAAGAACTAGTTAGTAATAAGCCTGAGCTATAGGCCAATTGTAATTAACATTAAGCCTCTGAGTGATTCTTTAGAAGTGACTGCAGGATGCGGTGGAGTAGAGAAACCTCTGTTTGCAGCACCTGGTTCTATTTTGCCACTCTTCAAGAGGAGTCATGAAAGCAATGATAGCTGTGTGACATGGAATATGTTACTTACCCTCTCATGGCTTCAGATTGCCTTACAGGCTTGGGAGGATGAACTGAGTTAATGTATAAGTAGATGTATCTGAGGATTCAGCCAATAGTCGATCAGATAACTGAAATGTGCCCATACTAGATAAGTACAGGTTTTTTCTTGTCATTTTCCCTAAGCAATATGATTTAACAGCTACTTATATATATTTGCATTGCATTAGGTAGTTATAAATAATTTATAAGTGATGTAAGGCTTGTGGGTGGGTGTTTGCAGGTTGCATTTTACATTAGGGACTTGAACATCCTTGAATTTTGGTACCTGTGGGTGGATGTGTAAGGAATATGTGTTCAGGATTGCCTGCAATCTCAGAACGGGGGTGGGGGTGGGGGAAGGTAGAGGCAGGAGGAGTAGAAGTTCAGGGTCATTCTCATGTGTAGCTTGAGTTCAAGGCTAGCCTAGGATGTTTGATGTGGTCTCATAAAGAGATAAAACGAAACAGATTTCCCAGGTATGGTTCAGGTTCTTGGGATGGGCTCTCTGTGTCACTATCACATATGATGAAATATCCTCATATATACACAGGAAGGTTTGAGTACACAGCAGTTATTGTAGAAGTCGCAGAAAGTCAAGAACGACGGACTGTACCAGACAACACAAAGAGTGAAACACATCCTCCCCTTGGGACTTTAGAAATCTGAGCCCTTACCACCTTGATTATACTCCAGGCCTCCGAAACTCTGAGAATGCATACAAAGTCAGCCCTTCTCTATGGCACAGTTGGCTCCCTTTACCTGTGTTTCTGCTTGCTACAGTTTCAATTGCCCAAGATTAATCATAGCCCCAGGGGTCTCTGTAAGAGCAGGAAATGCTCTTTAATTACCTAGTCAACTCTCTAGCACTTACTGTGTCTAATTGATAAATTATGACAGGCACACTCACATCTGTATTGGGCTTGGTATTGTCTATAATTTTAGGCATCCATGGGATGTCTTGGGAGAGAGAACCCTGATGAGGAGAACACTCTAAATTGTTATCGTGATTCTAGGAAACTAACGCAGGGTTTGATAAGTTTTCTTTTCTATTTTGTTGATTTTTCAAGACCAGGTTTCTCTGTGTAGCCTTGGTTGTCCTGGAACTCACTCTGTACACCAGGCTGGCCTTGAACTCACAGAGATCTGCCCGCCTCTGCCTTCAGAGTGCTGGGATTAAAGGCGTGCGCCACCACCGCCTGGTGTGGGACAGGAGTTCTTGTTTGGAAGTGCATTGGTGGCATTTTAAATGATTTTGCAAGTATCAGCTGTCCATGTTAGAGATGAGGGGAGGGGCTCACAAAGGTCTAGGGAGGTCTTCCTTCGAGTGGTTACCATTGCACTAAAAACAGTACCCCACCAGGTGTGATGGCACATGAGCACTTGGGAGGCAGAGGTAGGCGGACCTGTCTGTGAGTTCAAGGTCAGCCTGGAGTTGCTGTTGAATTTTAGGTTAGCCAGGGCTGCAGAAATAGGCTCTTTAACTCAAATTCTCCCCCCCCCCAACAATCCAGTGTTAGCTTTTTTTTTTTTTCCTTTCCCCAGTTGTCCTGTGTTGCCCAGGCTGCTTTGACCTTCCTGCTGTGGCTTCCTCAATGCTAGGATTATCAGCATGTACCACTATCCTTGCTTCTTGTTAATTTTTTTTTAAATATTTATTTATTTATTATGTATACAATATTCTGTCTGCATGTATGCGTGCAGGCCAGAAGAGGGCATCAGATCTCATTACAGATGGTTGTGGGCCACCATGTGGTTGCTGGGAATTGAACTCAGGACCTTTGGAAGAGCAGGCAGTGCTCTTAACCGCTGAGCCATCTCCCCAGCCCTTCTTGTTAATTTTTTATAAATATGTGTTGAGTTGTTTCTTCATGCTAAGTAGTTCACAGAGACCCATCTCCTTCAAAGCCATTCTAAGGGGCCAGGCATGGAGGCACATGTCTTCATTTCCAACACTTGGGAGGCAGAGGCACTAAGTTTGAGGCCTACCTGGTCTACATAGCAAGTTCTAGGCCAGTCATCGTGAGGCCCTGTCTCAAAACAACAACATAACAAAACAAAAGCAACAACGACAATGAAACACTCTTAAGAGGAAGCTAATGGCCTACTTTAGAAGTGAGAAACAATTGCCACAAAAAGTGAAGTAATTCCCCTGGTTTTCTGCCTTTCCTGCACAACCCAGACCCACTTTCCCAGGGATGACACCGCCCACAGTGGGCTGGGCCCTCATACGTCAATCAGCAATCAAGAATCAGCCCACAGACCAGTCCAATGTAAGCAGTTCCTGCATTGAGGACCCAGGTGACTAGTTTGTGTCAAGTTGACAAAAACTAACCAGGACATCTCTAAATGGAGCAAGGATCCTGTGGGATTAGGCAGCTTTGCAGAAGAGACTTCTTTTCTTTGCTCAGAGGTGTAAGCAGAGTTACTAGGGAAGCTGCCAGTCTGGGCAGCAGCAGGAGGCTGGCTGTCACTCAGTGAGGCTGGATGTGGGAGCCAGGGGAGAGGGACACAGGCCAAGTCCGGGTAGGGGCGTGTCTCAGGCCGGGCGTCCCTGGCTGGTGCTCAGCCGCAGCCGCCTGGAAAGCGGGCAGGAAGGCTCACCAGCTTGGCAGTGCCAGACTAGGCAAGTCCGTGGAGCCTAGGTTCCGGCCTCAAACTCCCAGCATTCCTGTGGTTTTCCAGAAGCCAGCCTTGAAATGCCGGCTTTCTGGAGGGACGTCCCCTCAGCTCTTAGATCTTCAAGGAATAGTACAAAGTACAAAGCTGATTAGTCATCTGCATTCCCTACAGTTTTAAGGAGAAAGGGGAAAAAAGGTTCCACGTCACAGTAAACATAGGAGAAACTGCGCTGAAACCTCTACCCCTAAGACAAAGAAGCTACGGAAAAGAGGAGAGATTGAGGAAAGGACTTTGCTAAACAAACAAGGGACTGTGTTTTGTTACTCAGTCTCTTTGGGGCCGCTATGTTTTACATCTAGCTGTGGAAAAAAAATACTGTATACGGAAGTAGAAAACTGTATAACGAATCCCTCCATGCACGGATTCAACTTTAATGACTATCTCCTGATGACCAACTTTGTTTAATGTTTGATCACAACCACATTCCTTACCTGACTAATTAATTATAGAAAAAGAAAAGGAAAATGCCCCAGAGGATGGGAGTGGGCTGAAGGAGACAGCCCCCAAATCTGGACTTGGATTTTTGACTTAGAAAAATATCAAGCCCATTAAAAATTTAGAAAAAATTTTTTTTGGTCTTATTTCATGTGCATTGATGTTTTACCTGCATGTATGTCATTGTAAGGGAGTCAGACCTTGGAGTTACAGATAACTGTGTGCTACCATGTGTGTACTGGGAATTGAACCTGGGTCTTTTGGAAGAGCAGCCAGTGCTCTTAATGGCTGAGCCAACTCTCCAGTCCCCCATTATTATTATTATTTTTTTTAAGAACAAGGATGGGTGTGTTGTTGCATGCCTTTAATCCAGTATTCAGGAGGCAGAGACCGGATCTACCCAGTGAGTTCCAGAGCTAAAAAGAGAGACCCAGTCTCCAAAGTTGTCCAGGCTGACCGTGAACTTGTCATCTTAGTGTATCGAGTGTGAGATTGCAGGCTCTGAAGAACTAGCCTACCTCCATTTTAGGCTCAAAAGTCATCTTATAATTAAGGCAAACTAGGTTCATTCCTATTTATGATTAAACCTCTGTGTCTCAAGGATTGGGCTATGCCCACCTGTAACTTTAGCTACAAATGGTTCTGTGCTACCTGTTCCAGGAATGGCAATCTTGTCAGTTTCAAAAAGTTAATAATCATCTTGCAACCTTTGTTTCAAAAGGGCTGTTACGACTACCTTGTCACGACTACCTGTTGCTACAACCTCTTTGCAATCATGTCTTTGTTTCAGGAGGCCGTTATGACTAACTTGTTATGCTTATGTTCCCCTCCTGTAACCCCACCTATTCTGCCCTCCAAATCCCCCTTTTGGAAAACCCCTACCCCTGAACTTGTCTTAGCTAGGTGGTGGCACACACCTTTAATCACAACACTCAGGAGGCAGAGGCGAGCAGATCTCTGTGAATTTGATGCCAGCCTGGTCTACAGAATGAGTTCCCGGACAGGCAGTGCTGCACAGCAAAACCTTGTCTCAGAAAACCAGAGCCAACCAAACAACAAAAACAACAACAACAAAACACCCTTGCCTTCCTCACATCCAATGCTGACCTCTCAAACCCTAATTTAGGGGGAGGCAGCCTGTGCACACAAATCAAAAAGCTTGCTTTCTTTACTTGCTTTCGTTAATTTGGCTATGATGATTTGGGTCTGTGGTCTTTCTCCTTCCGTTTTGGGGATTAACAATTTGTGCCACGGTAAGTGATTATCATCTTTAACTGAGGTGACCTAGGAGGAAGAAATCTCTAAAAAAAAAATTAACCACGGGGCTAAATTGTTTTGTGCCCATTTAGTGTCCTGTAAGGAAGGTTCAGTAATGGAAAGGAGATGACCTCTGCTCAATGAAGTTGTTTAAACTGGGTCATACATGAAACCTTGTCTGTTGTTTTAAACTCTTAAAAATCTGTGGTTTAGCCCAAGTTGACTGCTTTCCATTGGCCCTTCTTACCTGCTAGCTTACTCCTGCCTGCCCCGCAACAAAGACCGTGCGAAAGAATGTATAGTGTGCTCGGTGAGCATTGACCCTCACCATCCGGGGGGGGGGGGGGCTTGGAATTTTCCTTTGCAGTGTAGAGTGACGGTCTCATCAGGCTATAACATAATCATCACAAGTGTGTGGTTCAATCAGACAGCACTGAGGTTGAATGATACATTTTTCTCTCCTCTCCTCCCCTCCCCTCCCCTCTGCTCTCCTCCCCTCCCCTCTCTCCTCTCCTTTCCTCTTCTCTCTCTCTTCCCCCCTCCCCCTCCCTATCCCCCTTTTCCGAGATAGGGTTTCTCTGTGTAACAGCCCTGGGCTGTCCTGGAACTTAATCTATAGACCAGGCTGGCCTCGAACTCACAGAAAGCACGCCTTTAATCCCAGCACTCGGGAGGCAGAGGCAGGCGGATCTCTGTGAGTTTGAAACCAGCCTGGTCTACAGAGCTAGTTTCAGGACAGGCTCGAAAGCCACAGAGAAACCCTGTCTCGAAAAACCAAAAAAAAAAAAAAAAAATACTATCAATGTATTTTTCTTTAATATTTCAGGTCTTTCTATCCCTTTACCTCTACTGACCTTTCCCTGATCTACAACTCTTCTAACTGGGCCTCCAGGAATTTGCTCTCTCTCTCTTTTTTTTTTTTTAATTTATTTTTATTTTTAGACAGCCTGGTCTACAGAGTGAGTTCTAGGACAGCAGCCAGAGCTACACAGAGAAACCCTGTCTCAAAAAACCAAACCAAACAAACAAAAAGACTTATTTTTATATGTGTGTCTATGTGAGTGACTGTGGAGGCCAGAAAAGGGTGGAGTTGGACTTAACAGGTTATGAGTGCTGGGAACTGAACTCTAGCTAGTCTTCTGTAAGAGCAACAAAAGTTACTTAAAAAGAAGTGTGTGTGTGTGTCTGTCTGTGTGTGTGTGTGTGTGTGCGTGGCTGTCTGTCTGTGTGTGTGTGTGCGCGCATGCACGTGTGCATGTTGGAGAGTTGACAGAGGCCAGAAGTCAGGCTGATATCTTAAACCTGGAGTTTCAGAAAACTGTGAGCCACCACAGGGTGCTGGGAGCTGAATCCTTCTCAGCTAAAAGCATTCATAACCATGGAACCGTCTCCTCAGCCCCTTGTTCATCTTAAAAATGTATTTATTTCTTTTTGTGTAAGTATGTGTAGTGCATGTGTGTGAGGGCACACATGTGGAAGTCAGAAGACAACTTTTGGGAGCTGGTCCCTGCCTTCCACATTGTTATTTTATTTTATGTTATTTTATTTTATTTTTCGTTTTCTGAGACAGGGTTTCTCTGCGTAATAGTCCTGGCTGTCCTGAAACGTACTTTGTAGACCAGGCTGATCTCGAACTCACAGCGATCCTCCTGCTTCTGCCTCCCAAGTACTGGGAGCGTGCGTCACCACCATTCTGTATCAGAGTTTCCTCCTAGATGGTCCCTCTCCGCTTCTCGCCTCCCAGCGTGACTCCCTCACCTTGTGCTCATGTTTTTCTCCAGGATGCATTTGTTCGTCTGTACCTGCACTTGCCTCACTGTGGGTGAGTGGTACCCTTGTGCGTGATTCTTGTTAATGTCTTTACCTAGAATATAGGGTTCGCCGCGGGGGTGTTGTGTCTTCTTTTGCTGACCTTTTTATCTTAACTGCCTCCTCTGGTGTCGGATATCTAGAAGGTACCGAGCATAGTGTTGATAAATGAACACTAATACATACGTGGAGGTTTCGTACCCAGTCACAGTACTTAGCACTAACACTGCCATCTAGTGGTAACACAGTATTATGCGCTGCACCCAGTCTCAGATACCCAAAGCTCTGTGGCCTCGTTCCAAGCCGCGTTTGCCATCACTCAGGCCATGATAGGCTCCGGCCAAGCACTTGACTTGGCGGGAGTATCCCATCAGGTGTTTCGTGCCACTGCCTGTTTGAAACACTGTCTTTGGGGGTCACAAACGGAGGAGGCCGTTTGCTGTTTTACACTGTACCTCCTTGTTTGAGCCACGTATTAGTGACACGTACCCATAAGAAAACTGGAATTCACTGAATGATTGTAGAGGTCCAGAATAAGAATCTCCTGGGTGGCAAGAAGTGCATTTTCGCAAATAGGGAGGATAATACATGACTCATCAATTTTCAGTAAGTTGTTTTCGCTCTCAGTCACACAATGGGGAGTGCAGGGGTGTGGTGGGGGAGGCTATATGTGCTCTCTTATTGAGATCACAGGACCCGTTGGATGTACACTATCTGTGCATGGCTCATGAGCAATCTCTCTCTGCATATCTGCATATATTTCTTAAGTTTTTGACTTTGTGGCTTGGGTAGTCTGACCTTCATGTCCCTACAAGTTACATATTGTCTATAGATTCAACATCAAAGTTTTTTTCATCCAGGTTTGATGACTCGTGTCTGTAATCCCAATACTCTTTGAGTCAGGGGGGAATCTATCACTCTGGTGCCAGCTTGGGCTCCAGGGTAAATTCCAGGTCAGCTGAGACTGGAGAGAGATCTCAGATAATCCGGAGGCTGAAGCAGGGAGGTCACAAGTTCAGGGCCAATGTGGGGGAATTGAGTGAAGCCTGTCTCAAAAGAGGAGGATGAGGAGGAGGAAGAAGAGTGTAGTCCCTAGTGTGGCTGAATACAATCAATCTTTACTCACCAGGGCCTTGTGTGACCTGCCAGGCAGAAATGAAGCTGTCCTAAATAGACGCTTGTGTCTCTCAGTCTGACCATCAGACTGTTTAACCACGGACCCCAAGGAAATGGACACTTCTCCAGATAGCTTGTGCTGGGGGAAGAAAGAGGCATCAGGCAGAGGGGAAACTTATCTCTGAGAAGGAGATTTTGAACAGTTCTAATAACTTGTTAGAACACTTTATAAAATGATACGGAAACCCAGGCAGTAGTGCGCTGCTGGGTGGAACCACACCTCGACCAGTTTGGCTTAAATGTGCTTTGCCTTTTATTTAAACTTTGATCTCACTTCGGGACCCAGGAGATTGACTTGAGGGGTTTCCGGGATCTCTTTTTCTCTCTTCCCAATATGGTCACATTGAGTAAACCTGGTTTCCACTTTTTTTTTTTTTTTTGATTTTTCGAGACAGGGTTTCTCTGTGGTTTTGGAGCCTATCCTGGAACTAGCTCTTGTAGACCAGGCTGGTCTCGAACTCACAGAGATCCGCCTGCCTCTGCCTCCCGAGTGCTGAGATTAAAGGCGTGCGCCACTGGTTTCCACTTTTAATTTGTATTTTAAAAAATATTTATTAGCCGGGCGGTGGTGGCGCACGCCTTTAATCCCAGCACTTGGGAGGCAGAGGTAGGCGGATCTCTGTGAGTTCGAGACCAGCCTGGTCTACAAGAGCTAGTTCCAGGACAGGCTCCATAGCCACAGAGAAACCCTGTCTCGAAAAACCAAAAAAAAAAAAAACAAAACAAAAAAAAATTTATTTATTTATTACATATATATGTAATAACACACACGCACACACACACACACACACACACACACGTGCTCTACCTGCATGTACACCTTAATGCCAGAAGAGGGCATCAGACCCCACTTCAGATGGTTATAAACCATCATGTGGTTGCTGGGAATTGAACTTAGGACCTTTGAAAGAACAGCCAGTGCTATAAATTGCTGCACTATCTCTCCAGCTTTAACTTGGATGTTTTAATTGGCTTATTGAGGATGGGTGAATGGACCTGATTGGGGACACAGGTTGTGATCCCCAAGTAGGATAATGTAATACACACACACACACACACACACACACACGGCAAAGGATGTGTTTTAGTGGTAGAATACTTGCTTAGCGTGTGGGAGTTTGAATTCTACGACGGTCATTAAATACACACCAGCCAGTAATTTTCCAGTATTTTTCTTCCTTTTATTTTCTGAGACAAGATCTCTTGTAGCTCCTGGGCTTGGGTTCTCTGTGTACCCAGAGCTTAAGCTCCTGCTCTCTCACTCACCACACTGGAGAGATTATAAATGTGCCACCGTACTTGGTTCAGCCTGTGCTGGGGGTCAAACCTAGGGCTTCCAGCATGCCAGGCCAGCACTGCTCCAGCTGAGTCACATCCCTGGCTCAGAACTCTTTTGGTAGATTGCAAAAGAGCATGTGCTCACAGGTGTGCGCGCTGTGTGTTTGCCTGTGGTTTGTCCCCTTTTTTGGCTTCCCATTTCGTACCAGCTGTTTTCAAAAACCACTGAATGGCCTTTCCAAAGAAAGAGACCATCACTGTTTCTCAACTCCTGCATGGAGAGGATGTTTACAAACAAATAAATGTTAAATAAACTAGTAAGAAGCAGGTTTGGCGATACATGCTTGTAATTCTAGTACTCCAGAGGCTAAAACAAGAAAGTCACGGGTTCAGGGACAACCTGGGCTACAAAGTGAGGTCCCGTCTTAAACAAAATGAGACAAAACAAATAACCTGTCATAAGTGGGGAGGGAAGAGCTAAAGTAAGTTAAACTTGGTTAGGTAAGTTTCTTGACTCTCAGTAAAGAGTAACCGTTGACCCTCACAGGATTTTGGTAGTAATTAAATCATACCAACAACCCAGAGATCAGAGCTTTTCAGCGTTCAGGGATTGGACTGGAAACGCTCCATCTAAATGGCTCGAAGGCCAGACCTGAACTACATCCATCTCCACTCCTCTCAGTGGGTGCTTCAGGGCAGGCTTCTGAGCGCCATTCCTTCTAAGCTCTCCACAGCAACAGGGGAAAGGCTGAGATGAACGTGATAGCCTTTTCCGGCTCAGTGCTTACGGCAGCCCCAAAGGACCAGCTGAGGGCTGATGGGTCCGCTTTGTGCAGCGTGAATGCTGGTTGATTGCCGAGGCAGCTGTCAGGGCAAATTGCTCTCATTTGTGTGATAGCCTCCCTAGGGCCTGGCACTTCAATAGCATCTGCCTCTCTCTTGGTCAGGGTTCACCCCACTAAAAGATGTGAAATGATCAAATTATCCTTCCTCCTCTTCCTCAAGTGCCGAGGCTCCATGCTGGCACACTAAGGCTGTGGCAGATCTGGGAGTCACATGTGTCCTGGATGCTTGGGACAAATCACTTTTCTGTGTTAAATGATCCCTTTTACTTATTTATTAAAATGTTTTTTGGCAATGGTGGACACACTTTTAATCTTGGCACTCGGGAGGCAGAGGCAGATGAATCTCTGCATGTGGAGGTCAGAGGACAACTTTCAGACTGGTTCTCTCCGTCTACCAGGTGGGGGTCTCATTCATATCTCCTCAGTCTTGCCGGGAAGCACCGTTACCCGCCCAGCTGTCTCTGTCCCTGAGTCTCTCCATGTAATAAAAAGGTGCTGTTCTCATTATGTCTTAGCTCCTAAAAGTACGCTTGGCAATTCTGTCGTATACAGGGGCAGCGATGACGGCTGAAGGAAGGTGGGGACACGCTAAAGCGCCCACGGCGCTTTCTTGGTTGAGGCTCTCAAATCCCTGACAGCAGGCACTGTGGGTTTCAGAATTTTCTCCCTTCTCCAGCTCTCTGTTCCCTCCTTTTCCCTCTCCAGAGTCTTTTTCCATAGCCCTAGCTTGCCTGGAACTTGGAGACTTCCTCCTGCCTCCACCTCTCTATGTCACACTCCGTAAGGGGCTCTTGAGTTCTTAAAAACAATGTGCTGAGCCGGGCGGTGGTGGCGCACGCCTTTAATCCCAGCACTCGGGAGGCAGAGGCAGGCGGATCTCTGTGAGTTCGAGATCAGCCTGGTCTACAAGAGCTAGTTCCAGGACAGGCTCCAAAACCACAGAGAAACCCTGTCTCGAAAAACCAAAAAAAAAAAAAAAAAAAAAAAAAAAAAAAACCAATGTGCTGCTGTCCACCCCCTTGTTGGGCACTCTCTTCCACGTGTACCCACTGATCAAATCTGCTGCCTTGAGACTGGAGTAATGGGTGGTTTGTGAGCTGCCTGACTGGGGTCCTGGCCTTGGGTACTGAGAACCGAACTCTGAAAAAGCAGCAAGTGGTTAGCCCCTGGACCATTTCTCCAGCCCTGAATTAAACTTCCTCAGGACACATGTTAACTTTCCAAAGTGGGGTAAGGGGCCCAGAGGAAAAAATAAAGCAGATAAAACATATATGGAGATTCTCAGTAGTTTTGCTTGTTTCAAAGTCTTTTTGTTTTTATTTTCAAGACAGGTGACCCTGGGTGTCCTAGAACTCACGCTGTAGACCAGGCTAGCCTCAGACTCGGAGATCCTACTGCTTCTGCCTCCCAAGCACAGGGATTAAAGGAACACACCACCCAGCATATTTTCTTATTTTGAGAGAAGTTTATTGTAGCCCAGTTGATCTTAAATTTGTTCTGTAGTAAGGGATGACCTTGAGCTCCTGATCCTATTATTTCTATCTCTTACGTGCTGGGGTTATAGACCTGGACCACCAAACCCCTCTGTGTCATTCTCTTTTTTAAAAAAACAAAAACAAATTCCCCCAAACCCCAGTGTTTTTAAAACTGTCATAAGCCAGCAGAGATGTGGTGGTGGTCACCTTTAGTTCTAGGCAGGCCCTGGGAGGCAGAGGCAGACAGATCCCTAAGTTAAAGGCCAACCTGGTCTACATATTCAGTTTTAGGACAACCAGGGCTACACTGAGAAAACCTGTCTCAGCCGCAACCTCAAATTATTAATCAAATAATTCTTTGATCACACAATCCTGTTTGCCTTCATATACTTGCTCCCAGAAATAAAATCTGCATTAAAACACCTTCAAAGGAGTCATAGCCAAGATACAAAGCCTTTACAGACGTTCTGAACAATTGCTTCTTTTGATGAGGGTCCCAAACCTGGACCAACAGGAGACACCATCAGTAAATTACAGCCCCAGGGACCCGTGGGGGCCTCGGGAATCTCCTGAAGGCTGATCATTAGGATAGACGTTAGAATTACAATCTGCTTTTATTGCGACAATGACTCTAAACTGTGTTTTATCATCCCCATTCCCCCCCCCCCCTGTTTTTCGAGACAGGGTTTCTCTGTGGTTTTGGAGCCTGTCCTGGAACTAGCTCTTGTAGACCAGGCTGGTCTCGAACTCACAGAGATCCACCTACTTCTGCCTCCCAAATGCTGGGATTAAAGGCGTGCACTACCACAGCCCGGCATATTTTATTCTCTTCATGATGGTCAAAAGCTGCTTACTGGGACTTGGACTTACAGAACCAGTCATCTAAGCGCAGGGTAACCATTTTCTCCAGCTGTCCTCCCTGCCCATCCCCACCGCAAGCCGGAGGGCTCAAAAGAGCAAGTCACCTACTTGGAACAAGAATGTGCCCATGTTAGAGGAACAGTTAATGCTTCTCTGCCTTGTTTCCTTCCAGACTCTATTTCCATCTCAGGATGGGGGCAGATTGACCTCTTAGAACCCCTGCAATGGGAGTACATGAAGGCAGGGGAGATCATAATGTATTTGAGTGTGGGTGGGCCAGATACAACCATTTAATCCAGGAGTTTAGGGGCCGTGAGTCATTGGGAGCTTGTCATTCAATGGTCAGTCTGGGCTTCCCAAGGCTGAGTCACTTCCTGCTGACCTTTGACTGAGAGAGGGACATGCACTAGCACTATTTTCACTGAGTTTATGGGCATCATGAAACTCAGCGTCATCTTTCAAAGAACTCACTGGTCCCAGGGGTAGTGACAGGGGGAGGAGCTGTGAGCGGTGACTCTGAATCCTGGCTCCGTCATCCTTTAGCAGAGTGACTCTGGGTCACGTAAATGAGGTTTCTCCAGGTGAATATGGGGCTAACTACACTGGGCTATTTTTTCTCCTTTTCTTCTTTTCTTTTCTTTCTTTCTTTCCTTTCCTTTTCTTTTTTCCCTTCTTTCCCCTCTTCCTTTCCCCCTCCTCCCTCCCCTCTCCCCCCCTTTCCTCCTTCCCCACCCCCCACCCCTCTTACACACAGTACTGAGCTGGAACCAGAAGGTATCTACTCCTATTTGTCTTTGGCGGGGAGGTGGGATGTGGAGGAGAGGTTTGCCCGCCTCGAATTGGAGCACAGCGGGCCAGCGGGTGTATTTTGACAGCAAATGGTACCCTATCCCTGAATGGCACCAGGCACACAGTTCATGAGTTTGCCAGGTTTGATGGAAGGATATGCAAATCAGACTCGATTCATAGCCTCACTTTACAGCTCAGTTGTAATTGCATCTAATTGAGGCTTATTCATAAATGTCATTGATGTAAAAAAAAAAAAAAGCCTCAAACGTGGAGGAGTCCACCTCAAAGAGCAATGATTGCTTCCTAGTGGCAACCGAACTGAAGAACATCACGGTTGCTAGGACAACGGGGAGTGAAGCTGGTTTCCCACGGTTACCCATGCTACCAGATGTCACTGGTGCTTGAGTGTTAGCTTTGAATGAGCCTCAGGGGCACAATGAGGAAGGGCAATGGGAACTGCTTAAGTGGGTATGAATGAGACAGCGTCCTTGTCCCCTCCCCCTGCCTCAGCATCTTAGAGACTCTCCGTTTCCCAGCGCTGCCAACTTTCTGAAGAATCTATCTCATTAGAGGTCCAGCGAGTTGTTCATTGGAACTCAAAGGTCTTCAAATGACCCTTCCTTTAAAAGTCATTTTTTTTTCTTTCTCTTTAAAATTTTGTTAAGGGGCTGGGGGGACAGATGACTGGCTCAGAGGCTGAGAGCGCATACTGCTCTTTCTGAAGATCCAAGTTCAGTACTCAGCACCTGCACTGGGTGGTTTACTGCCACTATAAATCCAGTTCTAAGGGTCCACCACCCTCTTCTGGCCTCCTTGGGCATCTGCACCCATGTAACATTCCACATGTGCGTACACACGAGTGCACACACTCACATATGTGTATGTGTATTTGTATGAAAAATATATATTTAGACAGGCTTTCTCTGTGTGAACCTTGGGGCATAGGCCTTGTATGTTGTTTGAGATGCTCAAGGTCTCACAGCATAAAACAAAGCCCCATGAACCTCTTTAGGAACACAAGGTGGTGGCTACTGAGTGTGGAAGAGATACACATCCCCACAGCCTAGTTCTAGATTCTCAGCCCTTCTTTCCTTCTTTCATCTCTTCCTTCTTCCTTTTTCTCTTTTTAAAAATAGGATCTCTCTCTACAGGCCCGGCTGTCCCAGCTTCTGGCAGCTATGGACTATACCTGGACATGTAAGATGTCCTCACCTAAGTTGCTTTTGGTTATGGTGTTTATCCCAGCAGCAGAAAGCAAAGTCCGACACTGCTGTCCCCACCAAACCCTTTATCATTCATAACAAGTCCTCCTATCTTCATCAGCTTTTTGTCTTTGCTGTGTTTTCCCCTGTAACTAAACAAGTTTAATTGGGCCTGCTCCCACATGCATGAGTGGGACATTATTGATTAGAGCATGAGTTACTAGTGGCTGTAACAGAGTTCAATCACATCACCTTCCCAGCAACCAGGAGTTGCCATTAGACCCTCAGGGAGGGGTACAACTTCATGAGTCCTTCCTCCCACCTTTTAAAAATGATTGCTATTTGTTGTTGTTTTTATTTGTTTGTTTTTTATTTTGTTTTGGATAAACAAAAAATTTTATTTTGTGTTGTTTGAGTTGGATGCCCAGGCCTAGTCTGTATGAAGAGATGCTCGTGTCTTCCCAGGGAATGTCACGAAACAGGTTGCTAAATTCCCTTGAGATCATAATCCTCTTCCCTCAGCTTCTCAAGTAGCTGGGATTGCAGGCATGGGCCACGAGGCTGGCTAAATTAAAGATGCTGAGAAGTTTGTGGTTCAGGGTTTAAGGTGACCTTGGAGCCCCTGACAGTAGGGGAGATGGCACACCTTGACATGCACAATGTGACAATAGTGCCAGTGACTGCATTTTTGCAGCCTCAAGATAAAAGAGGCCAAGGGTTCTGGGGAGCCACCAGAAACGGGAAGAGAAGCACGAAACTAATTGTCCCCTAGAGGCTCCTGGGACTGACCCTTCCACATTTGATTTCGTTTTGCTTGGAACCATCTGATTGTTTTGTCATTGTGATAGCAGCACCCAGAGAATAATACATTTCCCTTCTCTAGTTACCTCATGAATATTATCATGTCCTCTGAAACTTTTATTCTGAAACTTCTCAGTAATGAGAATCCATTACACTTATTTGTTTAGAGATAGGGGTCTCACTATGTCCCCCTGACTGCTCTTAAACTCCTGGGCTGAAGTGATCCTTCTGCCTCTGCTGTCCAGAGAATAGCTGGGACTATATGTATGTACCACTGAACATGATTTCATTGCAAATATCAAATCAATCTCTCTTTCCATCTATGTATGTATGTATGTATGTATGTATGTATGTATGCATGTATATGTCTATCCATCCACTCATCTATCTATCTATCTATCTATCTATCTATCTATCTATCTATCTATCTATCTAGTATGTGCAGTCCATGTATGTAGTATGTAGATATGTGTAAGTTGCCATGCATACATGAATGTGGAGACCAGAGAGGTCAACTTCAGGTGTCTTTCTTAATTGCTCTCTACCTTTTTTAAAAGACAGATTTGTTTATTTATTATGTATTTATGTATACAGTGTTCTGCCTACGTATATGCCTGCAGGTGCCCCAGAAGAAGGCCCCAGGTCTCATTACAGATGGTTGTGAGCCACCTGATGTGGTTGCTGGGAATTGAACTCAGGACCTTTGGAAAAACAGCCAGAGCTCTTAGTCACTGAGCTATCTCTCCAGTCCCCTGCTTTCTACTTATTTTTCATTTAATTTTTGTTTTGAGACAAGGTTTCTCTTTGTAGTTCTAGCTTTCTTGGAAGTCACTATGTAAGCAAGACTGTCCTTGAACTCATAGAGATCTGCCTGCCTCTGCCTCTGCCTCCCCAGTGCTAGGATTAAGTGGGCCCTAAATTTTGCCTTTTTTTTTTTTTTTTTTTTGAAACAGAATCTCTTCCTGAACCTGTAGCTCATCCATTTGGCTAGACTGACTGTAATGATTCCTGGGATCTGCCTGTCTCCATGGCTCCTCACCCCCAGTGCTTGGGTTTCAGGTACACACAGACGTACCTGGCTTGGAAGCTGGAGATCTGAACTCAGATCTTCGTGCATGCACAGCAGGCATGTTCCGACTAAACCACCTCCCCAGTCCCTGAATTACAGTTGTATGTTGGAAAAACAAACTCTTTAACAGGATAGAGGGTGGCGTGCTTTGAAAACCTGAGCCCAAGGGAGGAAGACAGAGGCCCCCACTGAGGTGGGGAGCGTGGGTTGATCGTGTGCTGGTGTCTGGGAAGTTTATAATCATCCTTGTCAACATGACTTTATTTCAGAAAATTCTTAGCCAGAAAGCTAAAACTGCAAATGACAAAATGTCTCAGTGTTTGTGCTGGGAATTTCTGAAAACATATTGCTCACATAGGGGATTGTTGATAGGGCAGAGAGTTTGCTCTCAAAACAGCTGGTCCCTTGCCCGAGGGAAAAGGGTGTGCTTTGACTGACAACGTGAAGGGACAAGGTTCCTGTTCTCTTATGGCTGGTTCACACAGCAGAGGAGCAGGAGTCAGAGAGAAGTACTTGGTGCCCAGCTGGGTTTCTCTCTTTCCCCTTTCTATTTAGTCTGGGATCTCAGCTCCAGGGAACCATGCCATCTATATTCAGGACTTGGTTAATCCTCTCTGGAAACAACACCTTCATAGGCACATCTAAAAGTGCCTCACTAAAGCCCTCAGTGCTTCTTTCTTCTTCTTCTTTTTTTAAATTTATTTTTATTTTGAGGCTTGAGAGATGGCTTAAGCATCTCAAGATGGCTAATAGTACCGACTGCTTTTCCAGAGGTCCTGAGTTCAATTCCCAGCAAACACATGGTGGCTCACAACCATCTGTAATGAGATCTGGTGCCCTCTTCTGGCCTGCAGGCATACATGCAGACAGAACACTATGTACATTATAAATAAATAAATCTTTAAAAAATTTATTTTCTGCCGGGCGGTGGTGGCGCACACCTTTAATCCCAGCACTTGGGAGGCAGAGGCAGGCGGATCTCTGTGAGTTCGAGACCAGCCTGGTCTACAAGAGCTAGTTCCAGGACAGACTCCAAAACCACAGAGAAACCCTGTCTCGAAAAACCGAAAAAAAAAAAAAATTATTTTCTGCACGTTGGTGTTTTGACTGGATGTGTGTCTATGTGAGGGTGTTAGGTCCCCTGGAACTGAAGTTACAGACCGTTGTGAGCTGACATGTGGGTGCTGGGAGTTGAAACCGGGACCTCTGGAAGAGCAGCCAGTGCTCTTAACCTCTGAGCCATCGCTCCAGCTTTCCCTCAGGGTTTCTTTTTTGTTTTTGTTTTTGTTTTTGGTTTTTCGAGACAGGGTTTCTCCGTGGTTTTGGAGCCTGTCCTGGAACTAGCTCTTGTAGACCAGGCTGGTCTCGAACTCACAGAGATCCGCCTGCCTCTGCCTCCTAAGTGCTGGGATTAAAGGCGTGTGCCACCGCCGCCCGGCCTCCTCAGGGTTTCTTAATCTAAGAATTCAACTGTCTGTTGATATTGTAGACTTAACAGGAGTCAGAATCACCTACAAGTCACACTTCTGGGCCAGTCTGTGAGGGAGTTTCTAGGTTTTGGGCTGAGGTGGGAAGATGTACTCTAAATTCAGGCAGCACTATTCTGTGAGCTGGGGTCCCAGGATGAATATAAAGAAGAAAGAAACCTGAATATGCCGTTCATTTCTCTCTACTTCCTGACTGCAGACTGCTTTCTTATATTCCTGGTGCCATGATGGAATCTATCCCTCTGAACTATAAACCGACCCTGTTATGATACAGCGCCAGAGGGACCTTGGCAGGTTGGGTCCAAGAAGCCCCATGGCAGGTGAGAGACAGACATCCCTGCAGACTGTGCTCAAGTGGAGAGTTTTATTGGGGGGAGGAAGCAAGGGGAGTGACAGAGTGAGGGAGAGAGAGAGGGGAGATGAGTGCGCGTGGGGTGGGGGTGGGGGTGGGGGTGGGGGGAGTGGGTGTTGTGAGGTGGGGGGGTGCTGGGGAGATGGAACAGAGGAGTGGCAGGAGAGGAGGGATAATGGGTGGAGCTTGTCTCTTAAAGGGGCCTTTTGCGCATGCATACAGAGCCTTACGTAGCCGCGCAGCGCATACATAACATAGTGACATAGGGTCCTGACTATTTGCCTGAATACCGACAAGCACATGCGTGACTGTACGGCTCTAGGGCTGGCTAGGTATTTGCCTGAATGCTGACAGGTGCATTTTGCCAGGTGACAGGCCAGCATAATTCCTGAATGTTAACAACCCCAACCTTAAAAATTAAAAAAAATTATTCATTTTATATGTATGTTTTGCTCATATTTATGTCAGTGTACCATGTATCTGGTGTGTGGGGTGATCAGATTTCTCGGAACTGGTTATGGATGGATGTGACCATATTGGCTCTAGGAATTGAATCCAGGTCCACAAAGAGAGCAACTGGGATTTTGGCTATGGAGTTTAGGAACTCAATCTGTAGACCAGGCTGATTTGGAACTTAGAGAGCTCCACCTGCCTCTGCCTCCCGCCTGCGGACATTAAAGATGTGTGCCACCACGCCCAGCCAAACCCTCCTTCAGTTGCTTTTGCCAGGTTTTGTCACCAAAACAAGAAAAGCAAATCACTGAAATTACCTGGTGCAAGTGAGAAAGAAACACGGAACATGCAACAAACCCGCTTACAAGTTTATTGGGTGTGTGTGGGATGCACAGGTCTGGTGAGGTCGGTGTGCAGGAGAGATCTTGAAGATGGCAGTCCAGCTTTTTAAGGGCTGCCTAGTGCATGCGCACAGAGGGATGATGTGGTTATGTCATACGCAGATGATGGAGCTCACACATGTGTGCAAGGGCTCACACAATTATGTCAAATGTAGGTGATGCAACCATGCTGCACATGGGTCAAGCAGGGTCCTTTAAGATCCCCCAGGGCCATTAGGCACTTCTGCCTGAGGGCTTGTCCGCATGTGTATGGCCCTAGAACCTGGAAGTGTCAGCCATGCTGTGTGGCTGAATCATTACAATCACGTATACCCCTTATTGAAAACCTCCTCCAACCCATTGACTTTGGACACTGAACCCCAACAAGTTCAGCCTCTGATCCACTGCTTCCGAGTCCATTTCATGCTGGTCAAGGGAAGCTATCTCTAAGTGTAGTTAGGTAAGAGGCACGTCTTGATTTGATACACCGGAAGTATTTCTGGGAAAGTGGTAATGAATAGAAGGAATGTGTGTGCATGTGTCTGTGTGTGTATCACATATTGGATTGTGCAATGTGTATATTGCTAGAGAAGAGGGTGCCAGATCTCCTGGAACTGGAGTTACAGATGGTTGTAAACCATCATGTAGGTGTTAGAAAGGTAACCTGGGATCTCAGCAAGAACCACTTGGCCACTTAGTCATCACTTCATCTCTGTGTGCGTGCATGTACATGTGTGTGTGCGCGTGTGTGCCTCAAGTGATTAGGTGCCCAAGGCGGTCAAGAAGATCCTTGGAGCTGGAGTCCCAGGTGGTTGTGAGTTGCCTGTTGCAGTGTGGCGTTGTACCATCTGTGTACCAGGTATAAGTTTACCCTCCTGTATATGTGAGGGGTGGGGCTGTAGATCCTCTAAGGTTTCTATAGGAATGAGATGGGGAATAATTAATGTTAGGTTGAGGTAGGAGATTTGATGATGTGGGAGTCCCCTCTGTGTGTTGCTTGTATTGGTGGAAGTAGCCTGAGAAAGAGATTGCTTGAGACTCAGTGTGGCCCCTGGTCTTGGGCAGGCCTTCTCTGGCCCATCACCGAGGGATTCTGCACCTAGACTGGCTGACTCAAGTGTTTCCTGATTCCTTTTTTTTCTGACTCTCCAGCTAATGAATATCCACTTTGAGCATCTTGTCCCCATCCCTAGTAGAAAATTTCTCTGTAGAACTTGAGTTTCGGTGAAGTTTTACTTAGTTTAAAATAAGTAGCAGTGTCCCCAAGAAGAAAAGGAAATTTTCTGAGGAACCTGAAGCTGCTGCTAGCTCTACAAAAACCACAAAGAAAAAGAAAAAGTCCCAGAAGGCATCCCAAGAGGATTAAAATGGACATGCTTGGTGGGAGGGGCACACCTTGAAGGGGACAGTTCCTACCCGTGATTAACCCCAATAAAAACACACACACACACACAAAATAAGTAGCAGTGGTTATTAAAAGTATCAAGGAGTGAGAGGTTAGGCCAATTTTATTTAACACCCTGGGTCAAAATGTTTGGCTTCTTCGATTTCAGTATTCCTTAATGAGGAGTTTTATCAACTAGGGATTGATATGCAAATCTATGCAAATAACAATTCCTGGGGCCTCTTGAGACAGGGATTTGGTTTTAACAGGATTACCTCTCTGGGTCAATTCAGTTGGGTAGAAAAAGCCATTGCAAATGGGATTTTCATATTAGTAAGAACTGCTGGGGCTTGTGGACCAGGCCTTGATGTGTCTATTAAAACCCTCTCAACCTGGCAGCTACTAAACTGCAGACAGAGCCTTGTAATTGGAACTCAGGTTTGCTTATGAAGGTAAGGTATTCATCTGAAAGCCAGAATTTATCCTTTTTTTCCTTTCTGTTTGTTTTTTAACACAGGGTCTCATGTAGCCCATATGGGCTTAGACTCAATATGTAGCCCAAGATAACCTAGAACTGATTTTCCTGCTTCAACCTCCCAGTTCTGGGAATATAGGTATGTGACATCAGGTTCAGTGAGAGTCGAAATCTTAGCTAAAATAATCTCTGCCTTTTCCATGAAAGGGACACCAACCACACCATTCATTTTAAAAACTATGTTCAAAGCTGGGTGGTGGTGGCGCATGCCTTTAATCCTAGCCCTCAGGAGGCAGAGGTAGGCGGATCTCTGCGAGGAGGACGTTCTTCTTTCCTTTTCCTCTATTGGCTCTCACTCCTACGGCTTTCCCTACAGTGTCTTCCCTTCAGTGATTATTTCCTGGAAAAGAAAAAGATGCCATGGGCTTGATGAACTGTCAGAGAATTTACTGTCTGTGGGCTTTGGGTTATTTTTATATGACATTATCTCTCTGAAACACGACAGCTTTTAAAATGTATTCCAATCACACAATGTTTTGGTGTTTCTAGGGCTAATAGGCTAGAGATGAGAAAAAGAGAAGACATGTTGATTTAATTATTATTTACATAATGTATTTTATGAGTCTGGATAGATTGTGCGTTGTTGACCTTTAATGAATTTAGGCTTAATTAGATAGTTTCATTGTGTTTAAAGACACAGCATAATCATTTTCATGTGCTCTTGATTTTTCCCCCGAGTCTGCGCATGCCTTTGTCCACTGTCAGGACCGTATGTATTGCCTGTCTATGGAATTTCTTTTCAACTCTTTTTTGCTTTGAAGTTTGGAAGAATCTGATCTCACAGAAGTACGGTGCTACTAAATAGCTCAATTTCCTAGGGTACACGACAGTGGCTTTTGCTTCCGTGGAGACCTGTTCTTCCAAAAGAGTTCAACTTGGTGACCTGAAACGGGACTTTTTCGATAGCTCTTAGTGGTCAGACTCTGTCATTTTATTTATTTATTTATTTATTTATTTATTTATTTATTTATTTATTTATTTTTTGGTTTTTTCGAGACAGGGTTTCTCTGTGGTTTTGGAGCCTGTCCTGGAACTAGCTCTTGTAGACCAGGCTGGTCTCGAACTCACAGAGATCCGCCTGCCTCTGCCTCCCGAGTGCTGGGATTAAAGGCGTGCGCCACCATCGCCCGGCTGACTCTGTCATTTTAGAACAAAGTTAAATATTGAGCAGCTAAGGCTCAGCCCCTGGTGTTGGATCATGGAAATGCAGGTTAATTTATTATGGGCAACTGTGTTTGGGGCTGGGGAGATAACACTGGCTAAGAGCATTTGCTGTTCTTGCAGAGAACTGGAGTTTGGTTTCCAGCATGTATATAGGGTGGCTCACAACCGCCTGTGACTCCAGTTTCAGGCGATTGGATACTTTCTTCTGGCCTCTGCAGGAACCAGGCACTTTTGTAATGTACATGCACATAGGAATTCGTACATACACGTAGAATTAAAAATAAATAAATACATCTTACAAAGAAGTCTGAGTTCTATGAGTCCAGGCTGGGGAATCTGAGAGGAGGAGGAGGTAACCCAGCTGGACTCCAGAGGCTCCACTCTTGTAGCTTTTACAATGTTCAGGGCACAACCAGGAAACTACAAGGTTCTTGATGAAAACAGTGCTTTCAGGTGCTTTAAAAAGAAAAGCATCCAGACTAGGATACCTGAGTATAAACATATGAAATCCAAGAACAACTGTCTTATAAGCATTTATTTATATAACTGGATTTTAGTTATATAAAATATATGTCAAGCCAGGCAGTGATGGCACTTGGGAGTTGGACGACTGGGAGCCAGGCAGTCGGGACGAACAAGCAACCCCTCCTTGCAACACCAAAGTACACCTATTCCCTCTGAAACTGCTGGAAAACCTTTCTCTAGGTTGAACTGGATACAGGCCCAGAGGCTACTGCACCTGGGGCCAAAGAAGGCCAGGCTACACACGGAGCTGGCAGCAGAACATGGCATGATCATCCACGTGATGCTGGGAGTGTAGGGACACAGAATGCCACAACGAGGGGGCTGTTGGAGGATTGTGCCAAAGTTCCAGAAAGGTGCTGCGGCTGGGCAACACGTGGCAGGGCCAGATTCCTACGTGGATGACCCAAGAGGAACTCAGGAGATCTCAGGATATCGGAGATGGCAGAAATGTGGGACGTCTGTCAAGGACAGCTGCATGTAGTTGGAGGGTGGAGCTGCCCAAGTCGTCTGCAGTCCAGACAATGCCACCAAGAGCCCCAGGTGCCAAACATGGAATGGTGGGTTTTGTGTTTTCCCTGCAGGGTTTCAGTCTTACTTTGGTCTGATCTTTTGTTGTCTATTCCTCTCATTTGGAATGGGAATGTCCATTCTGCTCTATTGCATATTGGAAGTATTTAATTTGTTTAAAAGATAATCTTTTTCGGGGCTGGAGAGATGGCTCAGCGGTTAAGAGCATTGCCTGCTCTTCCAAAGGTCCTGAGTTCAATTCCCAGCAATCACATGGTGGCTCACAACCATCTGTAATGAGGTCTGGTGCCCTCTTCTGGCCTTCAGGCATACACACAGAAAGAATATTGTATACATAATAAATAAATAAATAAATATTTAAAAAATGATAACCTTTTTCATGGGTATGTATGTTCCCGAATGTATGTATGTGTTACACATGCATACAGGAGCCTACGGAAGTCAGAAGGCATCAGATCCCCTGGAACTGGAGTTGTAGCGCAGTTGTGAGCCACCACGTGGGGACCAGGAAGGGGTGCATAGTTGAGATTGTCTTGAGTCTCAGAAGAGACCCTGGACTCTGGGTGAGAACTGTGAGACTATGGGATGCTTTTTCTGGCTGGGAGGTGGTAGAATCTCTAGGAGGTGGAGCCTAGAGGCAGGGAATGGTTTGATGGGGAGTGGGACTTGAAGTTGATGGCTGGGCTCTACTTCCTGTCCCATTAATGCGTCCTGGTCCATTGGGATGTGATTGCGTAACTGCCATGTGCTTTAATCACTGTGGAGCTGCCGGTCACCACCTTTCCCTTCAAAGATGGTTCTATCCTCTTAAACCACGAGCCAAAATAACCCTGTACTAGCCAATTTAATAAGCAGAGGAGGAAAAGGGGAGTGGTAATGTCTGCCTGTAATCACCAGAATGTGGGGGGCTGAGGGGTGACTGGGAGATTGAGTACAGTGTGGGAGACATGTAGGAGGGGCTGAGCAGCTCAGTAGTAGAGGACCTGCTTAACAAGTACGAGGTCCTGGGTTCGATTCTCAGCACTACATACAAAGGCAACAAATGCGATGTTTCTGTGTTCTATGTCCTTGTTCATAGTTCATCCGAACTTGGGATTTCCTTGTCACCCCATGGCAAGAAGCTTAGAGTGGGTTCTAGTGGAGACCTGTGGGTGAGCACGGAAGCAGAGGCTCACCCGGCTGGTCCTTCAGCTCAGGTCCCAACCCTACCCGAAACCGTGATTGTAGCCTTCTGAGAGATTCCCAGGCAAGATCAGCTAAGCCAAGCTCAGTGTGTCAGTCAGCTTTCTGTAGCCTTGACAAAATACTGAAGGTGAACAACTTAAAAAGAAAAAGGGTTGACTTCGGCTCCTGCTTTCAGTCCACAGTTGCTGGGCTCAGTTGCTTTTGGCCTTGGGCAGCACGGTATATCATGGTAGGAGCTCATGATGGAGTGGGGGGCAGGTCTCTTACCTCACATAAGTGGGGAGGCAAAGAGACAGGGAATGGCTTGGGTCCCAGTATCTCCTTCAATGACAAGGGCTATCGGCCTGACCTCTCTCTACATGCCCCTACCATGGAAAGGCTCCACCACCTCCCAGCTGCTCAGCTTTCACTCCTTCTTGGGAATACCTTAGGCTATTTCTTAACTCTTTGCATACGGATGCAGCCCAGGGACAGGTTTTAGTTGGTGGTCTCTGAGCAGAAATACCACTGGACCCCTATGGCTGGGGTGATTAAGTACTCCGGGCTCTCTCATTTTCTCTACCTAAACCCTCTCTGGAAGCCCAGGGTGACACTGGTACAGAGTTGCAGTGTGGAGAGAATTTGGCTCTCTGACTAACTGACCACTAGAGGGAGCCCGCTTCACTCACTGGACAAGGCTTCAGAAAAGTGAACCGTTTACTTGCTAAGTGGTGAGATTTTTGTTACAGCATTGTCCCTACTCTGTGATACCCAGTCTCTGAATTGTGGGAGCCTTAGCTGTGACTATCTTTGGCTGCCTGGCCAGTTAAATGAAAGAGCTTGGTGCATAGCGCTGGTGTGGGGTGATGACCCAGGGGTGTCAGCTATTATTATTCGTACATGAGAAGAGAATGCAAATTTATTTGTGCCTACAAGAGTAGAACCACAATTCTCACATCATCACCAGGATGTGCCAGCGTGCCAGGCGCCTAACTGGACCAGTCTGCGTCGTGAGGATGCCGGATTCAGTGCTTCTTACTACTGAGACCAGTATTATCAGCCTCAGTGAGCAGCACAACCCCTGAAGTCAGGAGAAGTTACTGACAGAGCAAAGGGCGGACTTTAAACTCTTGGCGCCTCAAAACCAACTCTATGCATTTTTGGAAAAAGTGACACTTAAGAAAACCCTACAACTTCCATTTTATTTTATTTTTTATTTATTTATTTATTTATTTTGAGACAGGGTTTCTCTGTTGCTTTTGGAACCTGTCCTGGAACTAGCTTTTGTAGACCAGGCTGGCCTCAAAACTCACAGAGATCCGCCTGCCTCTGCCTCCCAAGTGCTGGGATTAAAGGTGTGCGCCACCACTGCCCGGCAATCTACTTTCTTTCTTTCTGAGAAAGCATCGCCTTTTCCTTTTGTGAGCCATTCTCTCCATGATATAATGATCTTCATGCATACATTAATCCTTTGGCTGATGCTCAGTCCCAGGAGTGGAATGCTGGTTCTTCCTTCTCTGGCCCGGGGTCCTGTGCCTGTCAGTTCTGTTAGAATCCTGCAGGCCTTGTGTGAAGCTGTGCGGCAGAAAAACGGGCTGGGAACCCAGCCCATGTTCCAGCCTTTATCTGCTTTCTTCAGTACAGGATTTCTTGAGGGTACAGCGGCAATTTCAAAGACAATAAAAATTGTTGAGAGACTATAACTCTGAAGTGATCTTCTCCCCTTTCCCTGTGGAATATGCTAGAAGCACATTCCATTTCTTTATTTCTTTGTGGAGCAGAACAAGTGTTTTTTTTTTTAATAACTGTTTGCAATTTCACAAGAATTAGAAACGTTTCAGCTTCTAGGTGTTATTTAAAAATCCAGGTCCAGGAGTGCTGGAGAGATCCGCCTATCTCTAGCTCAATTCTGGATCCTCCGGTCTCAGTTCCTCTAGTTCACAGATTACACACTCAGTTTAGATGGTAAAATATATTCTACAATATATTTTGGTTATTTAAAAGTAGTGGGATTGGATGGAAATAGCCTTATGGTTGGGATTTTAGAAACTGACACAAGATGGCGCCAGAGAGCTGATGTGGAGATGGATGGGGTCCAGAGCGAGAAAGTCCCCAAATAAAAGGTGCCTGGGAGCATCTTAATGTGTATGTGTGTGTGCGCGTGAGTGTGTGTGAATCCCATTAGCTCCCAGACTTGCAACATGCTTCCCACAAACTTTGCCACCAGGTCAATACAGCGGGTATGCTGGGCATGGTGGGCACCCCGTCAATATGTACTTGGTTGGTAGAGATGGAGGAGGATCAGGAGTTGAAGGTCATTATGGGCTGCATTTCAAGTTTGAGATCAGACTAGGTACATGAGATCTTGTCTCAAAAAGAAACAATCAAGCCAGTTGTGGTGGCACACTCGGTGGGATTTGCTGAAGGAGGTGGAGGCAGGAGGATCACTGATGGAAGCAGATGTAGAGATTCACAGTCAAGCACTGGGCCATGTTGCGGAAATCCAGGTGAAGAGAAGGAGGAGAAATTGTATGAGCCAGTTGGATCAAGGTTATGACAGGGAAACCCTAAAGACCTGACCGGAGCTCTTGAGAACTCAGACTCTGAACTTAGCAATAGCTAGGAAGCCTGCTTGACAGGGACCCAGGCCTTCTGTATGTGTGCTACAGTTGTGTAGCTTGGTATGTTAGTGGGGCCCCTAGCAGTGGGATCAGGGCCTGTTCCTGGTGCTTGAACTGGCTTCTGGGAACCTATCCTTCATGCTGGGTTGCTTTGCCCAGCCTTGATGCAAGGGGAGGAACTTGGTCCTCCCTCAAATTGATGTACCATGCTTTGTTGACTCCCGTGGGAGACCTGCCCCTTTCTGAGTGGAGATGGAGGAGGAGTGGATGGGGAGGGGTAGATGGAAGGTGGGGGGAGGGAACAGGAGAAGAGGGAGGGGCAACTGTGGTTGGTATGTAGAGTAAATGAAAACATTTAATTAATAAAAACAAAACAAAACAAAGACCACAGGTCCACAGGTGTGGAAGAGGCCACTTCAGCCTGCTCCTGAAAGAGCTTGGTCAGGGGGCTGGAGAGATGGCTCAGTGGTTGAGAGCATTGCCTGCTCTTCCAGAGGTCCTGAGTTCAATTCCTGATAACCACATGGTGGCTCACAACCATCTGTAATGAGGTGTCCTCTTCTGGCCTGCAGACATACACACAGACAGAATATTTTATACATAATAAATAAATAAATAAATAAATAAATAAATAAATAAAGCTTGGTCAGCAAGGTGTCTGCGGAATGGGTGGGAGCCCATTGTGAAGGAGCTTCTGCTGAAGGTGGCGGCTGTACCAGTAGCTGGGGAGACACACGTACTAGGGAAGGTAGAGCCAGGAGGCAAGTGCAGGGCAGCTACTGACTCTCATCATACCTGGCATTAGCAACTTGTTGCTTCTTTTTGTGCCAAACTTTCAGTTAAAGAATAATAAAATTAGCCGGGCGGTGGTGGCACACGCCTTTAATCCCAGCACTTGGGAGGCAGAGGCAGGTGGATCTCTGTGAGTTCGAGACCAGCCTGGTCTACAAGAGCTAGTTCCAGGACAGGCTCCAAAACCACAGAGAAACCCTGTCTCGAAAAACCAAAAAAAAAAAAAAAAAAAAAAAGAATAATAAAATTAGTCAGAAAGTGGTGATATACATCTTTAATCCCAGCACTTGGGGGGCAGAGGTAAGTGGATCTCCGAGTTCCAGGTCACTCTGGTCTACAGAACTAGTTCCAGGGCAGCCAGGACTACACAGAGAAACCCTGTCTTGGAACCCATGTTCCCACAAGACAGAAGAATAAGAAAGTTGGTAAGAATATGGTAGCATGAACACCACCGTCATGAACATTTTTTTCCATTGCTAAGGATGGAGTCTTGGTTGAGTATGTCTTACCACTGAACTACATATCAGCACCATCACGTCTGGCTATTGTTTTTGGAGATAGTGTCTCCTGTATCCCAGGCTGGCCTCAAAGTCACTATATAGTCCAAGCTGACCTTGAACCCCTGACCCCCCTATAAACACAGGAGGTTGTGTGGAGGAAAGGAGATATCTCATGCTCCACAATGTGTCTTTGCCTTTTACAGCTTGGAGAGAGAAAGAAGCTTTGTTGTAAGATGGGAGAGACGGTGGCTCATGTAATCCAGGCTGGTTTTGAACTCCTGAGCCTCCTGCCTCCCTCTCTAAAGTATGGTGACTATTGTGGGCCACCAAACTCAGTGTGCTGGCTGGTTTTGTGTGCCGACTTGACACAAGTTAGGGTCACCGGAAGAAGGAGCCCCAGCTGAGGAAATGCCTAGATAAGATCCAGCTGTAAGGCATTTTTTCATTTAGTGAACAATGGGGGAAAGGCCCTGCTCATGGTGGGTGGTGCTATCCCTGGGCAGGTGGTCCTGGGTTCTATAAGAAAGCAGGCTGAGCAAGGTAGGAGAAGCAAGTCAGTAAGCAGCACCCTTTCATGGCCTCTGCATCAGCCCTGCTTGAGTTCCTGTCCTGACTTCTTCAGTGATGAACAGCAATGCTGAAGTGTAAGCCAAATAAACTCTTTCCTCCCCAACTTGCCTTTTGGCCAAGGTGTGTTTGTTAAAGCAATAGAAACCATAGCTAAGACTCTCAGCATGTTTTTTTATATAGACTACAGCAAGTTCACGGAGGAGTCAGGAAGCCTGGGAAGAGAGAGGCCAAGGCTGGACACAGAGCCTTTTCCTTCCACAGGGCCAGATGCCTTTCAGGATGATTGGCTTTGGCTCTGGACCAGGTTTCTATTTACTGGGCAGGAACAGTTCCTAAGGGAAGAGATGGTATCTCTATTGGGTAGTTAGGGAGCCCAGAAAGGGCCCTGCTCACTGGAGGCTCCAACTGGGGAAGCTCAGCTCACTGGATGGATAGGAGGAAGGGAGTGCTGGAAAGGAGGAAGAGTGGAGAGGCCAGGGATGGCATCTGGAGCTGCCTGGGGAGGTGATGGGTAACCTTCCCCAGGGGACCAGTGACTCCCTGGTCGGGGAGATGGAAGGACCACTTTGCTTCTCTGTCTTTTGACTCCGATCAATTGCAAGAAGAATGAGAGGAAGGGTCCCCAGGGGCCTTCTGGTACGAAGTAATGATTGACTCACTAACCGAGACCTCCTGACCAGGCTGGCTGTTTGCCCATCTGAGCCCAGGAATGAGACAGCTGGCCTTGGCTCACGTTGGGAGAGGGAGGATCTAGGCAAGACTGGCCAAGAGGGCAGCCTGGAGGAGGTGATGCAGGAGTGAGATCTTGGAGGGATGAATAGGATTGGCTAGATGAACTACGAAACAGGGCACAGGGTGGGCAGCGCTGTGGGAGATCCTGAGATGCTCCCAAAGTTCCATAGGGAGAGCATAAGGTTGCCTGCGTTGGTTCTAGAAGCATTTGGTTGGAATTGGAGAGAGAAGCAGGGGCTCGGTTGCATTGGTCCTGGGCATCTCATCAGCCTTGCCAGGGGGTTTGGGTATTACCTTGAAGTCAAGAGGGATCCGCTGAAGGATTTGAAACAGGGTGGGCAACAAGTTGAATTGTGGCTTTCCATAAATGAGTAAGGAGAGTGAGAGAGAGGGTCTCGTTTTTTTCTGCAGCACTTTCATTTTTCTTTTAAAAAATGATTTACTTATTTATTTATTTATATTTATTTAACTTTATTTTATGTGCATTGGTGTGAAGGTGTCAGATCTCATGGAATTGCATTTTCAGACCATTGTGAGCTGCCATGTGGGTGCTGGGAATTGAACCCGAGTCCTCTGGAAGAGCAGTCAGTGCTCTTAACCACTGAGCCACCTCTCCAGCCCCCACTTTCATTTTTCTTTACACAGTGACATGTTGCTACATTGTTGGGGCTTCATGGTCTCACTGAACAGTAGAAAACCAAAATTTGTCATTTCTTAAATTGAGTACAAAAAAAACCTTATATAAATTAGAAGAATGAATACATTTCAGGTGTCAATGCAGACATTCCCAACTCAAGGCAAATAACAACCCATGGTGGCCAGGAGGGAAAACACCAGAACAGAAACTGGGTCCTAAGTCTCGGGAACATTTCCACCCTGTTAAACCGGTAAAACGGAAGTGGTAACTGGTTCAGGAACCCTTGCCAGCCTCGAGAAATCCTGGAAATCAGCAATCAGTTAATAACCTGCACAGATCACAGCACAGTGCTCACAGGTACCATGCTCACACAGATCCACCAGGCTGGGGATTTCTCTTTCACAGCATGCTGTCACCAGCCACCAAGTGGCTGAGCCACATGACTAGGAACTAAATCAAGATATGCACAAGGCATTAAACATATAGCAAGGGAACAGTTAACTTGAATATAAGGCCAAAAATCAGCAACAAGTTCTACAACCCAGTGCTGATATTGGATACAAGTTTCAAGGACAAATTTCTTCTCAAAGGCTTATTCCGGTTTCATGAGGCTAGCATGAGGTGTGTACATTTGCCAGGGCAAATTGATGCTTCAGAATCAGCTCGTGCCTGGCACCTGCTGGTCCATCTAGAAGCATTTATGGTGGACGATGGAGGGCCTGACTCGGTACACTCCTGCTTGCTGATACACATCTGCTGGAGGTGGACAGTGAGACCAGAATGGAGCTGCCAATCCAGACTTAGCGCTTGCACTCAGGGGGAGCAAGGATCTTAATCTTCATTGTGCTGGGTACTAGGGTTGTGACTCCTTCTGCATCCTGTCGGCAAGTGAAGCTGTAACCCTGCTGCCACGTCCCGGCCAGCCAGGTCCAGACTCAAGATGGTGGGGAAGGGTGCAGCCCTTGTAGATGGGTACAGTATATGTCACCCCATCACCAGAGTCCATGACAATGCCAGTAGTGTGTCCAGATGCATGAAGGGACAGCATTGCCTGAATGGCTACGTATGTGGCTGGGGTATTGAAGGTTTCAAACATTATCTGTGTCATCTTCTCTCTGTTAGCTTTGGGGTTCAGTGGGGCCTTGGTCAGAAGCACCAGGTACTCCTCATGGGCCACATGCAGTTCATTGTAGAAGGTGTGATGCCAGATCTTCTCCATGTCATTCTAGGTGGTGATAATACCGTGCTCGATGGGATACTTCAGGGTCAGGGATACTCCCTTGCTCTGGGCTTTGTCACCCATGTAGGAGTCTTTCTGACCCATGCCCACCATGACACCCTGGTGTGTGAAGTTCTTCTGTATATGTGTTGCTTTTATTGGTTAATGAATAAAGCTGTTTAAGCCAGTGACTTAGCAGAATAGAGCTAGGCAGGAAAACTAAACTGAATGCTGGGAGAAAAAAGGCAGAATCGAAGAGAAGCCATGTAGCCGCTGGCAGAGACAGATACACTGGAACCTTGCTGGTAGGCCATGAACCTCGTGGTAAAATAAAAAATAATGGAAATGGGTTAATTTAAGATATAAGAGCTAGCTAACAACATGCTTGAGCTATTGGCCAAACAGCATTGCAAACAATATAGTTTCTGAGTAATTATTTTGTGGTCTGGGCAGCCAGGAACGAACAAGTCCCCTCCTACTACAGTGCCCTGGTGCTGGGGGTGCCCAACGATTGATGGGAACATGGTCCTAGGGGCATCATCGCCAGCAAAGCCAGCATTGCACATGCCAGAGCCATTGTCAATGACAAGTGTGGCAATTTCTTCTTCCATTGCGATCAGTGAAGGACAGGGAGATGCAGCAGCGAAAAGACTCGCAGTGTAACCTGGTGGTGGAGTGTCTTGGTGGTCTCTTAAAGTCACTCCAGGGACTTGTCTAGGCTTAAGAAAATTATGATCAGGGTTAGGTGAGAGGCTCTGGGGTTGGGAACTATCAACAAGAGTGAATGCCACAAAAACTCATAGGATGCTCTGTTCTTTCCATGGTCGTGCCAAACAGTGCAGACAAGAGCAGTGCTAACTTGGGGGGGGGGTCACACTTTCTCAGAATAAACATATGGAAAGGAAATCCCCCAAACACCTGGGCCTTATAAGTGAATTCAAGTCAGATGTAGTTAGTTTCTCCTGGTGTGTAGCTAGAGGTCTAGAGGAACTGGGGTGAACTGCCCGATGTGGTCCTGGGTGTGCCTGCCTACCTGAAAGATCCCTTTCTGAATATTGAGAGAAAATGTATCTGGTTTCCATGTAAGGAGGTGGAGCCTTACATTCTGCACTTTCCCTAGGAGTCTATGCTCTTCTTCCTTGCAGGGAACATTAAAGAGCATCCATAAAAGACACGCTGCAAATTTTGTAGGCTGTAAAACTCACAGATGTATTTTCCCATCTTATTTTATGAGCATGTCTTTTTTTTTTTTTTAAAGATTTATTTATTATGTATACAATGGTCCTGCATGCATTCTTGCCAGAAGAGGGCACCAGATCTCATTATAGATGGGTGTGAGACATCATGTGGTTGCTGGGAATTGAACTCAGGACCTCTGGAAGAACAGTCAGTGCTCTTAACCTCTGAGCCATCTCTCCACACCCGAGCATGGGTTTTAAAGCCTTCACTGTGCCAGGCCACCCCTCCCCTGCACATGAACTTCCTCCTCAAGTTATGAGTTGTTTTGTGGACTCAGATGGAAGATCTCCAGTGACGCACAGTGATTTAACATCTGGAGCAGGTAGAGGCCATTGTTCCCATCCCCTGTAGATAGCAGATGTACGAGGTCCCTGCTTCTTCTGAAGGTAGCATGAATGCAAGCAGGCAGGAGCTTTCATGGTCCTCAACAATATCCAAAGACTTCAAGTGTCAAGAAAGACAGATAACATGAAGATGTTTAATTTGCAGACCCAAGTCCACATTGCACATCCTTCATCTGAAAATTCGGAATCTCGAATACTCTAACATTCAAGACTTTGAGCCATGAATAACGTACTTTACGTGTGGAAAATTCTACTCTTGACCTAATGTGATGTGTTGTGGTAAATGCAGGCACACTAATAAGATGATATGAAATCCCCTTGAGACCATGTGTGTACAAGGTGTATATGAACTCTAAGTGAATTTTGTGTTTAGACTTGGGTCTCATTCCCAAGATATCCCATTATGCATATATAAGTCTTCAAAAATCTCAAAAAAAAAACAAAAAAACAAAAAAAAAAACCCCACAAAACTTTGTTTGTTCTTCTGATTCCAAGTATTTGGAGAAAAGATATCCAGCTTATGTCACCAGGAGAATCCAGTCAGAGGAAGGGAGGGTGAGCAATCATGGTTTCTGGGGTAAAGGTCAGTGGAGGAGAGGCCACCGAGCATGTGTGAGGCCCTCCATATGCAAGACGGAAACTAAAACAAATCAATCTCAAACTACCCAAGTCACCATCACCAAAGAGCAAAATCCAGATGTCAGAGCTGGACAAAGCCTTCAAATTCATCTGATCCAGTTTATAAAATCTACACTTTGGCCATCAGGGCCAAGATCATGTTTGTGTCTTCAGTAAATGATCTCCAGGGAACTCTGATGCTGAAAGCAATTTTCTTCTTTCTCCCCTGGTCCCTCATGTAGCCAAAGCCAGCTTCATACTCAGGATGATCCTCCTGCCTCTGCCTCTTTAGTACCGAAACTGCAGGCATGAGCTACCATGCTGGGCTAAAAATAATTCTTTAATTAAAAAAAACAAAGTTGCTTTTTAAAAGTAGGCCAGTTAAATGAGACCCATTTGTTGCCTAATAATAGCTCTGAAGTTTTCTCCTGCCCTAAATCAGGAAACCTCATTAAAGAACAAGTTTTTTGTTACTAAGGATCTGCAGAGGACTTCCTGGTCACTCTTGCCTCTGAAGAGAGCAGCTCTGTCCCAGGCTCAGGCAGTGGTTTTTGGCCCTTCTCTGGATCTGGGAGAGATTAGAGTCACTATGGGATGCTCTTTATGTAGCTCCCCAACTCAACTGGACATCACTTCAGCTTTTCTGGAAGGGTAAAGAGGCTTCTGCATGTATTCCTCATTACCCGTGGTGTTTGAATGAGCCTAGAGCTTGGGCACATTGTCAGAAGTGAGGTGAATGGGGAGCTGTTGAGATAGCTCATTGTGCGAGGGGGCTTGCTCCCAGGCCGGACAAACTGAGTTCAATTCCTGGGACTGGTATGCTGGAAGGAAAGCCAATTTCTGCAAGTTATTCTCTCTCTATGTCTTTCTGTGTCTCTATCTCTTTCTTTCTCTCTGTCTCTCCATCTCTCTGTCTCTCTCTCTTTCTCTCACACACAAACTCACACTAGAGAGATAAATGTTAGTAGAAGTAAGGCAGATTAAAAACTATCTACTAGCTGAGTGTAATGGCACAAGGCAGTAATTCCTGGTGGCCACGAAGGTCAGGAGTTCAAGGTCATCCTCTGCTACACAGCCCATTTAAGACCAGACTGGGCTAAATGAGGCTGTTCCATAACCAGTCATCCAACAGAAAACAAAAGACAACACAGATGTGAGGGTGATCTGGCCACAAAACCTGTCATCTTATTGGTCACCAGGCAATTGTCCCCTTCCTCCTTCACCACTCTGGGTGTCCTACCCGAAGCAGCAGGCTGGGCTGAAGGAAACAACCTTCCATGGTGGTAGAGGAAGGGTGGTCTTTGGTCAAGACTCTAGAGTAGCTGTGCTCGCCTGCTGAAACCTCTGGCTTCACAGAAGAGCCCCAGCAAGCACCACTTCCAAAATAGGAAAAAATAAAAAATAAAAAATAAATCCAAACATTTCTGCAAAAGTGTTCCTCCAAGGAAAGTGCACTCCGGAATCCCCAGCAAATGATAGGCTTGGGAGCCTGGCTTCCCTTCCAGGGCAAAGCTGTCCTTTCTTCTTCCGTCAGAGAATTCATCTCTCAGGAGCGAAATGCTCAGTCACATTCTGCCCACATGGCGAGGCCTCAGAGTTGAGGCCACCTTCTTTTTCTTGCTGTGGGCATTTGCTTTGGACCAGAAGGCAGACCTTTCTGTCAGCACAGCAGTACTGTTTTTGTTTCTTGATAGATTCGGTGCAGAAGCTGCGCAATGTCCGTTAGGTCTTGAGCCTGGGCTTGATGTACCCCTCGGTAGAGTCTCCGCGGCAGTACTTGGAGTTTCCCCAGAAAACAGTTTAAGGGGGCCAGAGGAAGTAGGACAGGGCGGCCCCCAAAAGGGTGCAATGAAGCCAGCTGCCAGCACAAGCAGTAGAAGGTTGACTCTGTAGGAAAGTGGGGTGTGGTAGGGAGTGAGTGATCCCACTGAAGGGTATTTACAAGCCTTGTACCCCACTTTTAGATCTGAATGTGGAGTAGTCTTACAATGAATACTAGGCAGCCTTGACTCGCAGGGTTTGGTTGAGAGCTGATTGTATGCCTTCTGGTCTTCTGGGGCTTTGAGATGCCTTAGTCATAGACGGAACTGCTGGCAGTTGACACACTGGCCCACAGGAATGCGGACAGGGCAGGGGTGGAAGCTCCACACTGCGGCCTCACGAGATGGTTGTTTGATGTGTCTTGCTCCGCAATTGAAAACAGCACAATTAAAAATAGAGGTCAGGACCCAGTGATACAGGCTCGTAATTTCAGCTATGTAGGAGGCTGAGGCAGGGGGGACTGCAAGTTCAAGGGCATTCTTACAACTACAGAGTGAGTTTCAGGCTAGCCTGGGCAAGGTAGTGAAACTTGGTCTCCAAATAAAAATAGGAAAAGGGCTATGGATACAGCTCAACCATAGAACGCTTGCTTAGCATGTGTAAAGTCTATACTCCATCTGCAGTGAAACGCGCACTCACAGAGTAGGGGGAGAGGGAGAGAGCGAGGGAGAGAGAGGAAAAGAGAGAGAATAAACACTGGTAGCGCCCTTCAGAACAGAAGGCTCCAGGGCAAACAGTAGCTCACAATGAGATTTGATTTGGTTCCATCTGTGCATCCATGACACACATCTGTCAGACAATGCTGTTCGTTGTCTTCCATCCTCAAGGCCTTGGGTTTGATCTCAAGACATTGAAAAAACAAACAAACCAACTGACCAACCATAAAAGAAAGGGCTGGCGACCTGAGCTCAAATCCCTAGGACCCATGAGAAAAGCCAGGCACAATATGTGTCACCCAGCACTGAGGGGGCAGAGATAGGACGCTCCTCAGGGTTTGCTGGCCCCCATGAGACCCCACCTTAAAAAATAAGGTGAATGGCTGGGTGGGTGGCCTTTAAGCTCGGAAATCTCAATTTATGAAGCAGAGTCAGGCAGATATCTGAGTTTGAGGCTAGCCTGGTCTACAGAGCCAGTTCAAGGACAGCCATGGCTACACAAAGAAACTGTATCTCAACAACAACAAAACAAAAAACGAAGTCAACCCCCCCAAACAAACAATCCATAAGACCTCAAAACAAAAAATAAGAATGTTAGTGTGTGTATGCACAAATATATAAAAATACAACCTGCTGAATCCATTTTTGTTAGTGTGTATGTGGTCTTAGGACTGACCCTGTGTGTGTGTGTGCGCCTGTGGTAGTGTGTGGTGTGTGTGTGTCTAACAATAGTAACCATCATCGAGAAGGAAAGCAGCTATTAACCTGATAGTTGAGTTGAGACATGGGAGGGGTTTGAGAAAAGATAGCTGGGAGGGGCTAGAGGGAGGGAACTGGGAGAAGGCGATATAATTCTATTTCAACTAAAAACATATTTAAAAACTGACGGGATTTGAGGGAGAATTAAACTGTTTAGTTTATTTGTTTTTTTTGAAACAGGGTTTCTCTGTGTTGCCCCGACTGTTCTACAACTCACTCTGTAGGCCTGGCTAACCTCAGACTCAGAGATCTGCCTGCCTCTACTTCCGGAGTGCTGAGATTAAAGGTTTTCACCACCACTGCCTGGCACAAATTAAACTGTTTTACAGAAATAAAAACAAATAAGGTGCAGAGAAACCCTGTCTTGAAAAAAAAAATGAAGAGAAACTGAGGAAGACACTTGATGACAGGTTCTGACCTTCACTCCCCCCAGCCCCACCCCACGTGCATGTCTGCACACATATGTCCCATACAAGTGTACACACAAAACCAAACCACCACCACCACCACCACCAAAAAGCTGTTCTGCAGCTTGAGAGACACTGGTGTGGCCAGCACAGTGGTTACCCGCAGGTCTCTGGGTCTGGCCATTGTTCCGCTCTCCTTTGCTTGTCTTCTTTCCGGGGAACTTGTATCCTCTCCGTTCATAAACAGCATTGATAACAGTTGTCCAAGGTTGCAGACCCTAGGCTAGCATTTGAATGTGAATGGATTATTTGGGTGACCATCCTCAGAAGCATGGCTGGGGAGGGAGGAGGTAGACAGAACGGAAAAGAAGGGAAGGAAGCCAGTGGCGGGGCTGGGTGAGCTGGCCCTTGCCATGGGGTTCTGGGAGGCTATAGCCCTGAAGACTCCTATAGTCTGTGTCCAGCCCTCTCCAGAGTCCCTGTCTGCAGGCACACCAGTCTTTGACTCTGACTCCCGCTGCATTGTTGGGGCTACTTCTGTTTATTCTTCCAGTGTGGACCAACCAGCTGTCCCCGGCAGGGGGCATTCTGGGACACAGCTGAGACTGTGGCCAGACCCCGAGCAGCTGGGCATCTGCCCACAAGCCTAATGGCCCTAGTTCCATCTCTGGGACCCATGTAAGCTGGGAGAACCGACTCCATGGCGTTGTTCTCTGACCTCTAGTTGTGTGCTGGGGCATCTTGCAACTCCCACCCTCCCACATGGTAATAAAAAAGGCAATTAGGTTGGTGTGTCCCCACTTTCTGACTTTTCCACATGTCACGTAATCTCTTCCAGTATACATGCCCACAGTGATGCTACATAGCTAGTACTATGCTGTTTAGACCCTCTAGCCACCAGAGTCATAAGCTACACACACCTCGTTTATTTACAAAGGACTTGGTCTCAATTAAATTTTTTTTAAAGATTTATTTATTTATTATGTATACAACATTCTGCCTCCATGTATGCCCTCACACCAGAGGAGGGCGCCAGATCTCAGTACAGATGGTTGTGAGCCACCATGTGGTTGCTGGGAATTGAACTCAGGACCTCTGGAAGAGCTACCATTGCTCTTAACCTCTGAGCCATCTCTCCAGCCCACCTCAATTAAATTTTTTAAAAATTATTTATTTATTTATTTATTTATTTATTTATTTATTTATTATGTATACAATATTCTGTCTGTGTGTATGCCTGAAGGCCAGAAGAGGGCAACAGGCCTCATTACAGATGGTTCTGAGCCACCATGTGGTTGCTGGGAATTGAACTCAGGACCTTTGGAAGAGCAGGCAATGCTCTTAATCGCTGAGCCATCTCTCCAGCCCTTAAATTTTTTTAAAAGTTGCATAAAGCAGCCAACGTAGTGCATATAAGTTGGTGACAGCTTCGTAGTCAATGTAGTAAATATCGATTGGAATGGCAAATGCAATGCAATTGCCTTGCAGCTCCACTGCTAGGAGCTTTATATAGTGAGTGGGTCTTCGTAGCACTGCTAGTGACCGTAACAGATCGGAAATCAGCTTAGACAGGCTAGAAAGGGAATGGCTTCTTTTGCCTCCTCCCCTCCCTTCTCTTTCCCTTCTTTTAACCCTGCTCCTTTTGCTGCAGTGTTGGAGATGGGACGCAGACCTTGTGCAAGCTACATAAGTCTTCACTGGACCACAGCGCTAGAAGTCAAGGTGGCTCTCTTTCTCAATGTTCTCTTACTTTGTGAAAGCAGACACTTCCAGGAACAAAGACTCCAGTGCAGAAGATATGGGGCGGGGATGTGGGCGTGGGGGTTGGGGTGGGCGGAGCTCCTGGAGACTTGGAGATGATGGATGGGCAGGAGCTGGGGAGAGGTGCATTTTGTTCTTTCCTATCTCAATATGTTGGGCTCCGCACAGTTCCAGAGTTTTCTGAAGAAGCCATTCAGCTCCCTCCTAGCCTTTCCTAAGAAGTCCCCACTCCTGTCTGGATGTGCAGCGGGTGGTGGTTTGCTTTTGCTTTTGTTGGTCACTTCTTCCTCCACTACCAAGGAACTTGAAGTGGCCCTCATGCCTGGAGAACAGAGGGATGCTTTGAAAACTCTCTGCTTTCTGTTTGAGCCAGTCTGAAAAGAGACACTTTTGCCCGTCAGCTACTATTGTTGAGAATTGTAGCTTGAGTCCCCTGTCTGTGGATGCACAGAGGACGGGTGACTGGGCTTGGATTGCTCAGGGCACGGACGGGGCAGGGAGTTCAGCCGAACCTGATCAGAGCACACGGAGAGAGTAGCCGGGAGAAAAGTTCCCTAGCTCTGGCTTTATTCTGAGGGGCTCCGTGGAGGGCTCTCAGCCTCTTCTCTGACAGACTCCTCAGGATTTAAGGGCCTGAGACTGACTTTACCTCCCCGGGAACCCATTTTGTCTACCAGGCTCGCATGCACTCACACAGCGTAGAGTGACACTGTGACCATTCTCCAGCTTCTGGGAAGGGGATGTGGCCATTAGGATTAGATTTTCTGCAAGGAATCTCATCCATGTACCGTTCAAGCGTTTCTTTGAGAATGAGACTAGGTTGAGTCAAGGGAGCTTGAGCAGGTGACTGTCACAGCCAAACTCAGAAGATGACAGGACCCCAAGTGCCTGGCTTGGGAGGTCAAAATTAATCCATTCTCTTTCAGGAACTCTGGCTCAGTTGCTTTGTATCTTGGTTTCTTGACCTGGGGTACATCTTCCCACAGCAAACTGAACAATCCCAGCCCACATCTTTCCTATCTCTGGTCAATCCTGCCCTAGGGAAATGGTGATCACCTCTGGGCTTTGAAAGTTGAAGACCAGACACTGTATAGGCAGTAACCTATAAGATGGAGAATCCCAGCTCCTCAAATCTTAGGATTCCAGGAGGAGGGGGATGGGCTGGAGAAAGCTGGAGGATCCTGATGGGGGCTGCTTTCCTTTGCTTTGAAGTCCCAGTACCCCAGGGATCATGGAAAGTAAAGCCATTTCCAGCAGTGGAGGCATTCGGGCTCTCAAAACAGAAAAAGAATAATAGAAGACACCCAAACGAACAAACAAACAAACAAAAAAACTCCCCCTAGCCTCCCTTCTCCACACCCCACCTCTTAAAAGCAAAACATTCTGAAGTAAAGGTCACAGACTGGTCGGGTGCTGCTGTATCTGGCTTGCTGGTGTGTTTTAGTTGGCCCACAAGGTATTTTCTTTCTCAGCCAACGTTTAAACATTGGGGAATTTCAAATAGCAATCCCGAGCATACGGAGTTCCCGACTGTGTGGAGTCACATGGCTGCACAGTGGTTGTTGGCCATTTACCAAACCCAAACGTGTTGTCTTAGCTGGTCTCTGACTCTGAAGAAATGTGCCTTTGCTGTCTCTCATGCGGAAGACCTGGCACCCCGCTGTCTTCAGGGTCTTCTTCTGGATAAGGTTTTTGGGGTGCGGGGTATCTCTGCTTCTTTTTGGATTCTTCTGCAGATTTTTCCACCCACTCAGCTCCCTTCACCGGAGCTTTTGGCCCTATTCCTCTGTGCCTATTACGCTTGTGAAGCAGGAGGGTCAGAAGTTTATGGCCAACTTCAGCAAGCCAATGAGTCTGAGGTTAGCCCAGACTGTATGAGACCTTATCTCAAAAACACTAAAACAAGGGCTGGGAGATGGGTCTTGGGTAAAGTATGTCTTGTATAAACGTTGAGTTATACATGTTTGAATCCCCAGAGCCCACATACAATCTAGATATGGTAGATGGGAGACAGGTGGCTGAGAGAGAATACCCAGAAATACACAGGCTAGGTAGCCCCACCTGTAAAGCAGAGAATAACAATATAAATGATAGGCTCAATTGCAAAGTGGAAGGCAGGGACTGAGGTTGTATTCTGATTTCTCTGTCTGTCTGTCTCTCTCTCACACGCGCGCACACACACACACACAAACTTGAAAAGTAAAATGGGTTGTGCTGTGCACACACCTTTAATCCCTGCACTCAGGGAGAGGCAGGCAGATTTCTGTGAGTTTAAGGCTATCCTGGTCTATGGAACGAGTCTCAGGACAACCAAAGCTACACAGAGAAACCCTGTCTTGAAAACCAAAAGCAAAGAAGGAAAGAAAGAAAGAAAGAAAGAAAGAAAGAAAAAAATGAAAAGCAAATCCAACCTACCCAAGCCCTGCAGACATGCCAGGTTTGACATTTGAATCTCTGCTGGTATCCTAGCTTACAGAACTTTGCTGTTTAACTCTGAGTCTAGTGACCTTGTGGATTGAAGATTTAAAATTTGAAGGTTATATAGGAAGTAGGGAAGTGGGCTGCAAACTACATTTCTTCAGTTTGTAAATGCAGCTACAGATTTGTTCCAAACCCTCAGGCTATGTCAGCTCAGCTCCCCACCAGTAGAACTTTCTTTTATTGTTTCTGTTGTGTTTATCGCACAAAGCTACACCTGATATTCCCTTGTTACTTCTCTAGTGTCTGTAGGATCTACACTGACGTCTCTCATTTATGATAGACTTTGTTCTCTGTCTGTTTGTATTCAACTTAACAGCTTTTGAAACAGCCATCCTTTAGTGATGTCCTTTTGCATCCACACAGGCTGTCTGTCTGCACTATCTTAGACTCCCTGAACTGAATATTCTTCTGAAGGTTACAAACCACTTTCTAGATTATACTGCATCTAGCAATCCACAGGTCAAACAGCCACCGTCCCTGGGAGTGTCAGGCCCCATCCTTTGCTGACATGCAGTTGGGCTATGTGGATGTCCGGAGTTTCTTGTTAACGCGGTTTCCAGACCCGTGTGAACACAAACGCTGTGACAGGTATGGAGCAGGGCTCCTGTAAGTTCAGACCCACGTTGCAGAGTGAATGTTGACTAGTGGGGAGACAGGATTGCTTTGGCCAGATCTGGGGTGAGCTGAAAGAAGAACACACCAACACCATCACCATTTAGGGTACACCCGTGCCCATACTCCCCATGTGCTTTGTCCCATCACTGCCCTGGAACCAGCAGAGCAGCTCATCTTCTCCTCATCCCATGTTCTTCTCCTGATCCACTTTCTTCCTTCAGCAAGTCTACCCGCCTGATGACCTGCTGTGCTTCTCTGTGGCTTTTTGTGAGCAGGAGGATTGATGTCTGCCTGACTTCCTTCCTTGAGATCAATCTTTTCTCAAGTTTAAAGCCAGGGGAGGTATCTCAGGCTCTGCTTCTAGAGGACTAGGGCTAAGGTAGTAGGAAAGACTGAAGATGTGTTGGGTGGATTTGACTGCAATAAGCTAATAACATAATGAAATCACTTAGTTTTGGGTTAATGAAATAAATAGAAATGCTTATGAAGATAAGTAAATATATGAAAAAAAAGAAATCACTTAGTTTTGATTTTGTACTGGTGTGTATATGTTTATGTAGGAGTGTATGTATATGTATGCACATGTGTGTGTGTGTGCCTGTGTGTATGTGGAGCCCAGAGGTTGATGTTAAGTGCCTTCTTCCATCTCTCTTCACCTTATGAATTTGTTTAGAGACTGAGTCTCCCTATGCAGCCCTGGCTGACCAGTAACTTGTAACTCAGACTAACGTATGTTGTAGGAAGCCGCTTGTTCTTTTTCCGGCCACCCAGACTCCTGAAATAAACACACAGAAACTGTATTAATTAAATCACTGCTTGGCCAATTACTTAAGTGTATTGATAACTAGGTCTTACATCTAGAATTAACCCATCTCCATTATTTTATATTTTACCACGAGGCTTGTGGTCTATTGGCAAGGTTACAGAGTGTCTGTCTCTGGTGGCGGCTCCATGGCTTCTCTCTGACTCTGCCTCCTTTCTCCCAACATTCAGTTTAGCTTTCCCTGCCTATCTCTGTTCTACTAAGTCACTGGCCGAAACAGATTCTTTATTAATCAGTGGTATTCACAGCATACAGAGGGGAAACCCACATCAAAGGTAGGTTTGAAAACACAGATACCCATTTGCTTCTCCCTCCTGGGAGCTGGAATTAAAGGTGTGTGTCACTGAGCCCAGCTTCTTCGACTTATTTCTTTTTCTTTGTTTCCTTTTACGTCTATTGTTTCTTTTTCATCTGTACGACTGTTTTGCTTTCATATATGTATATGTGCCACAAACATACCTGGTACCTAAGGAGGTCAGAAGAGGGCATCAGATCCCTCAGGACTGGAGCTACAGACAATTGTGAGTCATCAATGTGGGTGCTTCTAACGGAAATCCGGTTCCTAGCAAGTGTTCTTAACTGCGGAGCCATCTCTCCAGATCTTTATCTTATTTTGTGAGACAAGGTCTTTCACTGAGCCTGTATCTCACTGACTTGTTACAACTACCTGGCCAGTGAGGTCTACGGATTCTCCTGTCTCTACCCCCTCTAGCATTGATGTCATAGACATGTAAACTCATGACCTTATGTGGGTACTGGGGATCTGAACTCAGGTCTTCATGGTTGCACTCTACCAACTGTGGTGGCTTGAATACATATGACCCTCATAGACTTATTTGAATGCTTGTCCCAAAGGGAGTGAGTGACACTATTAGGAAATGTGGTCTTGTTGGAGTAGGTGTGGCTTTGCTGAGGGAAGTGTGTCCCTGTGGGGGTGGGTTTTGGGGTCGCATACATGCTCTGGCTATGCCCAGTGTGGGATATAGTTCACTTTCTGTTGCCTGAGGATCAAGATGTAGAGCTCTCAGCTCCTTCTCCAGCACCATGTCTGCCTGTACTTTGCCATGCTTCTCACCACGATTGATAATGGACTAAACCTCTGAAACGGCAAACAACTAGCCTCAATTAAATGACCATGGTGGTCACAGCAATAGAAACCCAACTAAGACACCAACGGAAACATTTCTGTGTGTGTGTGTGCGCGCAGGGACGCGCGCATGCACATGTGGGCAGGCACGTGTCAGAGCGTGCCTATGGAGGATAGAAAACAATTTTCTGGAGCTAGCTCTCTCTTTCCCTGTGGGTACCAGGGATCAAATTCAGGTATTCAGGCTCAGCAGCAAACACCTTTATCTGCTGAATCATCTCACTGGCCCCTAATTAGGATTTTTTGATGAGAAAGCAGAGCCTATTAATTTTGTATATTTACAGTATGGATTTGACATGTTATCGTCCATTTATATATTATTATATGTATAATATATATTATGTGTAATATATATATATTACTTTCATTAAGTGACCATTTGAAACCCAGGTGGTTTCACATTAAAAACTCATATTCCTGGGCCCATGAGATGGTAAAGGGCACTTGCTGCCATGCCTGACAATTTGTTTAATCCGTGGGAGCCAAACCACATGGTAGAAGGAGGGAATTAATCTCCTCAAGTTATCTCCTGACCTCCACCCTTGAACTACGACATGCACACAGATAAAAAATTGTGATTACAGAAATAACATATCAGACTTCTTTTGGAACACTGGAAAATCTGGAAACCTGGAGGTGGACAATAGCTGCTCATTTTTGGTGGGTGGGCATGTGCAAGCTGGAGACCATTCTGGCACTCTACAGTGATGTGTCCACTGGTACACATGGTCCCTCTGTCCTTATTTATGGACTATGGCTAGCCCCTTGTGAGCATTTAAGCTTGATACCTCCAGAGTGAAGGAAAATTTTGTTAGGGCTAACGGGATTCACTTCTCAGAAGGGGCATTGAACCGAGGTAATAGATTATGGATTGCTAAACCCAGTTGGAAGTTCTGTGATCGACATGGGAAGTGGACCAAATAGCATGTAGAACATGTCACGCTCGTTCCTGCATCTGCTGAGAAGATTCTTCCAAACAAAGCAGCTGGGCTGAGGACACTATCTGCTAGCTGTTACTGACATTTTTTATACAATATATTTTGATACTATTTGCTCCCTCCCTCTAACTCATCCCAGGTTATCCCTTACCCACTCAGATGTGTGTGTGTGTGTGTGTGTGTGTGTGTGTGTGTATACATGCCATGTGTATAGGAATACCCCAGGAGGCTAGAAAAAGGTGTCAAATCTTCGTGATCTGGAGGTGGAATTACAGACAGTTATGAGCCACCCTACATGGGTCCTGGGAACTGAAATCAGTTCTTCTGAGAGAACAGTAAGCAGTCTTAAGCTCTGAGCCATCACTCCAGCTCAATGGGGACTTTTACCTGCTAAGATTAGGGCAAGTAGTTTACAAACAATTGAACAGAGTCCAATAGTCAAATCAATTTAACAGGTACAACCCGATTTTGCAAATGAAATACAATGGAATGGATAATATCACATTGCAAGCCAAGTCTTATTAGTTGTGTTTGATGTATATCTATGGCTATTTGGGTTTCCAAGTCTCTCGCTGCTGCTTGGTTGAGAACAGATTTGAATCTCTTTAGACTTGGCTTTTGGATGCTGTGAAGCCTTATCAGTTGTTTCTGCCTGAGCTTCAGGGAGATTAGATTGCAGTGACAGGCTGTTGGGAAGTCTTGCCTTTGCATATCTGACAGTTCAAAGCAGGGATGTGTGCACAGACAACAGGACTTTCATTGTGCTTATGACATGGGATTAAAAAATTTATTACCATTGCCCTTGGTTGCCTTCCAGAATTTGAAAGTAAGTCCTTATCACTGAAGATTCCATGTACTTTGGATAGAGAACTTGGAAGAATTGAGCTGGATCTGACCTGGAAGCCTCTATCTTAAGGACTCAGTGCTGGAAAATGCCCTGCAGACAGTCAGTTCCTCAACTGTGCCTCCCAGAACCACCATGACCACCATAACATCCCCAGAGGTGAAATAACTTGTATCTTGGTGCTAACCTCACAGCTGTCTGATTGGACTTTCTCAACAGGAGGGAACTCATGCCTGGTGTTGTAAATTTAGCCAAATACCCACAACTGGGGAGGTCGTGGAACCCAGGGGAGAAGCTATTGTTGCCGCTTTTCTAAAGCAGTGTGACTTCTCACCACTTTCTAAATACTTGTCCTTACAGTCACAGGTCAGGATGGCTCTCACCACTTGTCATAGTGTTCCGTTGCTATGAAGAGACACCATGACCAGGGCAACTCATACAAAGGAAAGCATTTAATTGGGGCCGGCTTGCAGTTTCAGAGGTTTAGTCCATTGTCATCATGGCAGGGAGAATGGCCGAATGTGGTACTGGAGAAAGAACTGAGAGTTTCACATTGGAACTGTGGGCAGCAGGAAGAGAGTGAGACACTGGGCCTGGCTTGAGGTTTTGAAATCCTAAAGCCCACCCCCAAGGAAACACTTCCTCCAACAAGGCCACATCTACTCCAATAATGCCACATCTCCTAGCCCCTCTCAAGTAGCTCCACCCTCTAATGATCAACATTCACATAAATGAGCCTACAGGGCCTGTTCCTATCTAAACCACCACACCCCTCATCAAAGAGGTTTCTTTCTTTCTTTTTTTTTAATAATTTATTTAACTTTATTTTATGTGCATTGGTGCGAAGGTGTCACATAAGATCCCCTGGAACTGGAGTTACAGATAGTTGTGAGCTGCCATGTGGGTGCTGGGAATTGAACCCGGGTCCTCTGGAAGAATGTCCAGTGCTCTTAACCACTGAACCATCTCTCCAGCCCCCAAGAGGTTTCTTTTTGCAGCAGACAGAGACCATTACAGAAACCCACAACTGTCTGAAATGCAGAGAACAAGTGACTAGGGGGGTACCCAACCCCAACTGATAGACCTATAACAGCCCCTACACCTGATGCTCAGGGAACATCACAGAAGAGAAGGCAGAAGCATTATTGTAAGAGCCCCAGGACCAGGAGGTCTGCTGTGAGAGCGTGTCCTCTGTGTGTGACAGGCATATGAGACCCATGAAATCACAACACTGTTGCTACCTAAAGATCTGAGCAGCAGCTACAGAGGTGGACACACCAGTGTGGGGGAGGGAGATCTTATAAGTCCCTACCCGCTAGATCAGGAGCTCCAAGCAATTAATGACGGCTGAGAGAGGGAAAATCAGATTTCCCCAGGGAAGAGCCTCCAATTGGTCACCCACTATCAAGTGGTCAGTCCTAGAAACATACATAGGGGCAACACTAAGCAGATTCATCAGGCGCTTGTGTGCACGTGGGCGCACGTGCGGGTGTGCGTGTGTGTATCTAACAATACTAATTAAAGAAAAACGGGACATGAATTTTACAGGGAACTGGAACACACAGGGGAGATGGAAGGAGAAGAGGGAGAGGGAATAATAGAAATTTAGCACTTATCTAAGAAATCCTAAAAAAAATAATTGACCCACAAAGGGTGTTACCCATAAGGCCTGGCTGGGTACCTCTGCTGAGGGAGGCTAGAACCACAGGGTCGTAAGCAAACAGCAGCACAAGGTTAACATGTCAACTTTAACTTTTATTTTAAAATTAATTTATTGGTGTGTATGTGTCCTGGCATGTCTGTGTAGGTCAGATGACAACATTGTAAGAGTCTGTTCCCTCCTACCTTTATGTATTCCTAGGGAGTGAGTTGAGCTCGTGTCAGTGGATGGTAAGGGCTTTCCTTACAAAGCTGTGGATGAGCCTTCCCTAGGCAGAACTGGGTGCTGGGACCAGGCAGACATATTCAAGGAGTGAATGTGATTCTTAGGACTGAGCAAAGGATAATGTGCAGCCCTGAGAAGGGTGTCTCATGGCAACGAAAGGGAGCAGAGTGATAGAGAGGAAGTCCAGACTGGTGACCCAGACCCTGGAGGAGTGCGGGTGCTCCTTCAGCATAGCCAGCCGGCTTACAGGGAGTCATCACAGACCCTGGAGGAGGGTGTGTGCTCCTTCAGCATGGCCAGTCGGCTCATGGGCAGTCATTGCTGAACATATGGGTAAATGGTTACTAATGTGAATGATTAAGAAGTCAATTTACATTGTGTCACTGAGACCAATAAAACAGAAGCCAATCAATCAAGAGTCATTAATAAACAATAAATATGCAGGCAGCATAGAGTACTCCGTCCAATCCATTGCCTACTTAATTTTCTTGCTTATGTCCACTTTGATAATCGGTTGTTCCTAAGACCTACTTAGCAAAAAGAAGAATAGTCTTTTAAGGATATATATTAGGTTTCATCAATTATTTAAAAACATTATTAGCATATGTTAATTATATAACAGTGGGTTTAATTTGATATTTTCATGCATGTACACACACAGATTTCAATCATATTTACCCTCCATTATCTGTCCTTTCTTTTTTCTTTTTGGTATATGTGTGTATGTGTCTGTCTGTCTGTCTGTGAACTGTAATCCCACCGAGGAGATGGAGGCAGGAGAATCAGATTGTTTTTTATTCGAGACAGGATTTCTCTGTGTAGTCCTGGCTGTCCTGGAACTCTTTGTAGACCAGGCTGACTTCCAACTCACAGAGATCCACCTGCCTCCGCCTCCCCAGTGCTGGGATGAAAGGCATGTACCACCGGGAGGATTGATGTTTATAGCTAGTTTAGCTACATAGTAAGTTCAAGGCCAGCCTGGGTGACACAAGACCCCTTCTCTAAAAAGAAAAACAAACCTGAAGAAGGATAAAAGATAATGATTACTACACTACGAGAGTCAGACAGTAAAAGACTCTCCCTCCCATCTGGGTGTGGTGGTGCAGGCCTTTAATTTCAGCACTTGGGGGCAGAGGTAGGAGGATCTTGGTGAGTTCGAGGCCAGTCTGGTTTACATAGAAACCTCTGTCTCAAACAAAACAAAACAAAACAAAACACCCCCAACCCCCTAAAACCAAAACCAAACCAAACCAACAAAACACTCAAAACAAACAAACAACAACAATGAACCACCTCCCCCTCCTACATCTAATCTCTATCTGGCCTTTGCTTAGAGCTCAATGTGGAGGGAGGGATTTTATCCTAAGAGTGTGAGTCTGTCCGTCAGTGCTTTGAAGTCTGAGGAGCCAAGCCTTCCCGACAGGTCAGTGGGCACACTGGGACGAGTGACCACTGGGGCGTAAGGAACTGAACTGAAGGTCTGGTTAGCTGACTTCTTAACCAGTGGGCATATCTAATGCTCTGTGGCTGGGTTTTAGTAACATGGCCGGACAAGTCTTAGTGGCACAGCAAGGTGACACCGAAGTTCCTTTAGGGGTTGGTGAGGGGTTTGGAGCAGTGACTGGGCTTTGCGTTGAAACTGCATCCACAGAGGGCTTCTTAAGCTGGAGAGAGGCTCAGTTTCCCACATGGAAGAAGGCTGTGGAGGGGCTGTGGAGATGGCTCAGAGGTTAAGAGCACTGACTGCTCTTGTAGAGGTCTTGAGTTCAATTCCCAGCAACCACATGGTGGCTCACAGCCATCTGTAATGAAATCTGGTGCCCTCTTCTGGCCTGCAGGCAGAACACTGTATACATAATAAATAAATACATCTTTAAAAAAAAAGAAGACGGCTAGGGAGGAAGTGTGATAATGATTTGAGTTGCATAGTACTCATAGAGCTAGCTGCCCTGTTACTTTGAATTGACTCTCTTTCTCTGAGTCTGGGTCTCATGTAGCCGAGGCTAACCTCAAACCCAAATCCTCTTGCTTCCACTCCCACGTGCTGGAACTATAGACCTGTACTCACACACTTGTGAGGGATCTCCTATTATCCGGATCAGAGATGGGCAAGTCTTGTCCGTTTGCAGAGGGGACTTTGGCCACTACAAGCTTTGTCAGAAAAAAAATTCTATCTCAGAGTTCTGACTTCTCTGTTCTTTGTACCTTCCTGTTGTTATTCAGCCTCTGAAATCTGCACCATAATCTGGTCATTCTTTTTAAATGAGAACAATGTTGGTAGACAAAGCATGACCTCCGCTCAGCTTTGTAGTCATCCTTACGGTTCCTTGCTCACACAATGACCTTCAAAATCCTTGGCAATCAAGCCTTTCAGCCAGTTACTTTGGGCTCATAATCTATATTCACAGCAAGAGGGTTTGTTCTTGCCTGAGGCATTTCCAGCTGGTGGACTCAGCCCCGGCTTTTTCATTTATAGTTTCATTTATAGTTTCAGCGACTTCCTTCTGAAAACGTAAAGAGAAGACAGCCGTCAGTTAGACTGTGATATACGTGGCGTGGTACGTGGACGCTTTCTCTGCCACGTGGGATTTGGTGAGGGGTGGTGTCGTGGATGTGTGTCTACCCCACTCCATTTCCTTGTAGAATGATTGCCAAAGGCACCCCCCCCCCCCCGTGTGAGCAGGGTCCTTAAAGCTGTTACGCAAATGTCCCACCCAGTTCTGGACCAAGGAAGTGGGCACATGGTGTGGTTAGGGTGGTTAGTCAGACGCTGAGTTTTGATGGGAAAATACGGGATTTCTGTTTTTCCCAACAGTGGGACGCTAATGAGCTGTCAATCACTCCTAGCTCCCTAGATACCTGAAGAGGGTCTGGTATCAATCTTTCTCAGCATGACAGCTCAGCCCCACATCCCATTCTCCACACCATTCTGTATATTTCCAAAAGCTTCCTCATTTTGCTTATTTGAGGTAGGTCTGCTTGCTTGTGCTAAATATCTTAAGCGATACGCTGGCTATCCTAAGTGACAAACTTTGAAAATGACATTGTCCTTGGGTGGGACTTCATCATGGTGTTCAAAGACTAGATGGCCCAGTGTGCAGACAACCCGGTTCCTAAGTACGTGTCAGGCGTCCACACACGGAAGGTGGTCCTGAGTTAGGCCAGCATTCCATGGCTTTAAAGACGAAGCCCACCCAGCAATCTCATTCGTTTTTAGCCAACATGGTGTGCTTAATGCATGAAATATGCTTAAGTTAATTTTCTTAACGTCTGCCTTCAGCCTTCACAGATGGGTAAACTGTTCCCCGCTGCATGATTCTGTTTGCTGAATTCAAATTTTGGGCTGTTTGCTCTCTTCCAACCTTTTCTGGTCAGTTTGATTAGGTAACTCAATCATTGATGGCTGAATGCCTTCATTTGCTCGCTCATGTGGCTTGGACTGAGGAAGGAAAAAAAAACAACTCAGTTCAGGAATAGTTTGAGACACATACTAGATCTTGGAGCAGTATGATTCTGACATTGTTTCAAATAACACAAATGCTGCTGAGTGGTCCAGAGGCAGCAGAAGCGAACCTGACCTGTGGAGTAAGTATAAATGACTCAGTATAGCCCGTGTCTAGCGGCATAAGGAAAAGCATATTTTCCTGTGGGATGAATTCATCACTTACCTGTCCCTGTCAGCGGTCCTAAAGTCATCAGGATGAAGTACACAGGAGCAGCTTCTCAGAGTAACTGTGGATTCAAGAAGCAGAGGGCTGGAGAGAGGACCTCACTCACTTGGCACCCCAAGGCCTCTAGCATTCACCTTGACTCCCCTGTCATCTTGGCTTCACATGTGAGGGTCGGATGGCGGTTAGGACTTCCTTCTGCCTCTTGAGTTCCAGAGGGTGGGATGCCCTGACCGTCTTGGAGGAGCTGTATCAGAGGGACGACAGGAGGATGTGCGTGTGGCAGCTGGGGAGATGGCCTGCTAGGACCTGAATTGAGACCTCCAGTACCAATAGGACATCTGAGAGAATGCACTTCTGTCACCCCAGTGATAAAGGGGTGGGGCATGGGAGACAGGGGGACCCATGGAGCTCCTTGGCCAGACAGTTTCACTGAATCGTGAGTTCCAGGTTTAGTGAGTTCATTGAGAAACTCTGTCTTAAAAAAATGGGATGAAGCTGGGTGATGGTGGAACACACCTTTAATACCAGTCCTCAGGAGGCAGAGGCCAGTGGATCTCTGAGTTTGAGGCCAGCCTGGTCTACAGAGTTTAAGGACAGCCAGGGCTACAGAGAAACTCCTTTCTGAAACAAACAAACAAACAAACAAACAAACAAACAAACAAACAAACAGAAGACACTAGAAAAAAATGAGATGGAGCGTATGGTTGCTTGAATGAAACTGCTCCTCACGGTCTCACAGGAGCCACACTATTAGTAGGTGTGGCCTTGCTGGAATAGCTGTGGTCTTGTCAGAGGAAGGGCAGCATTAGGGGGTGAGCTTTGAGGTTGCAGAAACTCAAGTCAGGCCCAGTAGCTCTTGTTCTCTTCCTGCTGCCTGCAGATCCAGATGTAAAGCTCTCCAGCACCATGCCTGCCCTTTGTGCCACCATATTGCCTGCCATGATGATAATGGACTAAACCTCCGAACTGTAAGTCAGCCCCGATTAAATGTTTTCATTGATAAGAGTTGCTGTAGTTATGGCATCTCTTCCCAGCAGTAGGTGACAGAGGGTGACTGACGAAGACACATGATGTCTGCTTCTGGCCTCATTACATGTGTGCACACAGAACACATGTATACAACACACACATGGACACACACACACACATACACACACACAGTGAGTGCCAAGATAAGTTGTCAGGAATCCATGTAGGCAGGCAACTGGTCATTTGTACAACTCAAGCCTGCCAATAAGGTGGGGAAATCATTTCAGACAGATGGATCACAGGTGACATCCTGTGGACTTTTCTCTATGCTCCATAAGGTTATCATAATTTTGGGATCAGGCATCTTAGAGTTATTCACTGTACCTAGCTATGGCAGGTTGTGGGCATGTAGAATATACTAAAGACATACATTGTCTGGTTGGCTCTCATTCACTCTGGGAAATGCCCTTTCTTTAGCTGACCTTAACTTCAACCAGACCGCAGCCAGGAACACTGATGACCGATAGCTTTTCACTCCAGCCGCTGCCATAGGGCCAGGAGCATCTATCATGTACCAGCGGAGACTCCCGCTTCCTTTCTTCCTCAGCCACTGAGTGGCTGTCAGGCGCCGCTGACTCCGAGTCCACGCCTGGGCCTCAGATTTACTGGGTGAGTCACTGGCAGCCAGGCAGCCACCTGGAATAAGATCTTAGAATTAGCAGTTCACATAATACCCCGAAGGAACATGACAGTCATGGCTGAGGAGGCGGAGGAGAAAGACTGTAGATGGGCAGGGAAATGCGAACTGGAAATGCTTCCAGCTAAGTGGAGGGGAAGTGTGGCATGTTAATACTCTGATGTTCACCCAAGATCCAGCTGTAAACGGAGCGCTCTGATTCATGGGAGGAGCTAGACGAGTCTCACCTTAAAAAGATGAACAACTTTGAGGTATCATCATCATCATCATCATTATCATCATTATCATGCATGTGTGATTGTGTGTTTTGAGCAGGACAGACAAGGAAACAGCTCGAGAATGGGTGTTCAAGAGTAAAATCTCCAGGACCCATTGCTAATCTGGATAGAGGAAGTAGTCGAAGATAATTCCCAGGGGTTACCTCATGGGCTTAGGAATGTGGGGAGAGGACCAGGCTTGGGGTGATGGTAGCAGTGAGCTTAGGGGTAGAGGAAACCACAAACACTCTTGGGGGTATGCGGAGTCTGAGAGGCCTCTGCAGCAGTCCCTCCAGGGGCTGTGTGTGCACAGATGTTCTGGACTCGCAGAAGAGTTCTGGGCTGGGAGGGGAGACTGGGTACGTGCCAGTTCCATGTCTCCTAGCTGTGGACCCAGCAGCTGAAGTCTCGCGGCTCAGAGGGCATAGTCCATCACGGCAGGACTGGTAGAGATGGGGCCAGCTCATCCGTGGCAGCTGTGCACCCACATCTCAGCAGAGCAGGAGGCAGAGGTGGGACAGAAACTGTGCATGGCCTGTAAACCTCAAGGCTCCAACCTCCACCCACATGTCTTCTAGGTAGCCCTTACCCAAAGGTTCTACAACCTCACACAAAACAGTACTGCCAGCTGGGGACCAAGTGTTCAAACACATGAGCCCAGGGGGACAGTCTACACCCAAACCATACAAGCGTCATCATGATGAGGGTGGACATGGCTGGGCCGGGCAGCTGAGTCTGTAGAGACTACTGAAGTGACATCTGAGGAATGTGTGTATGTGTGAGTGTGAGTGTGTGTGTGTGTGTATGTTTGCGTGTGTATATGCGTGTATGCTTGTGTATGCTTGTGTGTGTGGTATGTGTAGTGTGTGTGGTGTGTGTATGCTTGTGTTTATGTGTGTGTTTGTGTATGTGTGTGTGGTGTGTATAGTGTGTGATGTGAATGTGGGATGCGTCTGTGTGTGGTGTGTGTGCTTGTGTCTGTGTGTATGTGTGTGTTTGTGTATGTGTGTGGTGTGTATAGTGTGTGATGTGAATGTGGGATGCGTCTGTATGTGTGTGGTGTGTGTGTATGGTATGTATATGAGCGTATGTGTCTGTGGGGTGTGTATACTTGTATATGTATATATGTGTGTATGCTTGTGTATGTATGTGTTTGCTTGTGTGGTGTGTGTAGTGTATGTATGTGTGTGTGGTGTGTGTGCATGGTATGTGTATGTATATGTGTGTATGTGTGTGGGATGTGTATAGTATGTGTGTGTGTGTGTATCTGTTATTTGTCTCTGTGTGTGCTAAGATCAAGGAAGCAGAGTTTCTGCAATAGGGAATCCAGTCCATTTCCACATCAAAGAACAGGAGCAGTGGGGAACTGTGTCCATCAGTATTCTATCAGGCATGGTGTCACTAAGGGGGACTGTAAAATCACCCCAGATCACGGAGAACTGAAAAAAATCACTCGACTTATGTGAATATTTTTTTAAAAAAATATTTATTTATTTATTATGTATACAATATTCTGTCTGTGTGTATGTCTGCTGGCCAGAAGAGGGCACCAGATCTCATTACAGATGGTTGTGAGCCACCATGTGGTTGCCGGGAATTGAACTCAGGACCTTTGGAAGAACAGGCAATGCTCTTAACCTCTGAGCCATCTCTCCAGCCCTTTGTGTGAATCTTTAAAATCCTAGTCGGCAGCTGTGAGAAAGATCCCTGCAGTCACATCAAAGAACAAAGATAACTTTCGGAGCTGGTTTTTTATTACTAAGTTGTTACTATAAACATGCATTCATGCAAATAGAGCAAAGATGTGTGATTTTCTGAAAATGGGAGCTGTGAAATCGCACACCCAGAAAGTCTGTAATGACTGTTGATCCATTTGTTAGGATCTCAGTGTGTAGTGTGAGGGAAAAGACTGGCCCACCAGCAGCGCGGACACTCAGTGGAAGTTCTATGACCCTGGCTTTTCCTAATCTAAGTGGAGAAAGAAAATTGCCCCATGGCTGCTTCCCCCCTCGTATGTGGTGTGTGTAGGGCAGCATGAGCCCATTTCCATGTATGCAGAGACCAGAGGGCCAATGACTGTTTTTCTGCACCTTGTGTGTGCTGTGTGTATGGTTGCATGTGCCTATGTGCGTGTATGCCGAGACTGGAGGGGGTGTCAGGAGTCCTGACATATCCCTCGCCACCTTATTCCTTTGCGACAGGGACTCTCCCTGAACCTGGAGCTGGGCTAACATCCAGGAAACTCCAACAGTCTGGCTCCCTCACAGTACTGGGGGGTAATAATGGGAATGAATATGGCCAGTTTTAAAAGTGAGTGCTGATGCTGCTGGTGTCTGAGAAGTAGAGGAAAGAGGACCACCAGTTCAAGGTCTCCCACGTTGATGTTGTTGGAATGTATGCATGTATGTATATATGTCACAGCTACATAGTGAGTTTGAGGTCATCACCAGCACTACCACCAGCAACACTACGCATGGCATTCTACTTATTTCAACGTTAATCTCACCTGAGAAATATCAGCACTGGTGTTTGACCAAACAACTGGACACCATAGCCAAGATGACACATAGAATTACCATGGGCTACTCAATCTTCTGTCCATGTGGCATTAGGCTATAAGTCAGAGCAAGTCCTCTACCACTGACTATGCCCCCAGCGAGAACAGAAAATAGCTCAGAGAGTGAAGACACTTGACACCAAACCTGATGACCTGAATTTCATCCCGGGGACCCACATGGCAGAAGGAAAGACACACCTCGAGCTCCACTTGTGCACTGTGGGACTTATTTGTGCATACAAACACACGCGGATAAATAAATAAAATTTAAAAACTAAATTAGTTAACATGGGCTGGGGAGGTGGCTCAGTCCTTAAACTCAGTCCATGTTTGCTGTGCAAACATGTGGATCTGAGTTCAATGCTCGTCACCCATGTAAGAGACATGACAGTGCTCAGATATAGTCCCAGACCTGGCGAGGTAGAGACGGGAGGATTGTCAGCCGGCAAAGCCTAATTAGTGCACCCTAGATTCCAGAGACAGACTGTCTCAAAAAACCAAGATAGATGGCTGCTGAGGTGATACCAGAGGTTGACTTACAGCCTCACACAAGTGCAAACACATGTACACACACGAAAATTAAAAAATTAATCATTCTCTATCTGGTATAGGTTAAATTATACCAATCTAAAATGTGTATATTGAAATAAGGTTTTTTGAAGGGGTAATTAAGTTAGAATGAAGATTTTAGTGTGTGGGTCCTAATGCAACGTGATTGGTTTGGCCTGGATTATCTCTGTGGCTCAGGCAGGCTAGAATCAGAGCAGTTCTCCTGTCTCGGCATCACAAATGCTGGCGTTAGGTGTGCCCCACTGTGCCTAGCATGACTGCTTTGTGGTTTTTTACAAAGGGTCTCTTATGTAGCCCAGGCTGGTCTTGAATTTACTATGGGGGTCAAGGATATCACTGAACTTCTGGGTGCTGGGATTACAGGTGTGTGGCATGATATGTGCTTCATTTTATGCTGAGAACCCAACACAGGGCTTCATGAATGCCAGACAAGCCCTCTACCAACTGAGCGACATCCCCAGCCCAACCAGTAATTTATAAGAGCCAATTAGGACAGACACAAACAGAGGGGTTATCTTGGGGATCCCTAGGGGGAAGATGGTAACAGACCAGAAAGAAACCAACCCTGGGGACACCAATACCTTGGACTCCTAACCATTAGAGTTATGAGAAACACAGTTTTTGGTATCTTAAGCCACCCTTTGGGCATTTTGATGTGGCACCTCCAACCATCAAATACCATATTGTCATAGCTCTGTAGGGCTGCTCTTTGAAGTAGAATTTCTGGGAAATGCTGGAAGGAAAGTAGGGCTCAGAATCTCAGAAATCCCAGTTCTCTGGGTCTTCAAGAGTCCTGGACAGCCAGCAGGAACTCTGCCCGGGAGGAGGCCTTCCAGTCTCAGGTTGTATGAACCCTTGTCTATATAGGAAGCCCCTCCCTCCTCATCTCTAGGCACTGAGTACTGAGGTTGGCAAACAGGGAATAGATTAGTGGCTTGAGACCTATTAGATCTGGTTATGTAGCTCCCTTCCCCCACCCCTCAGTGATAGGGCATTTGGAAGTCTAACTTCTTTACCAGGATGTACCTAGTGAACTCGGAACTTGCTTGGACCCCACACTTCTTTCTGGTTACATGTCCACTCCTCTTCCAACAACACTATACACTTCTATCTGCTCCTAGTAGCACTCAAAATTAGGATCTTCTGTTCAAGCATGTGCCCTACGTCTCCAGGTGAGATTAATAGAAGGGCTGGGCTGGCTTGGTTTTGGGTGTATGCGTAGCAAGGCAAACTGCCCTTCAAATGAACTCTTAGGGAGAATCCTATTTGCCATCTTAAGCCTATTTGTAATTGGGCATGGGTTATGATTAAAATCAAATGCATTATGGGAAAGGATATGTGCAGTAGGGAAAACTAATATATGCCCTAATCTTTCAATCAAAGTAGAGAACCACTCAGACCATGCACCCTCCTATCTCCTCAGTCTTTTTGATCCCATAAAAGACTCCAGACTGTGTGTGCCCCAGGTCCATGGCCTGCTGCTGACCTTGGCAGTTTTATCCTTTCTGAATCTATATTATTGCTTTGCTTTGAATAAAGTTATCGTACTAATTTTGCAAATTTATATGAATATTGATTTTCAGTTCTTAGGGCAAGAGGTCAAACATGTGACTCCAACCCTGACCCCCGACCATCAGTAACACTACGTAGGGTTTCTTGGGATGCAGGCTCTGGGGAGTTGCCAGTCTCTCCCCAGAGTTCAAGGGTCCTCTCATCATTGGGAAAGTCAGAGAGCAGGGCCTTCCTCCCTCTTCTGAGGTTGATCTAGCTGGAGAAGGATTAGGTAAACACCCTCTGCCTAACCTTCCCACTCCTGCTCTGCCATCAGCCTTGCTCTGATTAGCTTCACATGGGTAAACAAGCAGGCCAGATGTGTGCATTTGAAGTGCTTATTCACACCTTATTAAAGTTAAAAATAAAAATTGAAATTTGTTTAATTTTGCCTAGCAGAAGCCAGTGTAGAAATTCATATCTCCATGGCCCTGCAATATATCACATATAGTCACATCTTCCCTAACCCTAAAGGGCCTTCTTGTCTCTTCCCTGTGCCTGGGAGAAACAGGGGCAGCCAAGGGCCCTTTTGCCTCTTCGTATCAGCCCAGGTCCTTCAGAGAAACTCCTCTTCCTTTGTTCAAGAAAGACCTGCCTGGGGTTGGGGATCTAGCACAGTTGTAGAGTGCTTGTCTAGTAGGCATGAAGCTCTGTGTTTGAGTCCCAGCACTGCATAAACTAGATATTTTAGTGCCTGAGCATCAGAAATTGAAAATCAACCTCTATTACATAGTGACTCCAAGGCAAGTCTGGGCTACATGAGACCCTGTCAAAGAAAGAAAACAAAGAAGGAAGGAAGAAAGGAAGGAAAGAAAGGAGAGGAGAGAGGAGAAAGGGGGGGAGGGAGAAAGAGAGACAGAGACAGAGAAAGAGAGTGGGGTTGGAGAAATGGCTCAGTGTTAAGAGTATTTATTGTTCTTGAAGAGGACATGGGTTCTGCTCCCAACACCCACATCATGGGTGGCTCACAACTGTAATTCTTGTCCAGGTGATCCAGTGCCTCTTCTCACCTTCACAGATTCCAGCACACACACATAATATGTATAAACTCACCTAGGCATATACACATACACATAAAAATAATGGATAAATAAATCTAAAAAAAGGAAGACCTCGATTTTATTAACTTCAAACTTCGGAGACCAGGGTACCTCTGAAACAAAAGGTTTCGCAGACCCTGGGATGAGTTCTTATGGCTCCCACTGGCAGGTCGAGGGAGCAGCTGGGAATATGTCCATGTGGATGGGGCAAAGGGTTGAAAACATGGGGAAGGAAGAAGAACCTTGCTTAGACTGAACCTCAGAAGAGGCAGATTAAAGCTGTGGGGGAGCAGAACCATCCAAGAGCAGATCTTGCTTCCAGAAAGAGTGGGTTAAAGAACAAAAGTTCATAAATAGGTCCTGATGATCAGTGGTGATGGGATGTAAGTCAAGGCTTCAACACATATTCAGAAAGGTGAACTAAGCTTCTATTTCTAGCCTCTGGTTCTTATTAACAAGTCTAGGAGACTTTTGAAAAATCAGTTGAAATCAGATTATGGGTTGATCTTAAGTATAAAATGAACAAAGGAAACAAGAAATCATTCTCCTTCATAGCCAAGACATGTCCCGAGACAAGCAAGAAGTCTGAAGTAATGTTGGGGAGTATCATTTGAAGGTGTGTTGCTTTTGTTTATGCTGCACTTGTTTAACTCTGTGAAGCTGTGATTCTTTGCCTGCCTAAAACACCTGATGGTCTAATAAAGAGATGAACGGACAACAACAAGGCAGGAGCAAGGATAGGTGGGGCTGGCAGGCACAGAGACTAAATAGAAGGAGAAATGAGGAAGAAGAGGAGCAAGATAGAATAAGGAGAGGAGAACATTGGGGGTCAGCCACCCAGCCACTTAGCCACCCAGCCACCCAGCTACATAGAAAGACACAGAGTAAAAGTGAAAGTAAGATTACAGAAGTCAGAAAAGACAAAAGCCATGAGGCAAAAGGTAGTCTGGATAATTTAAGAAAAGCTGACGAACAAGCCAAGCTATGGCTGGGTATTTATAGCCAAGAGTAAGCCTCCGTGTGATTTATTTGGGAGCTGGGTGGTAGGCCCCTCAAAAGAGTAAAACATCACACAACATGGGAAGAAAGCTCCGTTGGTAAAGAGCTTGCTCTGCACGTGTGAGCACCTAAGAAGGAGCAGAATCAATGTAACAAACCAGGTGCCAGTAATACCAGCACTTGGGAGGCAGAGGCAGGAACCCCCCCCTCCTCCCGACTTGTTGGCCAGATAGTTTAGCAGAATCAACGAGTTCCAGATTCAGTGAGAGGCCTTGTCTCAGATTCTTGTTTTTCAGAGAGAAATTAAGGAAGGTGTGTCAACTTGATTTTTATCAGCTTTATATAAACTAGGATTATCTGGGAAGAGGAAACCTCAGAGGAGAAAAAGCCTCCAGGAGACTGACCTATAGGCAAGTCTGTGGGGAGCATTTTCTTGGTTAATGACTGATGTGGGAAGTTCCAGTCCACTGTGCTAAAGTCACTCCTGGGCAGGGGGCCCTGAGTTCTATAAGAGAACGCGCTGAGCAAGCCATGGGGAGTAAGACCATGAACAGCATTTCTTTATGGCCTCTGCTTTTAGTTCCTGCCCTGACTTCCCTCAGAGATGGAATGCGACCTGGGAGTTGTGAGATGAAACCAACCTTTTCCTCCCTGAGTTAGTTTTGATTATGGTATTTTTGACAGCAATAGAAAGCAAATTAAAAGAGGATGACATCGAACATTTACCTCTGGCCTCCACATACACACATTTACTTACAGACCTGGCTGGCGTGCACACGTGCCACACACACACACACACACACACACACACACACACGTGATGGAAGTTTTCTTTCCTGCCTGCCAGTTCCCGAATAACCACTCTGAGACAATGTTAATTACAAACCATTTGGCCTGTTAGCTCAGACTTATTATTAACTAGCTCTTACAACTTATTAACCCATTTCTATTGTTCTATATTTTACCAATGAAGCTCATGGCTTGATATCTCACATCTTGCTTCTTAGGTGGCTGCTGGCATCTACCTCCTTATGCCTTCTTTTTCCCTATATCGTTTGGCTTTCCCACCTAGCTCTATTCTGCCTGACTACTGGTCCAATCAGTTTCTTTATTAACAAATGGTAATACAGCATATTCACAACATATGGAAAGGCACCACACATCACACACACACACACACCTGGTTGGCACACATACACACACACAGTCCTGGTTGGCACATATACACACACACAGAGACCTGGTTGGCACACACACACACACACACACACACACACACACACGCTTGTTGGTGTGAGTCCTTTAGGAAACATGACTCAGAAATCAAGGGGTATGCCATGCCTGGTGACATTGCATAGCACATTGATGTCATAGCAGTTGAGAGTGGCAGCAACAATCTCTCTTGTTTACATCAGGGAAACAGAGGCCTTCAAAGTCAAGTGTCCAAGAAAGACAGTGTCCAGAACAGAATCGTCACCAGGTCTGACCCAGATTGTGTTGGTGGCTTCATCTTTTTACCTGAGTGGTTGTTACATGGAGTGAGCACCACAAGGCACCCAGGACTCAGAGTGAGTACTGAAAGGCACAGGTGAAGGGGGGCAGGGATGCTGGTAAAATGACCTGGGCCTGAGTCTGTGGTCACTGAGTGACAAAGCAGCCTCTGTTGCTAGTGACCAGATGGTCCTGGAGCACAAGGATGTGTTCTGCACTCTAAATCCCTGTTTCTAACTTCTAGTAGAGCAGGGAGGGACTCCAGCATGGCTTAATGCTCAGCACAATCGAGTGTGTGCAGCCTTCAGTGTGTGACCTGAGGCAGGAAAGCATAGGGATATCTTAGCAACTCTGGAACTCACTTGATTTGACCCACACACATACCCTTCAGCAACCAGGGATGCCTGCCTGCATTGAACATACACATCCTCTTCTCCAAATAATTCAACTGTTTTCCACATCCCAACAGCCCCTAGTAACACCTAGCAACCCCTTAGTAACTTATATTTGCCATCAAACATGTTCTGGAATACGTGCTGGTTACTAGAGACATGAGCGCATACAGTCTGGGCTTGTTTTAGGTGCATACACAAGAGGGCAACCTGTGCCCTCTGAGCAACAATTTATGGAAAAACTATCTGCCATGTTACAACTGTGTGTGAGTAGGCATGGATACCATAAAAGTCAGGTGCAAAGGGCTGGAGAGACAGCCCAGCAGTTAAGAGCACTGGCTGCTCTTCCAGAGGACTCTGGTTTGATTTCTAGCATTCACACAGTAGCTCACAACCATCTGTACCTCCAGTTTCCTGGTATCTGACACCCTTTTCTGGCCTCTACGGGTACCGGGCATTAATGTGGTGCACGGACATACATGCAGGCAAAGCTTTCGCAACACGTAAAATAAACTTAAACCTTCAAAATAAATCAGAGTGTCACGAGGAAGGCCATGCACAGTGAACGAAAGCTATGTAACCCAAACCTATTAGTCAAAACAGAAAACCGCCCACAACTCACCCCTACCAACAAGTTCTTCCTCCTGGACTCACTGAAGGGAGCCAGAGCAGTAACTAGGGGCTTTTGAGTGCATCTTTTCAGTGCCAGACGCTCCCTTGAAATGTTTCAGGGCCCTTTTCAGACGCTCCCTTGAAGTGTTTCAGGGCCCTTTTCAGACGCTCCCTTGCACAGTGTTTGTATTATACTTTCTCTTTGCTTCTGAATAAAATCCTTTGCGAGTTAACTACTTGGTAAACTACTTTTGTCCATTTTTTTTTTTTTTGCCTAAAACACCAAGAACCCATAAACACCAGTCTTGACAGAGACTGCCAGTAACAGGACGCAGGCAATCAACAATAGTTACGGATGTGACTGCAAATTTGTAAACTTACTTAAAACGTTGTGAGATTGTGTGCGTTTACAAAAATATATAAAACTGAACCGTAGAGTTGTCAAGTGTGAACTTTGTAGACGCTGATCTTTTGTCGTAGCGTCAAAAGGTTGGACAGACCTGCTAGATGATCTGGAACTGACAGCAGTAAGGAGAATTATTTTTATTATCTCGTAACTAGGAATAAAATCAAATTAATATAAACTATTTATGTTTATGGCTCTTAAAGCACCTATAAAACCCAAAGCCAACCTCAATGAGAAGCGAGGGGCAGCACGTGGGTACAGCATCTTAATAAACACCATTATGTTTTCGGGGTTGACGAGGAGACCGCACTGCCAGTTATGACCACTGCAGCCTCAGTCCCGGAAAGATGCAGCCCCGGGTCCAGTTCTATGTCCATGTCTGTATTTTGTCTTGGAAAATACCTATGGGATGGCTGGGCAATGGTGTCATCTGCCTTTAATCCCAGCATTCAGGAGGTGGAAGCAGGCAGAGCTCTGTGAGTTTGAGACCAACCTGGTCTACAGATCGAATTCCAGGACAGCTAGAACTACACACAGAGAAACCCTGTCTTAGAAACCAAAACAAACAAACAGACAGATAAACAAACAAAAAACCCCCAACAACCAAACAAAAAAAAATCCCCATGGAATCCTACTGATCTTTACTATTCTCCGTTAGGTTGGCCGGTGGGCACACCTGAGAGATTTTCTTAATTGGATTATTACAGGTGGGGAAACCCATCCTGAATGTAGGGGGCACCATTTCATGAACTGGGCCCTGAACTGAATGACAAGGAGAGAGCTGAGCTGAGCATGCGTGAATTCCTTGCTTTCTACCCTTGCCTAGGGATGTGATGTGACTAGCCATTTAGACTCCTCAGCATCCTGAAATTGTGAGCCAAGTAAGCTTTTCCCATTCACTTTGCTTCTGTTAGGGTATTTTATCATAGCAACAGGAAAAGAGACCAGGGTACCATCTTTTCTCCTAAGGATGAAGCACAAATAGCATTGATAATGCCAAGGCTGCATTTGTTAATGATGCAAGTTTGGACATTGAACAATTGCTAATTACTGATTTTAATGAGGTGTCGCTTGGTAAATTAGTAGAGTGCTCACATTCCCTTAAATATATTGCTAACATTATAGCCTTATTAAAATCTACTTGAAATGGAGTTCCTCTGCTTTCTGGACTGGGAAAGGAAAATGCTCTAAATGTGTACTTACTACTCATCCCTAACGAAGTGCTGAAAACTTATGTGTGGATGAGATGCACACACAACATCTACAGCTAATTTGACACTCACCAACACTCACTGGTCATCTCAAGTGTGATTTGTTTTCCTTCCCTTGTGCCTGGGTGAGGAGAGACTTTCTTCCCCTCTTGGCCCTATTTGCACTATTTCAGGATCTGCGTATGAATCTGTATACGAGCTCCGTATCGCTTTCCCAGAAACAAATATGAACGCTCAGATCTTACAGGAGCTCTCTTCCAAAAGGATAGCCAGATAATGTACAATACCCACTGGCAGGTCCAAAGGAAACTCCAATTCCCTAAACTCCAATAGGCAGCCCAGAAATGAGCGCAACCTGGACTGTAGTAGGATTTCTGGTGGTTAGACAAAAGCCAGCATTCCTCAGGAATCTGTGAAATTGGTTTCCATCTACTAACAGGAGTCATTTCCCTTACCTATGGCTGAAGGGACATGTGGTGCCTATTAGTATTTGAAAGCTCATACCGGCCCCCAGGCTCCTTCAATATCACTAGCGCCTGTGACACATTCAAAGTCCACGCTAGCATCCTAGCTCTTCTCACCTCCTCCCTCACCCCGAAGTCCCTCCAGCTACCCCTTCTCCTTATAATAATGCTATTCTCGCTATGTTTCCCTCCAGCTCCCTTGCCCCTGCTTCTCTACTATGTTCTGCTCTTTATCCGCTGCTATTTCCCCTCTGCCACAGATAACCCTGCCTGGGTCCAGTCGCTGGCCAATGTTCCATCTACTTTCTCTCTGCGCTGGACTCTTCCAGATGCCTCTGGATGTCTCTTTCTCATAGCCATGATAAAAATCTTCCCCTTAACCATACCATGAAGTGGTCATGTCAACAGTTCACATACCCACATTTTATATCCAAGTTTCTGTGTATAAGTGAGTATGTTGTATATATTTATAACATGTGTGTAGCACATAAACCTGCAAGTGTGGGTGGCCATGCCCGTGTGTGTACATGCAGAGGTCAGGAGGACTTGAGAATCTATTTCTCAGTGAACTGGAAGGTTGGCATCTTTGCTAGACTTCTTTGATAGTAAGCTTACAGGATCCACCTGGCTCTGCCTTCCAACGTTGAGGGATTACTGGTACGTGTAGCCATGCCTAGCTTTTGCTGTAGATACTGGGAATTCAAACTCATCTATATGCTTGAACAGTTCATGCTTACTAAGCCATCTCTACAATCTACTTCTACCCTGCTTTATGAGACAGGGAATTCACTATGTATCTCAGGCTGGCCAGGCAATCCTCCTGCCTCAGCCTCCCAAGTGCTGGGATTATAGGTATGAGCCACTGTACCTGGTGTAAATATTATAAAAAACAGATTGTTGTTGTTGGAGGCCACTTGTTCATTCCTGGATGCTTAGACCCCAATCACTCAGAAACTATATTATTTAAATCACTGCTTGGCCTATTAGCTCTAACTTCTTATTGGCTAGCTCTAACATCTTAATTGAACCCATTTCGATTAATCTGTGTATTGCCACGGGGCTGTGGCTTACTGGCAAGGTTCAGCACATCTGTCCCTGGCAGTGGCTTCATGGCTTCTCCTTGATTCCACCTTCTTTCTCCCAGCATTCGGTTTAGTTTTCCCCGCCTACCTCTATTCTGCCTTGCCAGGCCCAAGACCTTTATTAACCAATGGTATTCACAGCATACAGAGGGGAATCTCACATCAGATTGTCAGCAAATTGAACATGTAAACAAAATCCTTGTGCAGAATGAGAAGGACTGGCTAGGAAACAGCATCATCTGTTTCCTCAGACCATCCAGGGACATGACCTCTTACATTTCCCCAAATTTAAGCTGCTAAGGCACTGAAGGGGTGGCCTGGCTCAGTGAGAGGCAGGTGTTAAGGCTGCTGGAGGGTGGGAGGGGGCTGGGGGCTTGGGAGGTGGAGTGGGGTGAGGGGGTGGGTTAAGAGGAGAGGCAGTCTTGCTCGCTCAGGTGCACTGAGAATTCTCCAGTTCTTGCCTCGAAGACAAACAGAAGGAAGATGAAAGGCCTTAAACACTTTCATGTTGACAACAGCTAGATTTGGGATAACTACTTGGAAAGACCACAATTAAGAGGTAAAGAGCAGTAAACACAGCGCCCAGAGGCAGACGTTCTCAACCTGGTTGCCCATTAGAGTCACCAGGGGAGCTATTTAAGTGTGCTGATGCAGAGCTCCATCAGGGAAGATTTGAATTAATTGGTCTGGGGTTGGGCATCAGGGTTTGCAGAAGCTCCCAAGGGGATTCTAATGTGTAACCTAGGTGGCCCCCTCCTGCCCCAAGAGATGCCTTTTCTGTGGTATAATTATATTTAAGAGACCTAAATTAATTTATTTATGGAAGAGAGAGAAAGACCCAGCCTCTACTGAATGTTCTGTGCTAACTGTATAACGAATAGAAAGAACAGCTAAAATTTGCTGAAAGCTTGCTAGATGTCAAACATCATCTTAACTACCGTGCCTGTGTGTGAGCTCCACGTGGCTCTGAACTCATTTACTCCATTCTTTAAAGGAGGAAACAGCGGTTTATTGGGATCCAGACAGTTGTCTTAAATCATTTCAGTGATAAATAGATGCACAAATAAAAGCTGCTCAGGACCACAGAGCTGGAGGATAGGCTGGGAATCATGACCATGGCCCTTCAGTAGCTTCAGTTGGTAGAATCTTTGCTGGCTTTTTTGAGAGAGAGAATATGCAGTTGGGTGGGTGGGTTGGTGGGGAAGGATCTGGGAGGAGTCTAGGGTGGGGAAAATATGGTCAAAATATATTGTATGAAAACATTTAATTAATAAAAATATTGTTAATTAAAATGATTAATAAAAAACACCCCCCCAAACAAACAGACATTTAGCATCCAGATTGGTTCCTCAACATTCTATGCCTCCAAGTATGTGGTGCTTTAGAATAGGGTCTTACTATCAAAGTTAGGGTTTGGGGTGCATGGGCAGTGGGGGTAGAAAAAGCTGGGGACAGGAAGCTAGGTTCATACTAAGAAATTTGGATGCTTTAGACAAAGGCTTCAGAATTTGTAGGGGTTTTCAGTGAGGGGGCATTGATTTTGCATTTAAAATATCACTCTGTTATGAAATGTGATGGAGATCATATCAGTATTTCTGGGCTGGTGCCACAGAATATTGCTGGCTGGGCACACCCCCCGCTTTCTCCTCACAGTTCTTGTAGCTATAAAGTTCATGATCAAGTGCCAGCCTAAGGGTGAGGCCAGTTCTATATCCAAGAAGACATTGAATGCTGAGTCCACTCATGGCAGAAGAAGGGAGACCAAGTGCCTGTTGTACCTACCAAGTCCATTCACAAGGACTCCTCCTGCAACCTGACACTTCTGGAACATTCTACCTCCCAACTCTGTGGCGTAAGGGCTTGATTTTTGAGCTCATGGGTTCTATGCAGTCATAGTGCAGAAGTGTGATGTCAAGTGCTGAATTGTGACATTACAATGTTCTATGATTTCACCAAAGTGTTGAATTGTGACATCGAAGGGCTTCCTTGTTTCGTCATATTGCGTCATTGTGAGATTTCAATGCTCTATTATACCCTCACAGTGTTGAAGTGTGCAGCCATAGTGCTCAATTGTGACAATAGAATGTGACAAATTGTGACACTACAGTGATGAATTACGACACCACATGGCTCCCATATGTCACAAAAGAGCTGCACTGTGCCATCACAATGTTTGACTGAGCCCTCATAATACCCATTGTGTCCTCACAAAGCTGAATTATGACATCACAATGCTCCCTTGTGCCATCACAGTGAGGCACTGTGATATCTTAGTACAGTAGAGTAGGCTACCATTATGCTGCTCTGTGAAGTCATAATGTTCTATTGTGCCATCTCTGTTCTGAACTGTGATGTCACGATGCTGAATTGTGACATTAATAGCTGTAACATGTCATCACAATACCTCACTGTGCCATGACAGTGCTCTTTGTACTACCACAATGACATCGTTATGACATCACACCATTCAATCTTAACATCACATAGTTCCATTAGGACATCATAAGGCTGGACTCTGACACACAATACTGAATTGTATTATCACAGTGCTGCTGTCTGATGTTTTACTCTTTTGGCTTTTTGGGGGTTCTACCACACAGCTCCCAAATAAATCACACACGGAGGCTTATGAATGCTCAGCCTTAGCCTGTTTCTTGCCAGCCTTTCTTAAATTAACCTGTCTACCTTTTGCCTTTGGCTTTTATTCTTCTCTTCTGTATCTCTTACTTTTCTTCTTGCTCCATGGCTGGCTGGGTGGCTGGTCCCCTCGTGTACTCCTCTCCTTGTTCTTTCATTGCTTGTTCCTTCCCTTCCTCATTTCTCCTTCTGTTTATATTCCCAGCCCCGCCCATCCTTGCTCCTGCCTTGCTATTGGCCATTCAGCTCTTTATTAGACCATCAGGCGTATTAGGCAGGCAGAGAATCACAGCTTCACAAAGCTAAACAAATACAGCATAAACAAAAGTAACACACTTTCAAATAACACTCCTCAACACAGTACTTTTGTTTGCATCATAGTGCTGAATTATAACATCATAATGCAGTATTGTTGACATCTCAGTGCTGTATTATAAGATCACTATGTTGCATTGTGCAGTCGTAATTGCAACATATCAATGCTCTATTGTACCATCACAGTATTGAATGGTGACATCACAATGTTGCATTACGCTATCACAATTCTTCACTGTGCCAGGAGGATGTTGAATCGTGACATCATAATACTGCACTATACCATCACAATGCCCTATTATGCCACAACAACACCCTTTGTATCATCACAATGCCCCATTATGCTTTCACAGTGAGAATATTACAGAGAATATTACAGAGCAGAAGGTTATTGCAATCAGGAGTGCCTGAAAGCGATCATGAGGTAAACATGAAAAAGTCACTTGAAACAAAGCCATGGCTGAGGATGTAGGGAGCAGGGCAGAGTGAGAGAAGTCAGGGCAGGAACTCTTGGAGACTGAGATAAAGCCCCAGAGGAGGCTATTCCACAGCCTGGACAGGGACATCATAGTAGAAGGTGGAAAGCCCAGAGAAAGCTACTCTAGCTATCAGGGGCCACTTTGGCCCTGGGAGGAGGCCGCAGTATCTTCAAAGGCCACCCAGGGGTTCAGGAAATGAGCTAACAGAATGTTGGCAGCAAGGAAGAAGACATGTAAAGTTGGGGGGATTTTTCTTTCTTTTTTTAAAAAATTGTTTTTATTGAGCTATATATTTTTCTCCACTCTTGCCCCTTTCTCTCCCCTCCCCTGCTCCCCTCTCCTACAATCCCCATGCTCCCAATTTATTTGGGAGATCTTGTATTTTTCTACTTCCCATGTATGTCTATCATAGGATCCTCTTTGTTGTCTAAGTTCTCTGGGATTGTGAATTGTAGGCTGGTCTTTCTTTGCTTTATGTCTAAAAGCCACTTGTAAGTGAGTACATGTTATGCTCGGATTTCTGGGTCTGGGTTACCAAATTCAATATGATGTTTTCTAGATCCATCCATTTGCCTGCAGATTTCAAGGTGTCATTATTTCCCCCGTGTAGTTGTTGTGCCCCTTTTCATTTCTGATTTGGTTATTTGGCTATTCTCTCTCTGTCTTCTGGTTAGTTTGGATAAAGGTTTGTCTATTTTGTTGATTTCCTCCAAGAACCAACTCTTTGTCTCATTGTTTCCTTTGTTTCTATTTTGTTGATTTCAGCTTTCAATTTGATTATTTCCTGCTGTCTAGTCCTCCTGGGTAAGTTTGCTTCTTTTTGTTCTAGAGTTTTCAGGTGTTCTGGTTTCTCACTAGTGTGGGCTTTTCCAGCTTCTTTATGTAGGCATTTAGTGCTATGAGCTTTCCTTTGAACATTGCTTTCATTGTGTCTCATAAATTTGGGTATGTTGTGTGGTCATTTTCATTGAATTTTAGGATGTCTTTAATTTTTTCCTTGAATACACTGATCATTCAGGTGAGCATTGTTTAATTTCCATGTGTTTGTGGGATTTCTGAAATTAGTATTGCTATTGAATTGTAGTTTTAAGCCATGGTGATCTGATAAGATACATGGGATTATTCCAATTTTTTGTATCTGTGGAGGTTTGCTTTGTTACCTAATATGCGGTCAGTTTTTGAGAAGGTTCCATGAGGTGCTGAGAAGAAGGTATATTCTTTTCTGTTTGGATGGAATGTTCTATAGATGCCTCCTAAGTCCATTTGAGTCATAACAACTGTTAGTTCCCTTATTTCTCTGTTAATTTTCTGTCTGATATACCTGTCCAGTGGTGAGAATGGGGTCTTGAAGTCTCCTACTATTCACTATTAGTGTGTGTAGTTTAACGTGTGATTTAAATCTTAGTAGTGTTTTTTTTTTTTTTTCCCATATGAGTATACCCTTATATTTGGGGCATCGATGTTTAGTATTGAGATTTCTTCTTGATGGATTTTTCCTCTAATATGAAATGTCCTTCTTTGTCTCTTTTGATTGATTTTAGTTTGAAGACTATTTTGTAGCTATTAGGATAGCTACACCAGCTTGTTTCTTTGGTTCATCTGATTGGGAATGTTTTCCCAACCCTTTAATCTGAGGCAATATCTGTCTCTGAGGTTGAGGTGTGTTTCTTGTATGCAGCAGAAGGATGGAATCTGTTTTGTATTCAATCTGCTAGCATATGTCTTTTTATAGGTGACTTGAGTCTATTTTTATTAAGGGATATTAATTACCAATGATTATTAGTTCCTGTTAATTTAGTTTTTATTGTTGGTGATGTTAATCTGTGTGCTTTCCCCTTCTTTGGAATTTGCTGCTGTGAGATCTTCTATTGTTTGTGTTTTTGTTGATGTAGCCAACATCCTTGGGTTGGAGTTTTCCTTCTAGTACTTTGTGTGGGGCTGGGTTTGTGGTTAGGTATTGGTTAAATCTGGTTTTATCATGGAATATCTTGTTTTCTCCTTCTATGGTGATTGAAAGTTTTACTGGGTATAATAGTCCAGGCTGGCATCTGTGATCTCTTAATGTCTGCATAACACTTGACCAGAACCTTCTGGTTTTCATTGTTTCCATTGAGAATTCAGGCGTAATTCTGATAGCTCTGCCTTTATATGTTACTTGGCCTTTTTTCCCTTGCAGCTCTTAATATTATTTCTTCATTCTGTATGTTTAGTGTTTTGATTATTATGTGGCGAGGGGACTTTTTTTTTTTTTAAATACAGTCTATTTGGTGTTCTGTAAGCCTCTTGTATCTTCATATGCATATCTTTATGTTGGGAAAGTTTTCTTCTATGATTTTGTTGAATATATTTTTTGTGCTCTTGAGTTTGACTTCTTCTCCTTCTTCTATCCCTATTATTAGGCTTCATCTTTTCATGGTGTCCCATATTTCCTGGATATTTTGTGTTAAGCTTTTGTTAGATTTAATGTTTTCCATGCCAGATCACGAGTCTGTTCCCTCTACTGTTCCTTCAGCACTTGAGACTTTCTTCCATCTGTTAAATTCTGCTGTTAATGCTTGCATTTGTGGTTCCTCATCATTTTCTCATGTTTTCCATTTCCAGATTTCCCTGAGTTTGTGTTTTCTTTACTGTCTCTATTTCTGTTTTCAAGTCTTGAGTCATTTCTTTCATCTGTTTGATTGCTTTTTTTGTTTGTTTGTTTGCTTTCTTCAAGGGATTTGTTGATTTTTTTCCACTTTTTTTTTCCCTCTTTTCCTCCATTTCTTTGAGGGAAATGTTCATTTCCTCTTTGAGGGCCTCAAAAATTTTCCTAGAGTTATTTTTTTTTAGGTCACTTCTGTTTCATCTATATTGGGGTGTTCAAGTCTTGCTGTTATAGAGCCTCTAGCTTTTGTTGTTGTTGTGTTGTTTTTTTTTGTGATGTTGTGTTCTTACCTTGTCTACACATCTTTTCCTCTGATTGGTGTAGATCGGGATGTGTCTCTGTCATCAGTCTTCCGGGTGCCATTGGAAGCAACGCTCAGAGGGTTACTCTTTGTGGTGCAGTCAGGTTCTCGGTTCCAGTTACCTCAGAGGTCACTCGGTGTCCCCATAGGTTACTTAGTGCTCCCAGAGGTTGCTCTGCACTCCCTGAGATCATTCTGTCCTGCTCCCAAGGAGTTTGCTTGCTTGGGGCTGCTTCTGCTGAGGTGGTGGGCTTGGGCCTGCTCTGGCACAGGTTGCTGGTTTGGGCCTGTTTTCATGGAGGTTCCTGGCTAGGACCCCGTCCTGCAGAGGTGTCTGACTTGGGCCTGCTCCCTTGGCAGTTACTTCCTTGTACCTGCTCCTGTGGAGGTCACTGCCTTGAGCCTACTCCGGTAGAAGTCACTGGCTCAGGCCTGTTCCCTTGAATGTCCCTGGCTCCAACCTCCTCTCGTTGAGATCCCTGGCTTGGGCCCAGTCCTCCAGAGGTCTCTGGCTAGAACTTTCTCTGTTCGTGGTTGCTCCCTTGTCTTTTTTCTTTTCTCTTTCTTTCTCCCCACCTCTTTGAGACAGGGTTTGTCGGTAACCCTGGGAAGTCCTGGAACTCACTCTGTAGAGCAGGCTGGCCTCAAACTCAGAGATCCGCCTGCCAGTGCCTCCTGAGGGCTGGGATTAAAGGCATGTGCCACTACCACCCATCTGGGATTTTTCTTTTAAAACAATCAAATTCAATTAAAAATGGAGAGATAATTGAGGTCATCCATGAAATAAAGCAGAGAAGGAGATGAGGTGGCTAGAACCTAGCGTGAAGGTTTGGGTAGCGGGCTGGTACCTAACAGGGTGGCGTTCTCAAGGGCAGAAAGGAACAAGAAAAAAAAATATGCAGGAATGCCGAGCTGTGCTTTTGGGGCAATGAGTAGCAAAATGACCCGTGGGGTAGAAGGCTCCCGACTGAGGCTAGAGTGCCCGTGTAGCGCGCATCAGCTCTGGGATCCACTCTGCGGGCAACGGCCGAAGCTACATACCAGGGCGATCCCACAGTGTACCTCTTCTGTGTTCCCTTCATCCTCCCAGGCCCCGGCTCTACTTGGGAATTAAAACAATATTCCCTACAATCATGTCATCTAGTTTGGGGCTTGGCTGCAAGGCTAATGACGCCATGTGGGAGTCACGGCTGAGACAGGGATGGAGATGTTTCTGTACCTGGGGTGACTCCCACTTGGAACCCAGCGCACAGACAACAGCTGTTGCATTTACTTGGGCAGGTTGGGGTCCGAACCGCTGTCAACGTTAATTAAACACCGAGCCATCTGGAGGATGAACTGCCCGGCTCCTCACCCTCAGTTTTTCTGGTGGAAAACAGGCTGAAACCTAATTCTGCCCAGCTGGTCCTCGCCTCTCGCTCGGAAGCAGCTTTGATGTGTGTGAGGAAAATGCTGAGCTGTGAAAGGGCTGTGGACAGATGGTGGACCCCTCACTCAGATCTTGGCCTCCCTGTGTTGTGAACCTCAGGACTTTGTGCCCCGAGGAAGTCCCCTCCGAAGAGCTGCCCTGTGGGTGGCAGCCATTGCTATGGCTCCATTGGCCAAGAGGGCTCTTGTCAGCCAACATTATGTCATCACCAGCTGTCTGCAGCTCTTCTAGGAGACACTTGAGAAACTGAAGGAAATATTTTTCTTGGGCCACGGTCGGCTGTTTTCATGGTTTGACAATACCAACCAAATGTAAAGTGGACCAGTAGAAAAAAGGCCGGGAAGGGGACTCAGAAAGCTCCACAGCCAACTCCTGTCCAAGCCTGGCAAGTTGGGCCCTCATACTCCAATCCTTAAAATGGGACAAAAATGGATCTTCCTGGGCTGTACACACGAGTGACAAAGAGCTGTGCACAGATTTGAGTTGCTTTTTGTTCAGTTTTGTTTGTAAAATAGGTGTTTGCAGCCTGAGCTGCCGCTTCAGCTGATCCTCCTGCTTCGGTCTCACACCTGCTGGGATTACAGGCACGTGCTAGCATTCAGTTCAGGTTCTTTCTTTTTTAAATACAGGCCTTTGGAAGATTTGTTTTAGAAACAAATGAAATAATAAAGCAATTTTAACTGCAATAGTACTGACTTTGTGTGGGCCTAAAAAGCTGTTGACAGTTCTCAGAGCTCTGATGGTGTAAATGGTCCTGAGGCTGGAGAGATGGCCCAGTGTTGAAGGGCACCCCAAGCTGGAGAGATAGATGACCCAGTATTGAAGGGCACCCCAAGCTGGAGAGATGGCCCAGTGTTGAAAGGCACCAGCAGGCTGGAGAGATGACCCAGTGTTGAAGGGCACCAGCTGCTCTCTCACGGGTTCTGCATCTGATTCCCATCACATACATGGTGGCTTACAACTGTCTATGGCTCCAGTCTCAGGAGATCCAACGCCCTCTTCTGACCTCTGCAGGTACTGAATGTACATAGTGCACAGATATACAATGTAGAGAAAGCACATACACAAAATAACAATGACATAAAGAAACAGGCATGTCACTGATATGATAGAACACCATAGCCTACTGTTTCTTTTTCAAGGTGGTGGGGGGTAGAAGCCAGCCTTTGGGCCTATTAACGAAGCACTCTGTCACTGAGATACATCTTCAGTCCTTAGTATTTTGAGATAGGATCATGCTTGTACGCTCAGGCTGGCCTTTGAACTTGCTATGTAGCGAGGCCTCTTTAAACATGCATCGGCTTCCCAGTGCTGATATTACAGGCGGTGCTACCTGGCCCAAACCCGATATTCTGAACAGACAACACACCACAGTGTTAAATGACTCCATTATATAAAACAGTACAATTATCTTTCTCTTTCCTGTCCTTGTTGCGGGAGCCCACATTCCCTCTGCCTTGCAGGGTGACAAGATGGGCCTTGTTTGCCTGAGACTTTTCTGATTTTCCACAGAAAGCTCCTCATACTGGGAAAAGTCATCAACAAACCTCAAGATATTCTGACAAACACATCTTGATATTTTACAAATCACCATAGGGAACTGCATGGAGAAGTTTCTTGTTTAAGAGCCAGTGCGTGATACTGGGTGGGAAGAGGTAACCCACGCGCATCATGGTAACTTCCGGTCCCCAGAATCATTTTTGCTGTGTAGGGGGATGTTCCTGGTCAGGCTTGGGAAACAGACTCATGGGAACATTAACAACCTGTGGCCTCATTTCCCTTGGCTGCGGTGTGCCAGAGACTCCCTTATCTTTTGTTTATAATTTATTTTCATGGAGTTAAAAAAGCCACTTGTGTATTTTGGGCTTTCCTTTTGTAAGTATGCCAAATTGCCATCACCTTCCAGACTTCCGCAAACAGAGGTATCTGGTTTGGGAAAGCCCCATTTTGGTGAGAACGTAACAGCCTTATCACGTGGCAAGGGGCAAGGAGACTTGAAGCCTTTTCCAGGGTGAAAATGGACCTGGAACGAGGTGTATTTTCAATACAGGCTTCTCACAATCTGCAACCTGGCACATTATTATTTTATGAATAAGGCGCTGACATTTCTTTTAAACATTCTAGCTTCAGGCTATTTTACTTTGTGAAGAAAAACATGAATTATTTATAAAACCCGGCATGAATATCATATGAATAATCCTCATTTCTAGCAGGGAGTAAAATGAGCTGTAGCTGGTGCCCTGTCAGCTCCACAGACCCAGAGATCACAAGCAAGTGGAGGCCGGGCCCCACCGTCCCATGCCCTGTCCTGTCCTTCAGATGCAGCAGTTCTGAGATGTGATTGCATCTTCTGTAGAGAGGGAGGGCAGTCCATTTTCCCCACCTCTCATGTTGTGTGTGTGTGTGTGTGTGTGTGTGTGTGAGGGGGGGGGCTCTGAGACTACCGTAATGTGTGTAGACGGCATAGGCTAACTATGGAATTATAAAGGTGAGGCCCCCTTCTACCTTTGTGTGGGTTCTGAGAATTGAACTCAGGTGTGGCAAATGCTTTTTTCTGCTGAATCATCTTGCTGGCTTTCATCACTAATTTTTTGTTTTTTGTCCAAACTCCTTTTAATTTTTTCCTCCTCCCCTTTCCTTCCTCCTTTTTATTTCTTTTTGAGACAGGGACTCTTATTTATTTATTTGTTTGTTTATTTGTTTATTTATTCTTTATATATCCTGCCTGCAGTTTCCCCTCCTCCCCTCCCCTCCTCCAAGTCCTTCCCCCCATTTCCTCTCTCCCCCAGATTCACAGGTCTACCAGGAGTATCAACCAAACATGGCATATCAAATTGCAACAGACTAGGCATATCCCTTCATATTCAGCATGGACAAGGCAACTCAGAAGGAGGAAAAGGGTTCCAAAAGCAGGTGAAAGAGTCAGAGACAGCGCCTGCTCCACTGTTAGGAGTCCCACATAGTCTCAAATATCTGCATGCTTAGTCCCCAGTCGGTGAGCTGTTTGGAAGAAATAAGAGGTATGTCCTCGCTGGAGGAGGTGTGTGCTGTGGGCTGGCTTTGAGGTTTTCTACTCTAGGCCAGGCTCTCTCTGTCTCTGTCTCTCTCTCCCTCCTGCTTGAGGATCAAGAAATAAAACAACTCTCAGCTACCTCTCCAGTACCATGCCTGCCTGCATGCTGCTCACCGTGACGGCCCTGAACTGAGTCTCTGAAACTGTAAGCAAGCCTCCAGTTTAAATGCTTTCCTCCCATAGGGTTGCCTTGGCCATGGTATCTCTTCACAGCGATAGAAAACTAACAAAGACACCTGCCGAGAGCTGAGATTACAGTCGTGTGAGTCTAGGATTTCACTTGTACTCAGTATGTGTGGTTTATAAGAACCGAAGCCTCTGTACAGATTCTGACCAGCGTTCTAGAAGGTTCCCCTACCACACACCAGCACTGCTCTATTCTCTTTTTTTCTTTTTGCATAGCCCAAGCTGATCTGAAACTCTGTATGTAGCTGAGCTAACCGTGAACTTCTCATTTCCACGCGAGGCATGTTATGTATATTATGTATGTTAAGGTGTGCATGGGGAGGTCAAGGGACAACTTTGTGAAGTCAGTTGTTTTTTTCATTCCACCTTTATGTAGGCTTCAGGGTCAAATGCAGGTCACCAGGCTTGACCAAGTGCCTTTATCTATTTTCCTGGTCCACAGTCCTCTCTTTTCTGTTGGTGAATGAGCCGGGATGCAGCTGAGGTCATGCCAGCTCCACAGGCCAGGTGACTTTCCTGGCCATCTTCGTAAACCTTCTTTCCAGAATATATTAAAAAGAGGATGTGGTTGGGAGTGTAGCTCAGTTGGTAGAGAGCTTGCCACACATGTATGGTTTTGTTCACCGGCACCACATAAAACTGGGGGTAATGGCACACCTGTAATTGTAGCATGTGAGAATTAGTGGCAGCAGGATCAATTATTCAAGGTCATTTCAGCTCTAAGTTTGGTACCAGCCTAGGACACAAAAGACCCAGTTTCAAAATCAAATAAAAATGAGAAGATGGTTCTTGCTATTTTAAGCAATAAAACAATCAAGATTAAAATATACATGACATGTAAAAGTCACAACATTAAGATGTAGGAAAAGCCTATTTCTTTCTCATCTCGGGAATTAGAGCGAGTGCTGGACAAGGAAAGGAAGACAATATGAATGTCCTAAAGTCACATGCTTGGGATGAGTGCCGTTCATCTGTTGGTTCATTGCCATCCAATCTTTCACTGTTGTTCTGGTGTCTTCCTCCGCTACGTCCCAGAAAATGGGGATGTCTGCCTTCCACAAGGTTAGGCAATTTGCCCAAGACTCAGTTCCACTGAGCAGAGTCAGCCAATAAGAAGAGGGAAATAGTCACTGGCTGTCCCTGCTCTGAATTCAAAGGTGATCAGACTTCATTACTTAAGGAATCTGGTTTTGCACATCAGTCCCTGCCTCTTGGAAGTAAGTGCGCTAGGCAAGATGCCAGCAGCTCCCTCCCCTGGCTATCCAACAAGCCTTGGAGGGTAGAGAAACAATTTACAATCAAATGCTCTCTGCTGTTTCAATGATCTTTTTTCATTGCGCTGATAGCTTGTCAATAGTTAGCACTTGCTATGCAATTACCATTTCTTAGATAGTGTGGTAAGCATGCTGAAATATTAACTCACTTAGCCCTTGACACACTCTTACGGCATAAGTCCTTTCAATATCCCTACTTTCGAGAAAATGGAGGCCTGAAGAGGTTCAATCCATTGGCATATGGGAATTAAATCACTTCTATTGTGTTTATTGTGCTTACAGAAATATGTATACATCTTTTTATTTCTTTCCATTCATCTTGGTCTGATTTGAATAATTACTGAAGTTGAAGTGGCTATCTCTCAGTTCTAGTTACCACACACAGAGATGTCCTTATTTTGAGAATCCCTCCAGTTGTGTGTGTCTTGGTGAAAGAGGACACTACCCCCCCAATGGAAAAACAATGGGGTTGGATCTACTCTTTCCCCCTCTTGGAGCAGGTAACAGAGTAATTGCCTCTTGGGTCAGTCCATGGGAAGCTGCAACCAAGACCTCTGCATTTAAGCAAGTGGTGCAACTCATGGGCGGTTCACCCAGTGGAGGTGATGATAATGGCACTTAAGTGAGTGAGGGGGCAGAGCTGGGGGGCCTGATCCCAGCCTGCAGCTCTGCGTGCCTTGGCCTGGCCTTTGGCATGGGCCCTCAGCTCCACCATTCTGGTTTGCCACTTCACCATTTTCTGGTGAGCCCCGGACTATGGCCTCTTCCCTGGCCCACTCCCAACCACAGCATGCCTAGTCTTGACAAGCTAGAGCTGGCCAATCAGGAAAGGGCAGATCCTGCAACCCTTCTCCCTACTTTTTGATACATGTGTGGGCTTGCCCCGACAAGTCCAAAAATACTACAGCCAATCAAATTTAAACTAATGTAACCATTGCTTGTTTAGCCCACTGTATTTGCTGGAGATGACCTAACTGTCCCTGGAATTCCCAGTATCCACATGGCAGTTCACAGCTGTCTATAACTCCAGTTCCAGGGGACCTGAAACCCATGGCAAAAAGACCACCAAAAAAAGTGGAGGAAATTAATAAATCTCTTAAAGAATGTCAAGAAAACCAAGAAAAAAACAGTTGATGGAAACAAGGTCTAAAAATGGAAATAGAAATAAATACCCCCAAAAACAAACAAACAACAACAACAAAAATACCCACAAACAGAGGGAATTCTGGAAATGGAAAACTTTGGTAAGTGAACAGGAGCATCAGCAACAGAATTCAAAAGATGGAAGAGAGATTTTCAGGCATTAAAGTTAGGATAGAGGAAATAGATTCATCAGTCAAAGAAAATATTAAATCTAAAAAAATTCCTAACAAAAACCATCCAGGAAATCTGAGACACTATAAAAAGAGCAAACCTAAGAATAATAAGAATAGAAGAAGAATTCTTGCTTAAAGGCCCAGAAAATATATTCAATAAAATCACAGAAGAAAAATTTCCCAACCTAAAGAAGGACAAACTTATAAGGGTACAAGAAGCTTACAGAACATTAAATAGACTGGACCAGAAAAAAAGTACCCTTGCCACATAATAATCAAAACACTAAACATACAGAATAAAGAATATTAAGAGCTTCAAAGAAAATAGGCCAAGTAATATATAAAGGCAGAATTATACCCAATTTCTTTTTTTTAAAAATATTTATTTATTTATTATGTATACAATGTTCTGTCTGTATGTATGCCTGCTGGCCAGAAGAGGGCACCAGACCCCATTACAGATGGTTATGAGCCACCATGTGGTTGCTGGGAATTGAACTCAGGACCTTTGGAAGAGCAGGCAATGCTCTTAACCTCTGAGCCATCTCTCCAGCCCCTATACCCAATTTCTTAATGAAGACTTTAAAAGCCAGAAGAGGACAGACATCTTGCAGGTACTAAGAGACAACTGATGCAAGCCCAGACTACCATACCCAGCAAAACTTTTAATCACCATAGATGGAAAAAAACAAAATATTTCATGATAGAGTCAATATCCACAAACCCAGTTCTTCAGAAGGTACTAGGAGGAAAACTCCAACCTGAGGAAGTTAGCTACACCAATGAAAACACAGGCAATAGATAATCCCAAACCAGAGGTGTTGAAGTTAGGGTTTCTATTGCTGTGAAGAGATACCATGACCATAGCAACTCTTATAAACGAAAACATTTAATTGGGGTGGTTCACTTCCAGTTTCAGAGGATCAGTCCATTATCATCACGGTGGGGAGCATGGTGGCATGCAGGCAGACATGGTGCTGGAAGAGTAGCTGAGAATACTATATCATTTAGGCAACAGGAAGTTGTCTGAGACACTGGGTGATATACTGAGCATAGGAACTCTCAAGGCCCACACCCATAGTGATACACTTCCTCCAACATGGCCTTACCCACTCCAACAAAACCGTATCTCCTAATAGTGCCACTTCCTATGAGATTATGGGGGCCAATTACATTAGAATAACCAGAGTGATCTAAATGAAGCAGCTAAATGGTGGGGAGACAGAGAACTTACTGGACATCTCTTGTCACCAAATGAAGCTTCCAGTACCAGGAGTGGGTTATATCTAATTGAGTTGTTGGCCAAAGAGGTTCCATGGGAGCCTCCACACAACCAGGCTGTTGACAAGGCCCTACTGCTGAAGGCAACACCTACACAGCTCATGGAACCTGGAGAAGTTGAGTTGCTAGTTATCTAGTGCCTTCACCCCTATGGACTAGTGTTTTTGGTATCAGAACACATTCTGCACTACCGAAGGACAAAGCTAAACACCAACTCAGCTATAAACCCTTCCTGCCTGGACTTCCCTCAATGATGGAGCAACCTGGAAATACAAGATGAAATAAACCCTTTCCTCTCCAAGTGGCTTTGGTCAGAGTGTCTTATAGGACATGGTCCAACACTCAGCATAAATGAGAAACTATGATCAGACATTCATATCCTCCTCCAATGCCCACAGAACTTTATGGAAGATTGTGTGGAATGAACAGAAGGGCCAGAGGAGTCTCTAGATAGGAGAGGGCAAGATGAGAACTCTGCTGGGGACATCAAATCCACTGTCCTATTGGTGACAAAAAAATTTAGTCACCGATGTGACTAAACCTGACTAAGTGGTTCTTAGGTGTTTGGAATGGTTTAGGGGAGAATTTTGGAAGAGTCTGGAGCTGTGGGTCTGGTGGAAGTTCAGAAGATTAGAATAGAGATGTGGATTGTAAAAGCTGTACCTGTGAGATTTCAACTGGAAATGTGGACTCTATTGGGAACTGGATTACATGATATTTATATCACATTCTGGCAAAGATTCTGTCTCATTTTGCTCATGTTCTGAGAATCTGAGTGAGACCAAATTGAGAAGTAGTGGAACAATTTAATTGTAGCAGGACATCAGTAGTCAATTACTTAAATCGGTGGAGGGAATTTCAAGATGATTTGGGTGGAGTATGGTTGTTGGTTGCTTTAAGTAAGGCTTACAGTGAGAATCAGGAACAAGCAGTACAGAAGAATTAAAACATGCAGTTTTCACAGAGTCAACTGAAACTTCTGGATGGGACAGCAAGGGTACTAAAGGGATTGGCGTCATTAAAGACACACCAGTGTGGCAAACTCCCATTTCCATGATCTCAGAGCCAGCAGTCACGACACAATGTAAAAAACCAAAGCACATCATAAATGTTTATGATTCACCACAATACATCTGTCTTAGGCTGGGCAGTGGCTCATGCCTCTAATCTCAGCACTGGGAGACAGAAGCAGATGGATCTCTGTGTGTTTGAGGCCACTGGTCTATACAGTGAGTTCCAGGCCGGGAGAGTTACAGTGAGACTATTAAAACACAACAATAACAACAAAACAAACAAACCAAAAATCAAAACCCAGAGCCAACCACCACCACCAAACAAAAAACAACAACAAATATCTGTCTTATGGAATAGAAGTCTTTAGAAATAAACCCTCATGGCTATATTGCAGCCACCCAGATTTTGACAAATGGGTAAATATCTTACCATAAAAAATAAGATAGGGGCTGGAGAGATGGGTCAGCGGTTAAGAGCACTGACTGCTCTTCCAGAGGTCCTGGATTCAATTCCCAGCAACCACGTGGTGGCTTACAACCACCTATAATGAGATCTGGTGCCCTCTTCTGCCCTACAGGCAGGATACTGTATAAATAAAAAAAAAAATCTTTAAAAAGAGAGAAAAATAAGATAGCCTCTTAAATTCACAGTGCTGGGAAAACCGGGTATCCATCTGCAGAAGAATGAAATGAAGTGTGTATTGGGTTTGGCCCTACTAGTCCGTAGGTTCCTGAGAAGGGAAGTGTGGATTGAGGAAAGAGACAGGAGACAAAAGAGAATGGGGAGGGCTTCCAGTGAATTACAGTAGCAAAAGGCAAAAAGCCCCGAGTTTATTACTCTCAGCCCTTATACACCCCAAACAAAAGGGGAGGGCACAGAACTCCAGGAGACTAAGAACAAGCAAGCGCAATTACCTCCTTATATCTCAGAACACCTGGTAACCACACCCTAAGTCAAAACATCCTGTTGACTGGCCTTTGAAGAGTAAGGCTACCAGTAGCCACTTCCTTGGTCAAATATCTTGTTGCTCTTCCAAGAATAGGTCTGAACTCTCTGACCTTTACTCAAGATGGAACAGATTCAAAACTGTGGGCCCTCACAAATCTGTATCTTTCAGCATGCATAAAAATCATCTCAAGGAGCTAGCGAGATGGCTCAACAGTTGAGAGCACTTTCTGCCTTTGCAGAGGACCCAGTTTTATTCCCAACACCCACATAGTGGCTCACAGCTACCCAGAGTCCCAGTTCCACGAGAATCCAAACAGCACACACGGTGCACATACATGCAAGCAGGAAACACATTCATAGACATACGAAAGTAAAATTAATAAACTTAAAAATATTTTTTAAAAAGGGGCCTGGAAAGAAGGCTCAGTGATTAAAAGCACTTACCCTTGCAGAAGACCTGGGTTCAATTCCCAGCACCCACACAATGTGGTTGCTTCCCAGCCATCCATGTTCTAGGGGATGAGATGCGCTCTTCTGACCTTTGTGGACACCAAACATGCACATGGTAGATATACATACACACAGGCAAAATGCTCACATATAAATAAATGTATATATCTAATAAAAATGTAAAAAAATCAACTTGAAATGGATCAAGGACTTTGACACAGAGGTTGAAACAGTAAAACTGCCAGGAGAAATAACAGAAAACACTTCAGGATGTAGTCAGAGGCAAAAAGCTGTTCTGCTAATTACTCTAAGCGCAGTACATAAACCAAAACATTGACAAGGAGGATTACATGAAATTAAAGGCTTCTGCACAGCAAAGGAAACAATCAGAGGAGTGGAGAGCGAGCCTACAGAATGGGGTGGGGGGGAGTATTTGCTGGCCGTACGTCAGCTCACTTCCTTGAAGCGGTGGCTTGTTTTTTTGTTTTTGTTTTTTCATTTTTGAGACATTGCCCACCACAGACCCACTCTGAAGTCTGCCAGTCACTCTTTGATGACAAATGGTGTTCCAGGGAAAAGAATGGCCACTTGGTCCGCAGCTCCAAGAACCACACACCTGCTTTTCCTCCTCTGCCGGTTCTCAGCATGAAACTAAAGTGACTTCTTGATTCTTCCTGTCTTATCACATACGACAATAACATGTCCTGCTCCTCAGAGTCAAGGTTTAATAATCTCAAGGCTCTATCAAGGGAATTCTGAAGTGACATTGGCTCTGTGTTGGTGCAGAGCAAGGCTTTGAAGATGACACCTAGCATAGGTAGAACTTGCCTGGAGTCTGGCTGTCACCCTTGTTGATATTGGCACAAATGTCAGCTCAATGCAAAAGGAAAATCCCCTCTCAGCACCCTTCTAGAATTATTTCTCACTTTGAGGATGCCCTGAGGGGGTGTGAGGAGCCCTAGGGGTCCACAGACCATGCTTCTAGAATGTCTGCTCTAGTGGACAGTAGTCTCGAAGACAGCCTAACCTGGTCCAGCAGCCCTTGGTTTGATATCAACTGAAGTTGGTCCCTGTTGCCTGTTACTATTTTCCCATGTTAAAAAGGCCATTGTACACAGTTATTTATATCATAATGCTTTAGGTATTCTAATATGGAACAATGTATAAGTGAACCTTAATTAGGAAGAATTGAAGATCCTAAAATGCCACTTTCCTAAGGTAGTTTAGCATTTATGCTTTCTATATTCTTGGTTTTAATTAAGTCAATGTCAAGTAATCGGACCCACAGCTCATAAATTGTGACAAAAGGAGAGAAGTCTGATACTTATTTTAGTGTATGTGTATGTCTGTGTGCCTGCTTCTCTGTGTGTACCACCTGTGTGCAGTGCCCAGGGAGGCCAGAAGAGGGCACTGGATCCCATGGAACTGGAGTTAACTGTGAACCACCAGATGTGGGTGCTAGGAATGGGATCTCAGCTCTTTTTCTCTAGCCTGCTTCCCCCTTCTTGTGGACTTTTCTCAGTGACCATATTGTGCTTGGCCCTGTTACTCTTATTAAATATTAAAAACCTCCTATTCACTGGTTAAGTCCTTTCTGGCCCTGACCACTCAACAGTCATGTCCATCCTCATTGAGAGGGTTTAACTTGGGCACACCTGTGCTCTATTATGCCGGACTTTCTTCTAAGGAACAGATTGCAAGCCTGCAGCCCCTGAAGCTTGTTTCAGAGAAGGCTTGGGAATTATGAACCTCACATCCAGATCTTTAGAGAGTTTGTGTATATAGTCATGAAAACGAAGACTCTCTGTCAATGGTAGTTCAGAGTTGGAAGAACTTAACCATATATTTCTTCTCTTTCTTTTTTCTTTTTCTTTTCTTTTTGAGAGGGGAGAAGGGTGTCTGGGTCTCACCATGTAGCTTTGGCTATATAGGACTAACTGTATAGACCAGGATGGCATCAAACCCATAGGGATCTGCCTGCTTCTGTCTCCTCAGTGCTGGGATGAAAGGTGTGTGCCATCATGCTGAGCATATGATCTATCTTTAGCTCTCATCCCTGTGACATGCTTGCAAACACACATTACACAGTGCCTGGTGGGCAAGGACTATTGGGAATCTGAATGTTGCTCATCTGCCCTTCCCTCCTCTGCAAATAAAAATTCATCACATTGTATATGGCAGAGAGCTGGGAGATGGCCCCGATGCTCCCTGCTTCCTGGTATTTGCAACACTACAGTCGCCTTTCCTCAAGTGCGAATAAGATCTGTGGCATGCTTCTAACGAATTGGTTCAGGAAAAAATGTCGGGATGTCACGCCTGCGACTGTGTTTTATGGAATTGTACTCTATCATGCTGGATGATTTAATTGCTAACTGGGCTTGAATGCTTTGAAGATGCCAAATTCCAGCACTTGGGAGGCAGAGGCAGGAGGATATCTGTGAGTTCGAGGCCAGCCTTGTCTAGAAAGCAAGTTCCAGCTCAGCCAAAGACACACAGAAAAATCCTGTCTCGAAACCCCCTCCTCCCATGCCCCGCGCATACACACAAAAAGTCTCCAATGAGAGAACTCAGGACAGACAACCTATGACAGATAGATTGTGGGGGAATGGAGGTTCTAATCTCACAGCCGATGAAGAGCTGATTCTGCCTGGAGAAGCTGACTGAGTCCAGAGACAGAGCTTCTCCTAGGTGAGCCTTCTTAGGAGCTCCTAACAAGACACCTTGAAACCGGAGAACCCAGATAGGTCTGAGATGATATACGTGGCTGTTGTGAGCTACTAAGTTTGGGGGTAATTATGGAAGTTTGGTTATGCAGATATAGACAATGAATAATATATATATATATATATATATATATATATACACACACATTATATTATACTTGTCTGTCTCTCTAGCAGAACCAGAAATGAGCTGTTCAAAGTATCCTGGTTCTTGTTCTATGTGTGTAAATATTTACCTATCATTGGAGGAGTGCCTCCCAGACCAACTTGGGGTTAGCTCGAGAAATGCACTCAGCATTGCCTCAATTCTTGGGCTCCCAGAAGTGTCCGTAGCTGTTTTCCGCTCCAGCATCATTTAGTTTATATACCAGAGACAGCACGACAATCAATTACTCCTTGGAGTTTGAAACGCCAGGCTGGTCTGGAGAAGGTGTTAATACTTCCAAAGGTGGGAGCGCAGAAAACTAGTTCACCAGCAGAAGTGTAAAATGCTTACAAGCTCCAGGTGGGAAATTTGCGCTACCGAGAGCTGGCTCTGCGTGCTAAATCAACTAATGAGGACATGAGAATACCTGTTTCTAGAGGGGGCTGCTGGATTGAATGAGAAATCGCGTGAGCCGCTCAGCATACTACTCTGAGCAGAGTGAGCCAGGCCTTTAGGATTTCTCGGTGGGGTCTCAGGTCTCAAACAGCCTGGGGCCACCCAGGGGCGGAGCGCAGCGGGGACCCAGCCGAGGTCTGCCCCGCCCACGCGGGGCCGAAGCCCGTCGAATGACTCGGTGCAACGTGTTGGTGGCGGCTGCTGCTGCGCGGCGGCGGCGGCGCGGGTTCTTCCGGGCTCTGCAGCTTCCTGCTGAGCACAGCGCAGCCGCTTCGGCCGCGGGAGCCCCCGGCGCAGGCCTCCGGGGTGCAAGCCTCCGGGGCGCAGAATTCCTGGGTGCAAGCCTCCCGGGCTCAGGCTTCCGGGAGGCAGACCTCCGCACCGTGCGCACAGCGCACCATGAGCGCCCTGTCGCCGCCGCCGCCGCCGCCGCTGCTGTCGCCGCTGCTGCTGCTGCTCGCTCTCCTGGCTGCGCCCGCCGTCCTCGCTCGCACAGCCGAGTCCGCCTCGGCCTCGCAGCCCGAAGCGGAGCACCAGCTTCCGCCTAGCCTGGGGAATGCCACCCGGCTGGGACCTGGCGTGACGGGCGGGGGCGGCTCCAACAGTAGCGGCAACGCCGTGGTGACCCGTATCTCCAGCCTGCTTCGCGACCTGCCCACCCTGAAGGCGGCAGTGATCGTGGCGTGCGCCTTCAGCGCTCTGCTCATCGCCTGCCTGCTGCTGCGCGTCTTCAGGTGGGTCGCGTCACCCGGCGCCTTGCTCAGCTGGCTCGGCGGGCGGTGTCGCCGTGCTGCTGTCCCCGCGCGCCGGCCCCACCTGTGCGCACAGGTGCTCGGTCTTGGCGCGCTCCCGCCAGACGCGCAGCGTTCTGCTCTCCCTGTGAGGGTGGGATCCGGAGGGCGGGCGCGTGTATTTGGTCACATTCAGGAACCGTTTCCCCTTAAGGCTGTTCGGTGTGTCCCAGGTCCTAGATTCCGTTGCTTTACTCTACTCAGCGGTTTACACTCTCTGAGTTCAGACCACCTTCCGCGGAATTTATTTGTATGCCCACATTACAGACGAGGTAACATTCAAAGGGGTGGCTGGCTTACACAGATACTCAGCGGTGGAGGGATAATTTGGAGTTCTTCTAATGTGAACCTCGTTCCTGTTCTCCCCCTACCTCTGCAGCTCTTTTTCCCCTGTCCCACCCGCTAGTGCCCTCTTTTCACCTACAGAAAAAAGGAGAGAAAGGGATGCCTGAGGAACCCGGGGACGCCTGCTATGCACCTGAATTGATAATAGGCTTCAGGAGGTTTGGTGACCCTCGACAGCTGCGGTGACTTTCCATTGCTGAGCTTCTAGACTGAGCTGTCCCAGCACACTTACAGGGGCCTGAGAAGACCTCAGGGAGGTTTTGTAGGTTGTTCAAGGCCAAGGAGAAAGTGTCCAGGAAATCTAGGCAATCCCTGGACTAGTGAGGCAGGCGGGTTCACAGGGGAGGTCAGTTGGCCCTTTCTCTGGAATGCTAGGGAAATCCTGGTTTGTAGGAAAAAAGACAAATACATCCTGTTATTCCCACCAACCAGTCAGGAAATGTGTGTGTGTGTGGTTACTGACCCTCTGTCCCATACTATTTTGATGAGCTAGTGAAGATAGGGCAAGGGGCTTGTACCTTTGGAGAACATCTACGCTACAAGAGCAATTAGACCTGGGAAAGTCAAGGTTAGGAACTCCGTGTAGAGAGGGTGCTCTTAGTTTTGACACTAAGTCTAGGCATTTCCTTTGGGGCCCATATGATGAATGAAATGTCGGTAGTCTGAGGACGGAGAAGAGGGTCCGTGGTTCCGGATTCCTTTACCACTTCCTGCTTTGGCTCACCCCAACCTTCCCACTTTCCTCATTCCTGCTGATGAACCTCACTGGGTCTTTGTAGCCACAGCCTAGGCATGGAATTACCTATGTGAGGTGTTCGGGGCCCTTATACACTGGCCCAGTTCACCTTGCTTCTCTTAACCAGTTCTTCTGAGTCTTGTTTTTATCTCTTGCTATTTCTTTTTATACCCATGGCCCCGGCTTGTGTTTTCCTATCTCTGGTTGGATTTGTCCTCTGCGTCTTCCAAGACTGCATGCTGGACCCTGAGTGGTTTTCTTGGGCAGCTGAATGGGTCACTGCTTTCTTATCTGGCCTGTCCAGCCCTAACCTTGTGTCTGTCTGCCTCTACACCCTATATCCCACCATGCTGCATTGCCCAGTTCGCATGCGCAGCAGAGTCCTTGAGGGTGAGATTCCCCTCTTAGTGTTTCTGTGCAGAAGGAGGGGCTGGCATTCAGCTGAGGCAGCGATGTCTTTTGCTGATTTCCTCACTGTTCACTTGGAGTCTGCGAACGTCTAGAGCAAGCAGCTCTGAGCCTGGAGGGCTGAAGCATTTAGCTCAAAATAGTCCCAGCCCACACAGCTGTATACTTTTAAAAGAAGGCATTTGAACTATTTTGCCAGTCTGCTCTCTATTACCCAAGAGTGGGGGAGAAGACAAGGCATCGTGTGGCCAGATGTGTGTGTTGGGGGAGGAGGGCAGGGCAATGAGTTTAAGTAGGAGATGTGGTACTCAGGCCTGGAAGAGAGAGTCCTTGGCTTGGGTGTGGAAGGAAGGAGACCACTTCAGAAGATAAACGGCTTCTGGTTGTGATCATATCCATCCTCTTCCTGGGAAGGCAGGCTTGTTAGTTGAGTCTCCAGGCAGAGAACTGCTACTCTGGATTCGGATGGAGATAGGATCTGTCGTGTTTTTACAGCAGGGAAGGGCCTTGATGGTACCCAGTCCTCTGGTGTTCTTTTGGAGATGTTGTTCCTCGGAGTCTGGGACAAGTGTTGGATTTCAGAACACCCCATGGTTCTGTATGGCTGAAGGCGGGGCTGCACCTCGACTCTGCTGTGGGGTGCTCTATTCTGTGACTGTTGTCTATAGTCATGTCCCCCTGTGGACTTGATTAACTGGGCTTTCAGAACAACTGGGTCTTTTGTACCTACTTGCTTTCCATTACTTAGCTGTAGGCCCTGAGTCCTGGTCTTCCAATCACCTAGAATTCCCAAGACCATTTCATTCCTGTTTAAACTTTGCCCGCTGAAGTGGTCCTGCCCACCACCACTTTCACCTGGGCTGCACCTTCCCCTTCTCTCCTGGGTCACAGTGATGTTCTTTAGGCTGGGGTTCCTGGCTGATCCCTGTTGCTCTGCCCTTCATCCTCCCTCTTCTGCTGAGTGATGGTCTCATTCTTCGGTTCTCTCAATCTCCTACATCAAATTCTTGGACCTGTGGGCAAGGACGTCTCTTCATGATTGGCATTGTGTTTGTTCTTGAGCCTTTATATAAGTTCTGCCCAGTGCTCCTCTGCCCTTAGCTGTGCTGGACTCCAAGGGCTCTCAAGTGGCATCATGTGGCTCTCTCTCTCTCTCTCTCTCTCTCTCTCTCTCGGATCGGCTTTTCCAATCCTACAAGGCCCCGGTTTCTCCTTTGCTATCTGGTAACCATTAGCCACCTGTGGTTTTGGAGAACTGGAAACATAACTTTCTGAACTGGGAGGTGCTTCAATAATGAGATACACGTGGTATTTATTAAGGGATGCTTGACTTTTTTTTTCTAAGTCTTTGAAGTAATGGTATTTTCTTTCAAATTATACAATTTTGATGTATGGGTTAAATATATTAAAATTAGGGCTGGGCATGTCATTCAGTGGCACATGTTCTCTCTCTCTCTCTCTCTCACACACACACACACACATTCACACATGAGTACAAGCAAGCATGCATACACGCACAAGTGTCTGACAGGTTTAACTGTGTCTTTAGGTTTCTGTTTCTTTTGTTGAACCTAGAAAGCTGGTCTCAAGATCAAGCAATTCTTCTGTCTTAGTTAGGATTTCTACGGCTGCGACAAAACACCATGACCATAAAGCAAGCTGGGGAGGACAGGGTTTATCTGGCTCACACTTCAGCACTGCTGTTCATCCCTGAAGGAGGTTGGGACAGGGACTCAAACAGATCAGGATTCCGGAGGCAGGAGCTGATGCAGAGGCCAGGGAGGAGTGCTGCTTACTGGCTTGCTTCCCCTGGCTTACTCAGCCTGCTTTCTTATAGAACCATGAGCTGGGCCCCCCTCATTGATCACTAAATGAGAAAATGCCTTATAGAGGGATCTCATGGAGGCATTTCCTCAACTGAGTCTCCTTCCTCTTCGATGACTCTAGCTTCTTCAAGTTGACACACAAATCCAGCCAATATACCTCCTGTCTCAGCCTCCCAAGTGCTAAGATTACAGGCACGAGCCACCATGTTTGACTCTTGCTTTTCATGTATTGCTGAAGGCTCTGGTTGTGTAAAATGTACCACGAACTCAGAAAGTTAGGGAAAAATACTCTGTTGGTTTTTCATGCTGCTGCATCAAAAATCCTGATAAAAATGGGGGCTGAGCACGAACTGCTGATCTGAGCTCATGGTTTCAGAGGTATCTGGGCCCCAGCGCTGTGGACCTGTGGTGAGGCAGGGCATCATTACCAGGAGGTCAGGGTGGAGAACAGATGCTCACTTACTGGTCTCTGGGAAAGAGAGAGATTGGCCGAACATGTTGTCCCACCCTGCCTCTCGCCTGGATTCCCCCGGGATGCCAAGTCTATTCAACTAGCTCTTTGTTGACCCTCTTGTGTTTTCACTTGGGAAGACTCCTTGGTCAGGCCGCCTTCACTCAAGCTCCCCAAACCCAGTTGAGTTTTGAATTTCCGGTCCCTCTGCAGTAACAGGCTGCCGACTGCCAAGGGCAGGGCTTCTGTGGCTCTCTAGCACCTAGTGTCATTCCAAGAATAGGCTGGCATTTAATAAAGATATTTTTAGCAAAAGAATGTTGACCTCCCAAGTATTTTACATTGTTGACGACTCTCCAAGTGTCCCCTGTGACTATTTGCACGGCCAATGTGGGATGCCTATGGGATAGGGGTTTGGGTGGTACCTGTTCGTTGTCTTAGCCATGCAGAAAAACTGGGGAAGAGAGTGTGATATCTTTGCTTTTAAATTAGTGCTCTGTCTTCCTGTTTGTCTTCCCTGGTGGAGTCACCTTGCTAGACAACAGAAAATACTTGAATCCAAGTTTAGTAAAAGTAAAGATCCATGTTGTGAAACCAGGAACTTTTAGATAGGCAGCCACCCCGCTAAGGTCCACATGGTTTTCACTTTGATGTTCTTATTCTGATGCTAACGATTAGAAGAAGATGAAATGTGTGCATGTTAGGGTCTTCAGAGCAGTTCTGTCTCATAGTGAAACATTTTAAATAACTTACGTAGAGGTGAGTGTGATTGGGGACATCTGTAATTTCAATATTGAGGAGGCTGAGGCAGGAGGATCATGAGTTGGAAGCTAGCTGGTACACAGAATGGCTTTGTTGAAACAAAACACAAAAACCAAGACATACCCAGCCATTGACACTGTTGGGAAGAATATGGCAGTCTGTGACGGGTTAATACTGAGTGTCTACTTGACATACTCGAGAACCGTGCAGAGGATGAACCTTTAGGCATGTCTGTGACAGAGTCCCTAGATTGGGTTTGTTGAGGTGAGTGGATACACCTTAAATATGGTCAGCCCTGTGGCCTGGGCCGGGTGCCAGTTAGAGTGAAAGGGGAGACTGAGCTGAGCATCAGTGTTCCTGTCTCTCTGTTTCCTGACTGCGGGTGCCGTGTGACCAGTGCCTCATGCTCCTGCCACAATGATGTCCCCACTGTGCTGCACTGTACCTTCAGAATGTGAGCCGAAAAAGACTCTTCCTTAAGGGCTATGTCAGCATAGGGCTATGTAATAACAACAGGGCAGGTACAGATATGTAATTCTCTAGAGCTGCTAAAAGCGATGACGTGGGATGGTGGGTGGTGTGAACTGAGTAAGACTTGGACTATGGGAAAGACAGTGACAGTGACAGTATTGGCCATGTGTTGTTGAATGCAGCAGATTATAAAGCGGCATGAACGTATGGGTTCATTTCACTCAATTATAAACATATGCATATATGAATGTGCAAAGAAATATATTAGCATGTGCACATACCCGTACATGCGGGCGACTCTTCCTTTATGTAATTCTATTCATGGCATGATTCTGTATCACCTGGACTCCTTTACAGTTCTGAGTCATGTGTTCATGCATGCACACTGTATCCTCGGACGTGTCTGAAGACCAGTAGGAAAACAGGGCGTACCCCTGGTGATGGAATTCCTGTGTTCTCCTACTTGGTTTCCCTGGTTGGGTACCAGGGTATGCTCTGTGCAGCCGTGCCTGAGGTTCCTTTGTTTGTACCCGACGCTCAGGATAACTGATGCTTTCCCATGTGTCGGATATACTGTAGCATCTCCTTGCTTTGGTCTCCGTTTCTTTAGTGTCTGCGGGATCCGAACAGCGTTCTTCTCTCTCTTTTGTGTGTGTGCCAACATGCACATGCATGTGGAGGCCCAAGGAAGATGCTGGGTGTCTCCTCTGTGGCCCTCTACTCTGTCCTCTAAGATAGAATCTCTCACTGATCTAGGGGTTCACCAGTTTTTCAGCTAAGGATGACTTATCAGCAAACCCCTGTTGATCCTCCTGTCTCCATCCACCCAGTGTGGGCTTATAGGCACCTCCCCAGGCACACCCAGGTTTTTTAGTGGGTTCTAGGAATCTGAACTCTGGCTTTCATGCTTGTACGGCAAATGCTTTTACTCACTGAACCCCAGGACCCATATTTTATCTGATTTCCCTATCTTAGTTATATTTCTATTTGTGTAATAAAATGCTGTGGCCGAGACCAAGGCACCTTACAAAAGTTAGTTGGGCTTTGGTTTTAGAGGGTTAGCATTCATGATGCTTCTATGTATTAATAAATGTTTTTGATTTTTATTTAGTTTTACTTTCTATTACAAAAAACTTATTCTCTCTCTCTCTCTGTCTGTCTCTGTCTGTCTCTGTCTCTGTCTGTCTGTCTCTCTCTCTCGGTGTGTGTCTGTGCGTGTGTGTAGGTTAGAGACAACTTGTTGGAGTCAATTCTCCCCTTCTAACATACTCAGTTCCTTAGGATGGGTGACAAGAGCCGCTATTCACTGAGCCACTTTACTTGCCCCATGTGTTAATATTTTACTATCAAGGGAAACTCTAGGTAGGAGATCAAATCTGGAGAGAAGATTCTAGAACACCTTCTGGTGGGTATGATCACATGGTGTTTGTAAGTATCCTGGAGGTCTTGGAGGTGGGCAGACATCTCCGGATTGGCTGCTCGATGCCTTTCGTGAAAGAGCAGGAGGTAGATTTTTTTTTTCTTTTCTTTTCTTTTCTTTTTTTTTTTTTTTACCTTTTTGACATTGGGTGCTGGTATTCTTGCATGGATTCAAGGATATGACACTCATAGACCCGAGATTACAGAGACCCTTTGCCCCAGGGGTTCCCCTATAATATCCCTTTCATTGAGCTTTGAGAATTGAACCTTACTCTCCTGTGATGTGGCTGCCAGCCAGGGAAGCTTTACACATTGGAACCGCAGCTTCCCCGCTCCCTGGCTTGGCTGCTCTCCCGGTTTTACTGTACAGGCACTGTTTCTCTACTGTCTCTGGTGGCTGCGTGCTCAACCCCTTCTTATTTCAAAATCTCTGTAAAATCCTTTGATCCAAAAGGATTTGTTTTGGCGCTTCCCCAGGGATCGGGAAGACAAAGTTGAGGTGATCTAGCATTGCCTCGTGTGGTGGCGAGGGAGTAACCACCGTGTTCTGGAGACAGTGACCCCTTGCAGACCCAAGTTGCTATCTAGGTCCTGGAGAAGGGGCTAAAGTTTCCTACTTGCCTTGTGTTTCCCAAATTTTGTATTATTATTGTTTATAATAAGGAGAAAAGTTAAATATAAGCACTTACTCCAGGGCTGGGCAGGGTGTGTCAGGAGGACCCCTCCAACTCACTGGCCGGCCAGCCTAGCTGAATTGATGAACTCCAGCCTCCGTGAGAGAACCTGTCTCAGAAAGCAAGGTGGAGAGTAATTGAGGAAGACAACCAATGTCAACACACAAATCCATGTGCATACCCGTTTGGATGTTTGCATGTGCGTGCAACACATATAACCACCATTACTTATGTAGCCACAAGCATCAAGGGTACTAGGGCTGAGCAGCTCTCAGATATGGCTTTCTGGTTTGCTTGTTGGCAATGTGAGCGTTCTCTGAACCATGCTAGGTATCCACTCTCTGTTATTAATTACATACAGTACATGCTTCTGAGGCCTGCTGGGATACCTAGGATAACATCCTGTCAAACACATCCCAGTTTCTCCTTCAAGCAGCCGAGTGTCCTATGGTACCAAAAGCTGTGGCTCTGAAGACAGGTAGTTTCTACTCGATCTTTTGTCTTGTTTCTGCTCGGGAGCAAGGCAGCCATATGGTCAAAATAATCAGGCAGCCGTGTGTACCTCCGAGCATGTTTCAAGCGAAATTGGTAATCATCTCAGCTAAGCCCTTTTGACTGCTCAGCTCCCCAACAAAGACGGTATCTTGTGACCACCCTTATGAATAGGCCTTTTAGGCACGGGCACCTGCCTCTAGTTCCTTCTAACAAATTGAAAAGGGAAAAGAACAAATCCCTCTTTAATGTAACCCTGAGCCCCTGGCTTACATGGAGTTTCCATAGACACCCTGGCACGTATACTCTTGCCATTAGATACCAGACATGTGTAAGGCTAAGTGGGAATGGGATTGGCTGGGCTAGGGTGGGGTGAATGTGTCCCACCAGAAGGGAAACAAACCCTCCTGGATTTAAGCCGTAGCTTCTTGAGTTGTGTGTTTAGTGTTCTGGTGCATGCTTAAGTCTAAACCTTTGCAAGGGGACATTCTGGGAGCAGGCATTTAAAATCATGTTCTTTCTTATGGTTTCACTTAAAAAAGCAACAATAATATCTCCTAATCTGAGAGCAGTCTGCAAGTAATCCAAACTTCATGTTTATATTCTGGGGCTGTGGGGAGGAGGAAGCCCATTCTAGGTAGGCATGGCTCAGAGGAGAGCGGGATACAGAGGACTCTGGCAGTGTTCCCCCAGAAGTGGGAGGCCTTGGGCCCTGGAACCTCTCAGGTGTGAGCTTTCTTCACATTCAGGGCTCTGCTTCTGCCGGACCCCACCCCCCACTTCTGCACTGTACAGCTGGAACAGAAACCCATAGCTAAGAGAACTGTAACCCCAAGCGTTTGTATGCTCAGCTGTGCTCTCTCCCTGGGCCTCCAGGATATGGCAGGCTGCCTTTGGCCTGTCAAATGGGTCTCTCTAACACTTAGCCTAGCAACAAGGAGAAAGTTTGACTGAAGAGACAGTGCATTCTTGCTAATGTTTCACAAGTGCCTTTGTGAACACAGGGTGCTGTGCTGAACAGGGAGCATCCCAGGGACCCAGGATCATCAGTAGGCAAGGGAAGATAGCACCTTTATTGCTATCTGGTGGGAAGGAAGCAGGGAGTCACAACGGGGGAGTCACAAATCAAAGCCAAGTGGCGTTGGCTAGAGGTAGAGTGGCCTGGGAAGGCACTGTAGTAAGGAGGGAGATTCGGACTTAGCAGTGGGAAGGAGGGCTTCTTCCAGGCTTGGATAGACAAAGCAAGTGGAACGGTTAGTTCTAGCTGTCAGCACAGTTTCGAGTCGTCGGGGAAGAGAGTCCCAGTGAGTTGTTGGGGTCAGATTGTCTTACAGGCTTGTCTGTAAAGGGTTGTCGTGATTGAGTTGGCTGTGTGGGAACTGGCCTGCTGTGGGTCCTGGATTGGCTAAGAATTGCAAAGACCAACTGAACAGTAGACATACATGCATGCATCCTCTGCTCTTGACTGTGGATGTGAGTAGCTGCTTTAGGTTCCTGCTTGACTTTCCCAAGTCAGTGAGGGATGGTAACCTGGGATTCTGAGACAGATAACCTAAAATAGAACGATCTTCCCTGAGGACCTCATTGTTACACAGTTCTGTGCTGGGCGGTTTATGTTTTCTGCTCCAGGTAAGGGTGCTTTATTGGGGTTCCCATTTTATAGGTGAGTAAATCAAGTCACTGAATGTGGATGTGTCTCGCTGAAAGGCGAGAGCTGAATGGGAACAGGGAAGGGTCCAACTCATGTTTCTACTGTTGAAATATATTTGGAAAACATCCAATGCTTTCCAGAGGATTTGGCCTGGAGGAAACTGAGGGGTAATATAGGGTGAAAAATTAAAGGGCAGTTTTCAAAAGAGTGGTCCAAAGGAGGCCTTAGGTACGGAGTGAGTGACTGAAGAGTGATTGGGTGCAATGGGGGTGCATGGTGTCAAAGGAGACCCGGAAAAGGTGTTGGAAGAACCAGTTGGCAGGGCCGGGGAGCTGAGTGATGCTGAGAAAAAGAAAACATCTGGAGACTCAGGGTGTGCTGTATCTGTTTGGGAGGACAAGAGAGACCATCCTGTAGAGTGTGAGGGTGACGGGTCAGGGGGCAGTTGGATTGGAAGCTCCTAGATCTGTGGTTGAGATCTTATGAATTGTCTGGCTCATGTTGTCTAATACCTAAGGCCGTGGTCCTGACTGCCTGTATTGGGATCTATCCACAGTTGGTATCATTTTGCCAATCCCAAAGGAGTGGAGACAGGAAGTAGATTGGTTTGCTGATCATGGCAAAATTGCTAGGGAAGAGGGAGGGGGGAATCCTGGCTGATGGGCATATCATTACATCTGTCAGGGCTCATAGGCTTAGAGTGGAATTATTAAATATCACCCATGCTTGGCACTCAAGACCATATAAACTACAGCTAAGAAACTGAGACAAATTTTGCCAACAGAAGGCCTGGAACTTGCAAATTCAGGCCACAGACAGGTAGGCTAATCTGTTTGGTTTGGATCTGATACTGAGTTTGAAAACTGGAAGAGCCGAGAATACTTAATGTAAAGATTTGGGGTCCCTCTTCTCTTGCTAGGTGAGAATGCATAGTGGTGTAGTGACAGTGGACCTCAGCCTAGGAAGGGACAGGAGCTGGCTGCTGCTGCCCCCTTTATGCTGGGCATGGTACTGACCTTTTTATTATTATTTTTACATTTTTGAATTTACTGTGTGGGTGCACAAATGTGTGTGCTATTTGTGCATTTATTTATTGTGTGTTTGCACATGTAGGTGAGCATGTGCTGAGGTGGGTCTGTGTAGGAAGCTTGTGGGAGTTAATATTTCCCTTCCATCACGCGGGTCCCAGAGATCTAACTCAGGTGATCAGGCCTTTCAGTGAGCACCTTGGCCCTCTAAGCTGTTTCAATGCCTCCATGCACCGCTCCTGGGGCTTTTGATTTGAAGGCAGTGCTTAGTCACCATCTGTCATCATGTTTGTTCCCATGTTTACTTCACACCATGTCCACTTCAAGGGTTCACTGTATTTACAGGGCACAGTGGCATTTGAGTTATTGACTTGCTGCTTTGAGGCTGGGTCCCTGCTGGTACATTGGGGCAGCAGCATGGAGAGGGGCAGCACCCTGACCAGGTGAGGAGTGGGTGCCCACAAAGAATCTCAACACAGTCTCCAACAGCCCGGCTGCTGGAGATCCTAACGTCATTGCTGCAGTAAAGGGACAATCCCATGTTTCATGTGGCCGTGTTTAATTGAAGTTGCCCATCTGGAGTAGAGCAAGATGAGATTCAGATATTACTGGCTCATTAAGACTTCCTTACAGGGTAGGCACTTGTCAGATGGAGCTCCTGAATGCTGCGGTGCTGCAGCCTGGCTTCAGGGGAAGGTTCCTGAGATTGGGCAGGAGTGTTGGCATGAAGAAATGAACTGTCCAACCACCAGATGAGTTTCATACAAGTGGCCGTTCCCTAATAGCTCCAGACATCTTTATTTATGTATCAAAACAAACATGTTTTTCCATACTAACAAGTTTTCCCTAGCCTCCAATGTTAACTTCTGGCAAAAACAAATATGTCAAATATGTTTACATCGAAACATCTTTAAACCACACCCAATACTTATCAGTTTGCTAACTTGGCCAAATATTGAGCAAAGTACATCCTGTCTTTACAAAACTACAGGTGGTAAACATAGGCATACATTTTCAAGAACAACAATCTCATAAAGCATAGTTACAGAAATAGGGGTGACCTGCCACGGGTCCTGTCAGCGCTGAATCAGAACAGCTCCCAGGGTCTGCAGTGACAGCTGGCATCCCAGGACAAGAAACCTGAGAAGCATCAGCTCCCAAGAAATCTTAGGGGAAAATGTCTGAGAAAAAAATGGGGTTTCCATGAATGATCACATCTGTCCCATGCATGGTTGATAAAATGATACTAAAGCTGCCAAGAGGATCATCAGTTTTGTGAGAGAGCACGCAGGCTGTGTGGTCCCAGCAGTATTCTGTGCTGTCCCGAAGTCCACTGGTTCTTGCTAAGTGAGACTGTCCCATGGGCTTTTATTCGTCTGGAGACCCGTTGGACAAGAGCTCATATACTGGTCTGAAACTAGGCTGCATGGCTACCAACACATGTGCTGTGCTCAGGGCAGCTTGCTGGGGAAGGGAGCATTGATAACAGGCAATGGTGGCTTTTCTATCGAGACCCCAGCTAACCTGGGACTCAGGTACCTCTTCTGTAAGGGATCCTGCAGAAGCCATGACTGGAAAAGGGGGATCCTGGGGTCCAATTCTACCATTTCTTCAAGTTCAATTGCTTTTCTAGGGAAGGTCTAGATACTTCTCATGTTCTGAGTAGCAGGTGCAGAAGAGAGGTCAAAAATCAGATATGTCCTTAGAACTCTGGCTACAACCAAGGCATCAAGGCTCACTTGCAGGGTGACCCCTACTTATGCTCCGTGGCTGCTTGCTTGTTCTCCCCAACTCCCACATTCTGTTTCCATTTTCTCGGCTGAGTTTTCCTCATATCAGAGGTGACCACCCTTTGCTTCCAGCTACAGTAGGGCTTTAGGGGCTTAATGCTGATATATGTTGAGCTGCTGAATGTGACCCCCAAAAGTCACCCGGTCAGGGGAACACAGCCAGCTGGAGTAGCCATGCCAGCCCTGGGTGAGTTCCAGGAGGGGCAGCCAGGTCCATTTCAAATTTAGTGATCTACTTGGAATTTTTGGCATTTATTTACTTCTTTAAAACACAGATCTTGGTCTGGGGAATGTGTGTAGTTCAGTTGGTAGAATGCTTATATAACATGCATGAATGCCCGGGTTCATAAAATCGGGAAGATGGTCCCTGCCTGTTATCTCAACACTCAGGACACAGATGCAGGAGGCAGAACTCAGGGTAATACTTGGCTATATAGCAAGTTTGAGGGCAGCCTGAATCCCTTTCTCAAAACAACCAAATCCAAAACAGAGAGTGTATTCATGTGGTTCAAATTTCACAAGAAATAGGAATAGATAGTAAAAAATTTTTCATGTGTCCATAAGCTATTTTTTTTAACTATTTCAATTTCTTATATTTCCAGAAAGATTGTGAGTATAGAGACAAGTTAATGTAATAGTACACACACACACACATACATATACATGCACACACACATGCGTGCACACTGTCACTGAGATTTACTTTACTGTCTACACAGTTCACCCTTTAAAACATTCAACACTGTGTTGCTTAGGTTATTTTATAGACTTATGCATCCATCACTAAGGTCAGTTTTAGAATATGTTCATCACTCCAGGCTGAAACCCTGCATCCGTCGAGGCTCGCTCTCCATACGCCTTTCCCAGCTCCGGGCGACCGCTGATTGACTCCCGAGTCTGTGGGCATCTCTCTTTGGACTGTCACGTGGCTGCAGTCATATCACATGAGATCCGTTCTACTCAGCATTGTCTTCTCAGGGTTCATTTTGCTCCTCCCCCGAGTAGTAGCTTCCTAATTTGTTACCGTATCACTTTGTCTTTTTCAAGATCAATTTACGTTTAAAAATTATGGGTATATGTGGGTGTCTGTGTCGGGATATCTGCATGTGAGTGCAGAGGTCAAGAGGCATTGGGTTAGCCCGACAGCTAGAGTTACAGGTGATTTTAAGCTGCCCGATGTGGGTGTTGGGAACCAAACTTGGGTTCTCTGTAGGAGCTGTATGTGCTTGTAACTGTGGAGCCCTCTTTTCAGTTCTGTATGCCACCCTCATTTCTCCATTTGTGGTGGTCTGAATGACAATGGCCCCCACAGGCTCATATATTTGGATGTTTGGTCCCTACTTGGGGGAACCATCTGGGAAGGGTTATGAAGTGTAGCCTTGTTAGAGGAAGTGTGTCATGGGGGTGGGTCTTGAGGGTTCAAAAGTCCATCCCATTGCCAATTGGCCCTCTTGCTGCCTCTTGCTTGTCCATCAGGATATAAACTCCCAGCTACTGCCTCAGAACCACGGCTGCCTGTCTGCTACCATGCTCTCTGCCACAATGGTCATGAAACTGCAAGCCCCCAGTGAACTTTTTCTTCTTTAGTGCTTGTGTCTTATCACAGTAATCGAAAAGTACCCAAGATGCTATATTCTCAGTTGATAAATATTTGAATTGTTTCTGCTTTGGGGCCGTTCTGAGCAATGCTGTACTGAACATTTGCACGTGTTTGTGTGGACGTGTGATTTAGTTCCTCTTGAGTATGGAGCTAAGGGAAGAAAGGGAAGATCTTCTTGGTCATTTGGTAATGTCTGTGCTTAGCGTTTTAAAAAGCTGATGGTTGTTTAGGATGATGACATCATACTATTCTGTGTCTCGCTAGAAGCATAGGGAGGACTCAGGTTCTTCATATCCTTGCTAACCTTGGCTGCGGACTGTCTTTTTGATCCTAGAGAGTGTAAAGTGGTACCTCACTGTGGTTTGGTTTGCACGGTGCTGTTTGACAATGGTGTGACTTTCCCTGCATGACTTTGTCGGCCATTTGTATGTTTGTTTTAGAGAGCTATTAAAATCTTCTTGCCTAGGGACTGGGGGAGCTGGTTCAGTGGGTAAGAGCTCTTGCTGCTGAAGCATTAAGACCTGAATCTGAACCCCTTAGTGCCTGTGTAAAAAGCCAGGCGTGGTCACGTAACCATGCAACCCCAGTGCTGTGCAGTGTGCGTGAGGCTTGAGAGCAGAAGACAGAAGGATTCCTGGGCTTTCTGGCTGCAAACCGGGCTCCAAGTTCAGTGAGAGAGCCTGTCTTGAGGAAGTAAGGTAGGGAATAATAGAGCAAGACACCGGGAGTCCTCCTCTGACTCTGCACATGTGAATGGCTGCATATTCTGATCGTAGTTGCTGAGGGAAGTCAGGACAGGTACCCAAGCAGGGGCAGAGGCCAGAATCATGGAGGAATACTGTTTATTGCCTTGCTCTCTATGGCTAACTCGCCTTGCTTATTTATACAACACAAGACCACCTCACCAGGGAAAGCACACACACACACATCTATATCTCACATCCGCACACCAACACTCTTGCTGGTAGTTTATATCAAGTTGATATAAATTAGAGTCACTTAGGGGTATCTCAGTTGAGGAAGTGCCTCTATTAGATTGGCCCGTGGACAAACCTATAGGGCATTTGTTTTTGATTAATGATTGATGTAGGCAGATCCACCCCAGTCTGGGTGGTGCTTTCCCTCAGCAACTACGATCAGAATATGTAAGCCAAATACATCCTTTCCTTCCTAATCAGTGTTTTGTCACATTAGAAACCCAACTAAAACACACACAATAAAAAATGATATCACATTTCATTATTGAGATGTAAAACTATTTCTGTGTTGCAAATGCAATTTTATCCCATTTCTGGCTCTTTTCACTTTTTGAATGGTGTTCTTTGAAGCACTACATTTTTTTTTTATTTTGATGAAGTCCAACTTATCTATTTATTTTCTGCTTTAGCTTCTGATATCCTAATCCAAGGTCACAAAAGCGTATCCTATGCTTTCTTCTGTGAATTATACTATAATGAATAATAGCTTTAGTTCTGAGATATGTCTTATGTATTTATGTACTTCTCCAGAAAATTCTATGAGGTAATTTTTGTATAGATGGCTTAATGTTTTACGAACAAGTGTTCTATGGGGGCAGTGGCTTCCAAATTTATATTTTGCATGTGGGTATCTTCTCTTTCTTCACACATATACTATATGTCTCATCTTGGATTATATAAATATCAATTGTGCATATATGAAAGATGTTTCTTGTCCATGTAGAGACAGCAGCTCCGTGTCAACAATGAGGAGACTTCATGCTCTGTGTGGCCAGTCTCTTACTAGTGGGCACTTGTGTGGCACATTATGTAGGCTGAAGCATATGGTTAAGGCAGTTTCCCAAAAGGGAAATTCTTGGTGAGGTTTGTACCATTGTAAACGACAGGTGTTACTGAACTGTGTGTGTAACAGCCTGTGCACCCAGTAGCATCATGAGACCTGCTTCCCATGCCCCACCCATTGTGTATCTTTAGTCATTTTGATGTTTGCTAAGCTTGCAAGTGGATAATGGGATCTCTTTAAAGGTTGAATTTGCAGGATGCACAACCATTTGTTTGCTTTTTCTCTGCCTGTGACCTGCCTGCTTTTATGTCCTTTGACACATTTTTCAATTAGATGATTGGCCTCTTTTATTGATTTGTAGATACTCCTTCTGTCCGTTAAGGAGGTTAGTTTACATCTGCACTGCAATTGGATATATTTTCCAAGCTTATCGTTTATCTTGACTTAAGTTATTATTATTATTTTTCCCCATGCCCCCTGCTGACTTAAATTATTTTTCTATGTTTGAATTCAGCACCCTTCTCTTTCTATGGCATTTGGATCTCTCCCATGTTTCCTGCTAATGGTTTTATTTCCTACCCTTAAGTCTATCTATCTTGTTTATTATGATAGAGTATGAGATATTGGTGGCTGTAAGCAAAACACTGGATAAATGGCTTTTTCCGAGCCATAGTGCCACCTTTATTCTATGTTGGGATGTAGTAGTGTCTGCCTCTGGGTGCTCTGGTCTACTACAGCGTCTCTTTGTGGGTCTGTAACTCAACGCTGTGATTGTGGCTTCGCTATGTGGAGAAACCAGTTCCCTCCATTACTTCTCCTTTGCAGAAGGCTCCTGGCTCTGTGTCCACTTCTGTGTGTGGCTTTGTGTTTGTTTGAGATTGGGGGGGGGTCTCCCTGTGTAGCCCAGGCTAGCCTTCATCTTCCTGCCTTAGCCTCTGGATGCTGGAATTATAGGTGTGTACCAACACTGGAATCAGCATGTGATGGAAGAAGGTCATTGGTTAATTAATAAAGAAACTGCTTGGCCTGATAGGTTAGAACATAGGCGGGTGGAGTAAACAGAACAGAATGCTGATTCTGTTGTAGGAGCTGCGGGCTGCGTTCCTGCAGCACCTAGCTCCCGGCCGCCTGGCTAGCTTATGCCCTGAAATAACAACACACAAACTGTATTCATATAAACACTGCTTGGCCCATTTCTATTAATGTGTGTAGCACCACAAGATGTGCTTACCAGGAAGATTCTAGCCTATGTCCATCCTGGGTCCGAGCTTCATCGTGTCTGCCCTGGAGAGCAGCAGCATGGCGTCTGAGCTCACTTCCTCTTCCTCCCAGCATTCTGTTCTGTTTACTCCACCCATCTATGTTCTAACCTATCAGGCCAAGCAGTTTCTTTATTAATTAACCAATGACCTCCCTCCATCATTTCCCCCTTTTCTGTTTAAACAAAAAAAGGAAGGCTTTCACTTTAACATAGTAAAATTACATATAACAAAACAGTTATCAAGCAAGAATTACAGTTACAATATTTACATCTATTTTATCTTTATCATAACTAAGGAAAGCTATAACTAACTATCTATTCTTCAACTCCATCAAAGACTCCAGAAGGATATAATATTACCTAGTAAATGAGAAGTAAGAAACTTCCAAACTCTAGAAATGACAGAGACATTTTGCTGCCTGGACAGTCACCCAAAGTTCCTCTGTACCGTTGGGGCATCCATCTTTGGCCTACAGGCCCATAGTTTCCAGCAGACATTCCATGAAGCAGGAAATTTCAAAGGCAGTTCAGTCACTATCTGCTGTGTCCTGCAGAATGTCTCACAGACTCTTTCATGAATCAGGAACCCCAAAAGATCCCAAAGGAACTTGGGGCTGCTCTTATAGTCACCTGGGAAGTATCACAGACTGCCTGCACTTCTCTGGGGTGGATATACCCAGACTCTGTGCATATCTGGGTATACCCAGCACTTCCTGTCCTTTGCTGGTGTGGGACAAGTTCAAAATTTGAGTCCCACTTACTAGGTTAGGTTCATCGGCATCTCCTGGTTTTTGTTTCCTTAACTTCATAGTATGAACCCACCTGCATTTCTAGCATCAGGCATCATGTGTGTTGTGCTCAGCCCACTGTGGTGGCTGCTCTTACTGTCACCCCAGGGGAGAGGATGGTAGAGGACCAGGCATACCTACAAGTCATAAGTGGATTGTGTCCCACAGGAGGGATGTTGACAGGAGTCAGAACAAGGTTTAGGTGTCCTTAATGATCTCAGGTAAAAATGGGGAAAAACTTAAGCTCCTATGGAGTAGGTTGGCTGGGTGATCCACCATCAGAATCCCAGAACCTGGAAAGAAACAGCTATGAAGGCGTTTGCTTTTAGGATGAGTAGCTTACTCACAGGCACAAAGACAAGGGCTAGGATTCAAATCTCTGTCTCTGGACTCCTTGGTCTATGTCTCTGACTGCCATGCTCCAAACTGAGCCCTCTCACTGGGGCTCAGTGTTGCTCTGCCCTGCCTTGTTGTTGAGTGAAGGTCTGGAAGGGTTCTTTCCAAGTTTCTCTGCTAGCCCTGGAGCTTGCTCCCCAGCTTCCTTGTTTGTCTAAGTGAAGCTTACAGGCTCATTGGAAACTTGATTCTGGCCAACTGCTGGAGAGCCCTCTGAGTAAACAAACCTGGGGATGACATTCCAGAGGGGAAGAATTTAAAAAATGTATTTATTTTGTAATACCTCCTCTTGTCTTTTCATTAATCTTCTCTTTATTCCGGAAGATTTTATACCTGTATACAGTGGGATCACACATACTCGTATACTCCCCTTTTCTCCTTTCCAGCTCTCAGATCTTCAACAGGTCCCCCTCACATCTTCAGCATCAGAATAAAACATCTGGTATGGTGGGCTCTGCCTGTAATTTCAATCCTGGGTTGAGGGAGGGGTGGATGGAAGCAGGTAGATTCCCAGCACTCACTAACCAGCCAGTCTAGTGAATGGGTGAATTCTGAACTTACTGAGAGATCCTGTCTAAAAGAATAAAGTGGGGGAGTGATTGAGGAAGACACACGATATTGACCTCTGGCCTCCATGTATACACACACACACACACACACACACACACACGCATGCATATACCCCTCAGACACCAGATACACACACATACATCCCAGATACACATGCATGCACACACATGCACACGTGCATGGACGCACGCCCCCTCACACACTAGATACACACACATACACCCTAGATACACACGCATGCACACGCACACACCCCTCACACACCATACACACACACACCATAAACACACACCAACACACACGCAAACAGCGAGTTTCAGTTTGCGGGGAAGAGCAGCATGTAATCTCTGACGTCACAGTCTCTTTGCTCTTTGCTTTTCTCTCAAGCCACTGAGCTTGCCAACAGCCCTGTGAAAAGCTGTTGCATGCCTCCCTACTGGAGAACCTGCACTCGGGCATGCATGAGCAGAAAGTGTGAAGCCGTTGTCACCCGGTGACTCTTAAGGGTTTAAAAGGGTTGTAGCAAATGGGAGAACTACTCTGGTCATGGCAGCCTTCCTATTAAAATATCAAAAGTGTCCAAGGTGGTATTTATTATAATGCTGGTGTCAGGTCATGCCATGTCTTCTTTTTGAGCGCCCTTTGGCATTAGGACTCCAGGTCACGTGGGACTGAAAACCTGCACGTTTGAGAGAGCAGTGTGGTAGTGTTCGTGGAGAACTGGCTTTGAAGCAGGCTTAGAACTTCATCTCAATTCCTCTGGTCTCTCTTCCACTCTTTCTTCTCAGCCTCTGTTCTGTCAGGTGACAAGATAGCTTATACCACAAGGGCTAGTGAGCAGGGCACCTAGTGGTCAGCTTTGATTGGTCCTATCTTTCTCCTTTCTTCCCTGCTATTGGTTGGCTAGAGGGTTGCTGTGTATCAACTGGCTCACACCTAATCCTGTGTGTCCACTTTTGGAGCTGGAGGTGTGGCCAAACGTGGAGGATGGAGAAGCCAAAGATCAGTGGTGGATGCTGGCCTGCCTCAAAGCAGTGCATGCCCCAGGGGAGTCTTGCTTCAACAAGAGTTTGTTGGAGGTTTATCGATCGATCCTCGTGGTATGGGGTGTGTAAGTTGTGTTCAGTGGTACCTTTCAGAGAGTGAAAGGGGGATTATAGGTATTGAAGTCAAGGGGAGGTGAAGGGTAGTGTGTGTGTGTATGTGTGCTTCTGCATGTGTGAATGTATGCCTACCCATGCATGTGTGTGCATGCGTGGTGCATGCTTGAATGTATGACCACACACACAGGTGTGTTTGTGCACACGTGTGTGTGTGTGTGTGTGTGTGTGTGTGTCTTTGGTGGGAGCCAAGGCACTAGTGTATGTGGAGTGGAGGTTCCAGGTAACTTGCTGGGTATATCAGCATCAAGGCAGCCTTTGGCCCTCTGTGGCAGGTAGGTGCTCACTGTCCTGCAAGACCTTCCTGAACTGATCTGAGTGTGTGCTCTTGAGACCCTCACTCTTCTATCTTATATTTTTGGTTGTGAGCCTAGCCTTTAACAGCCAAGTCATCTCTCTAGTCCTTTATTCCTCTTCCTCTTCTTTTGTGTGGCATGCTTCAAACCCTAAGTGCCATGTAGGGTGAAGGCAGCAGTGCACTTCTGAGCTCCTTGGTCATGGGAACTTCAGATCGAACCATACTTCTGATTAACTGTGTGGCAGTGTGCAGAATGACCTCTCTGAACCTCAGTTTTCTCACCTGGAAGACTGAATTATCAATGATATTGCTTTATAGATTATTTAGATGTTGTGCCCGTGGGAGTTTGGGACATGGTTTGATTAGTAAAACGCTTGTCACGAAAGCATAAGACCTGAGTTTGGGTCCCCAGCGACCACGTCGAAAGCTAGCTGTAGAGCTGGAGAGATGACTCAGGAGTTAAGAGCACTGGATGCTCTTCCAGAGGACTGCAGTACAACAACAACAATAATAAAAAGCAACTTGAGCAACGTGAGCCTGCAACCCAGTGTTTCGAGGGTGGAGACAATTGGATCCTAGTCTAACCAATCATTGAGCTCGAGGATGTGCCAAGAGACCCTGTCTCAAAACATAAGGTGGAGGGAGATACAGGAGGATATGAACAGTGCACACACCATCTACTTACCCACACACCACGCCCATGTGCACACCCGCACACACAAATGCAAGACAAGGAAGTTACACATGTGAACACACTTGTGAGTTGCTTAGCATCGTCGACACAAGCATAGCTTCTAGGACCACTGTTTCCAAGTTTCTCACATTCTCTTTTGCTGATGCAGGATGCCCTGGTTCCATACTCTCAGGACAGTTAGACTCCAGGACCTGGAAGTCTGAAAAGCACTGACCCATTCTATTTCTGAATTCCCTGCTTCTGCCCAGTGCACAGCTGGGAAAGAAAAGGTCCTCTTTGGAAGAAGTGTACTTGTCCAAGCAGGGCAGCCCCCACACTACCCAGTGTCCCTGCTGTCCGTGGTTGTCCTTTTCAGTGCGTGATGTGGTGTGAGCTCTGCCCGGAATGGACCCGCGGGTATTGACTTTGCATGGGTCTCGGCTTTGTCTGACTAACATGCCTGGCAATGAGACAGCAAGACTGTGCTTCCCTAGCAAAGGGTATTTTGTTTCAGAGGGTTGATTGTTTGAAATGCAGTTTCTCTGGCTCATAATGTCAGAACTGGTGTTTGAAGTACACATGAGGACCCTTACTGATGGCCTTATGTTCTGGCAAGGGCTCTCCGCAGAAGCAGCAGTGTATGTGCTCTCCTCTCTCTCTCTCTCTCTCTCTCTCTCTCTCTCTCTCTCTCTCTCTCTCTCTCTCTCTCTCTCTCTCTGTGTGTGTGTGTGTATGTGTGTGTGTGTGTGTTTGAGAGAAGAAGGGAGAGAGAGGTGGGCCATATACTTGGAGGAAATTGCTTATGAAGATCTGATAGTATAGGTTCTGATCTTTTTTTTGTAACTTTATTTATTTGTTGTGGATTTCATTACATATATCTTGATCCTATTCATTTCCCTGACCCTTTGTATCTGTCCTTTACCCTTGTAGAAAAAGAAAATGCAGAAGCTATAGTGTGACTCTGTGAGTCACACAGCAAGGAGCAAGGGGCAGGGCCCGTTTCCTGTTTTAACATCCTCAGGGCCCACTCCTCAACACTTATACCACCAGGGCCAGCTGTACTGTGGTGCCCAGGTGAGGGACAGGGACTGCTCTCCTGAGTGTTGCAGCTGGTGAGGTACAGGGACAGCTCTCTTACTCTCATGTCCTCAGGCGAGGTGCAAGGCTTGCACGTTCCCAAGTGTTGCAGCCAGTAAGGGGTAGGGCCAGCTCTCCTGCCTGATGCAGGTGGTGAGGGGCAAGGAGGAGGCATCTCTCCCTTGCCCATGCCACCATATGGCAGATGAGGAGAAGGACCAGATCTCCCGTGCTCACGTTCTCAGGGCTGGCACACCATACCCGTGTTGACAGGATCAGGTGCAGGGTCTTCTCTCCTGCGTGCTGCAGCTGATGAGGGGCTGGGTCAGCAATCCCTAATGTTGCAGCCAGTGAGAGGCAGGGCTAACCCTGTGCAACCCTGTTCTCTTGACCTTCAGTGGTATCAGGAGTCACAGACATCAACACAGACTCAAGGTGCAGCAGGGCCACAGACCTAGACATGGGCCTTAGCAGCAGGCGAGGCCTGTACATCACCATGGCCCTTGGTGGCAAGCAGACCACCCACCTCAGCCTGCTTCTCACTGCCTTTACCTCTTCAGATCTCTTTCTACGCAGGACATGAACCATTCTGTCTCTCTCTCCCATCCCATCCATTTGTCTATGATAATAGTGCTTGATCAGCTGGTTTCCCTGGGCAGGCAGGCATGTGGGTCTCCTCCTGCTCAGTCTAAATGGTGCTGGGTAGGGTTGTGTTTTCTCCTCACCACCTGGTAGGCCACCCTGGTATTTTTTTAAATTAATTTTTATTTCTGGTGCATTGGTGTTTTGCCTATAGTTATGTCTGTGTGACGGTGTTGGTTCCCTTGGAACTGGAATTACAGACAGTTGGGAGCTGCTGTGTAGGTGCTGGGAATTGAACCTGGGTCCTCTGGAGGAGCAGTCAGTGCTCTTAACCACTGAACTATTTCTCCAACCCCTCGGTTCTGGTCTGAATGCAGACATACTTAAGGCTAAGAAGCAGCCATTGTTTCAGTGAGTCCAAAGACAGTGGATCTGGCTAGCTGGTACACATCCATGAGAGGGAGGCAGGAGGATATGAGTCTTGAGACAAGTTTGGGATCCATAACAGGACTGTTTCAGAAACCAATATAACAAAACAAACGAAGAGACGACCCCTCCCCAAACCTGATGTAAAATGGGCAGGAAGACCTCCCTTTATTCCTCGAGGGAGAGACTGCCTTTTGTTTCACTTAGGCCTTTGCCTGGGTAGGTGAGGCCCACTCACATTGTGGAGGAGAGTTGCTTTATTTATTTAAAAATTTCTTTTAATGATTTATTTTTATTTCATGTGCAATCGTGTTTTGCCTGAAAATTTGTCTGTATAAGGGTGTCAGATCCCCTAGAGCTGCGGCTGTAGGCAGTTGTGAACTGCCATACGGGTGCTGGGAATTTCATTTCACTTATAGGGACACGGGTGATTTAGAGGCAGAAGAGCCCGTTCCACTGTGCACTGAAACCCCCTGCAGCTTGTAGGCATCCACACCATGGAAGTGTCCCCTACCTCCAGCACATGTTCTTGCTCCTGGGGAAGGAGCATCATGAGGCTTTTAACTCTCTTGTAGCTTGTGAGTTTCCCAAGCCTTCCTCCTCCCCTCCTTAAGAAAAGCTTCAATCTCAAAAAACCAGACTTGTTACCTGAAGGGCTGGACGAGCAGGCGCCATAGATTGCACAGGTTGATTTATGCTAGAGATACGGTGCTAAAGTTTGCTATGCAAATGACGTGGCAGTTTGGTGAGTCCTATTTTTGGTAATTTGTAGTAGGTACGCCAAGAGCACATTGCCGTTCTAAAGACATTTTTAGAGGACCTAAAAGTGAGGTTCTATTTTGATGCTTTTTGAGAACTTGAGAGGCTTTCTCTTGGCAAGAGGTAAGAAGATCTGCCGGTGTCTTTGACAAGTGGTCTCAGGGGAACAGCTTGCCATCTGCAGGAGGCCTCTTCAGTGCCCCACTTAGGATGCTTTGGATTGGCTGCTTTTTCATAGAGAGCATCCAGTTTTCTTAAGAGGAGGCTGGCAGAGAATACAAAGCCTTGGGAACAGATCCAAGACCACAGAGGAACAGGCTCAGAGAGCATCAGCGGTCATCAGAAGAGGGCTCTCCTTACATGGCACCACGCGCTTTCCAGACACCCCCTGAAAAATATTGCAGTCTTCATGCAGGGAGTCGGATGCCAGGGGCTTGTGTCTGCTCTTTTCCTGGGACCCGCAGTGTCCCTCTGGCACACCATAGGCAACAGTGTAGTAATATAGCCCTCACCATGGAAACAACATTGACTCACTTTTACAAGTCCTACTCTTAGGAGAGAGGCTGGGGGATGTGTAATTTCTGTTCATTATTATCAGTTCCAATTAACTTATGCCAAGAGCCTACTGTATGCAGACTTTAGAAGGGCATCATCCATCTCAGCCACCATCCCTCACCTTCGAGGAAGATTGCTCCCTATCACATTTCACTTAGGATGAATCTGAAAGAACTTCCCTGTGTCTGGACTTTGACCCAGATCCTCTAGGGTGGCGCTTGTACCTCAAGCCAGGCTCTCATTTTCTCGTCTTCAGAGAATGATATGATCTTTGGTTCACCGTGCATTGCTTGCATGAATTTTATCTTTTTGAACTGCTGCGTTTTTTACTATTTCTCTCAGTTGTTGAGTTGTTAGTGCTCAGATAGCCCTGCTTTGGAAAGGCAGGAAAAGGGTTAGGAAGCTGTAGCTCAGCCCTGTGGACACCTGGGTTGTGTCCTCCTCTCCAGTGTATATGTATGTATGTATCTGTGGGGGGGGGGTGTGTATCTCTGTGTGTGTGTACCTTTGGGGTGTGTGTGTCTCTCTCTCTGTGTATATTGGTGTGGTGTGTGTATTTTATGTGTGTGTGCATATCTGTGGGGTATGTGCATGTGTATGTATGTATATTTGTTTGTAGATATCTGCGGAGTACATGTATGCATTTGCATGAGTGTCTGTTGTGGGTTCTTCCTCAATTACTTTCTAGTTTATAAGGCAGAGTTTCTTGCTCAACTGGAAGCTTCTTCTTGGGCTAGTCTAACTAGCTGTCTTGTTCCCAGATGCCCTGTATGGCTTCTGAATGCTGAGATTTTGGGAGGGCCATTATACCCATCTGGCATTTGACCTTTCTCTTGCAGCTGAGGGTGAGTGATGGAGGTTCGGACTCCAGTGTTCTTGCCTGCACAGCAAGTGCTGTACCCTGAGTTCTCTCTCTAGCCCCCAGCTTCTGGGGCCTTAACCAAGCCTTCAGGGTACAGCTGCAGCCTCTGTCTGGAGGCGGTAGCAGGCTTTATCTGCAGATGTCAGGAAGTGAACTTATCTCAGCACGAGCTACTCCATCTGTAGGGAGGCTTGGCCTCATCAGCATCTCTCGTGGCCGTGGTCTCATGAATGTTTCTCCTCCTCCAGGTTGGGAAAGAGGTTAAAGAAGACCCGCAAGTATGACATCATCACCACTCCTGCTGAGCGTGTAGAGATGGCTCCACTCAACGAGGAGGACGATGAGGATGAGGACGCCACAGTATTCGACATCAAGTATAGGTGCGGGCAGGGGACAGAGGCTTCTCCCCGGGCTGTGTCCAGTAGGATGGTTCAGCCACAGTGTTCTTGTGTTCTTGTTAAGTGTTAGTCTCTGAGATGTTCTTATTGTGGTGGGACCTGTTTCTATCACTGTCTTGGTAACAGTACCTAGGAATCCAGAAGAGCACAGGGCTGGTGGGTAAATGATTGTCCTGAAACAAACAAACAAAAAGTCGTATTATCATGGTTGTTCCTGGAACATTGGTTTTAGAAATAGTTTGTTAATGAATCACATTTGAATTTTATTTACTTTTGTGTGTGTGTGTGTGTGTGTGTGCGGGGGGATTTCTCTGTGTAGACCTGACTGTTCTTGAACTTGATTTATAGACCAGGCTGGCCTCAAACTCAGAGATCCTCCTGCCTCTGCCTCCCAAGAGCTGGGACTAAAGGCGTGTGACACCACACCTGGCTCATTTACATTTTATAAAGAACAACCACACATTGAGACTTGCTGGTTCTAGATACTAGAGTAGGAAGAAACCCATGATTTTTATTTTGTCAGGAAAAGAGTGAAGTCAACAGTAATATTCAGTTACACTACAAAATAATACATATATAGTGTTATTAATGATTGTATTGGGTTTATTGCTAAGCCTTTTGCCTATTTCACAGTCAGTACATAGAAATAAGAAAATTATGACCAGGTGATGGTGGTGCATGTCTTTAATCCCAGCACTTGGGAGGCAGAGGCAGTTGGATCTCTGTGAGTTCAAGCCAGCTTGGTCTACAAGAGCTAGTTCCAGGACAGGCACCAAAGTTACAGAGAAGCCCTCTTAAAAAACAAACAAACAAAAAATTAATGTCATTTAAAAGGTATTCCCGCTTATACTTCAAAAGTATATGGTATGTGTGTGTATGCATGCATGTGTCACAGTACATGTGTGTGGAGGTCAGGGGCAACTTTGTAAAGTTTATTCTCTCCTTATACCTTCTATGAGTTTTATGGGTCAAATTCAGGTCATCAGGCTTGCATAGCGAGCTCCTCTACTTCTGCCAGCTCATCTTGCTAAACCTTACTTTTGTTTTTATTTCTTGTTTGAGGCAGGGTTGCATAGCCTGGGCTGGCCTGGAACCTGCTGTGTAGAACTCAGTCTCCTGAGTAGTGCATGGCCATCCTGTGCTTCCAGGCTTTCATTATTATTACAATAAATAAGGGTCCGAGTCCTCCTGCAGGCCTGTGGCACGGTGTGCAGTATGGAACCTTAAGGGAGTGAATCAGTTGTACTACATATATATGTGTGTGTGTATGTAGTAATATATATATATATGTGTGTGTGTGTGTGTGTGTATAAATGCATGCATATAAACTGTATGTATATATATGTGTGTGTATGTAGTAGTATATATGTGTGTGTATATAAATGCATGCATATAAACATGTATGTATATATATGTGCCTGCACACAGGCATATATGTCACTGAGTATATTTGGAGGCAGAGAACGACTTTTTTGGAGTTTATTCCCTCCTTCCATTATGTGGATTCTGGGAATTCAACGCAATTTGTTCAGCATAGCAGCAAGTGCCTGTACCTGCTGGTTTTTTTTTTTTTATTTTTTATTTTTTATTCAGAGCCACTCCTAGAATCTTGTTCATATTAGGCGTGACTGTTAATACTGACTGAACTTGACAGGCTCCAGGATCACCCTGGAGACAAATCTCTTGCCAAACTTGAGGGAGTTTCTAGACTGAGCTAATCAAGAGAAGACCTACCTTAAATGTGGTCAGCACTATTCCATGGGTGGGGTCCTGGGCTGGATGAAAAGGAGGAGCCCCGCTGAGCAGCCACATTCACCTGTCTGCTTCCTGACTGAATGCCACATGACAGCTGCCTCATGCTCCTGCCTTGCTGTCTCCGCCCTGATCGACTGTACCCTCAAACTTTAAATCAAGCAACTCTTCCTTTTTTAAGTTGCTGTCTTAGTTAGGGTCTCTCTTGCTATGATAAAACAACCTGGGGCACCAGGCGGTGGTGGCACACACCATTAATCCCAGCACTTGGGAGACAGAGGCAGATGGATCTCTGTGAATTCTAGGCCAGCCTGGTCTATAAGAACTAGTCCCAGGACAGGCACCAAAGCTACCTAGAGAAACCCTGTCTCAAAAAAGCCAAGGAGCAGACATTGAGCACGAAGCCCGAGTCGATGGGACTAGGGTTCACAATGCCCAGCAGCTTAGAGTTCAGGATCAATACAATGGATTTGCTGGGTCCTGAGTTTCCACCTAGAATAGAAGAAATGAGGGACACCATGGGATTGGGGGGAGCAAACCCAAGTCTTGTTTCAGGCATCACCTGGTGCCAAGACGGGAGTGTCTGTGAAATGCTAGGCATTTATAGTTCATTACCCAGGAATGTCAGGGCAGGAACGAAAGCAGAGGCCATGGGTGGATGCTGCTTACTGGCTTGCTCCTCATGGCTTGCTCAGCTTGCTTTATTAGAGTACTGAGGACCACCAGCCCAGGGGTAGCTCCACCCACAGTGAGCTGAACCCTCCCATATCAATCATCAATGATCATTTGAGAGGCTGTACCACAGGCTTGCCCACAGGCTGGTTTGGTGTGGGCATTTCCTCAGTGGAGAATCCCTCTTCCCAGATGGCTCTAGCTTGTGTTAAGGTGATGGAAAACCAGCCAGCACAGTTGCTTTTGGTATTTTCTCATTATCACAACAAAGAGAGAAACAACTAATCCACTGGGTGACTGACCTGGATCTGTGGAAATCATGACAGAATGGGCTGTTTTTGTTTTATTTTCACATGCCACTAAGTAAGAGAAGTCCCTAGTCTGGATATACAAGCCTATGGCCATAGTTCCAATACTCAGGAGGCTGAAGCAGGAGGCTTTGAGTTCAAGGTTGGCCTGAGATACATAATGAGAACCTGTTTCAAATAACTGGTTGGGAAGGGGGAGAGACTTAAACAGGGTACTCTAAAATCTGTTTAGAAATTCTGTCTAGAACATGAGATGCGAAAGGGTTCTATTCTTTGACTGCCTGGATGCCAGCGCTGCTGTAGCCTAAAATACATCCACACTCGTCTCAATTCTTCAAATGAGACCGAGTTCCCTTTTTGGGCTGATTGTCAGTCCTGGATTGGTATTGCTGCTAGTTCTGAAACTCATCAAAAAGCAACTGACAAAACTGAATCACTTGGTAGGTATTCAAGTAGTAGGGAATACTTTTGTTTTCTGAAAGGCCAGCTTCCTCCCCTGGCCTAATGCAAGGGTGAGAATCAAGGATGAGGAGAAACTGTGTACCCATATACTGGCATTTCAGACACTCCCCTCTTGGTATCTGGTGATGTCTGATTCAGGACTTGGGTTTGCTCCCCCCAATCCCTTGGTGTTCCTCAGTTTTTCTAGGCAGAAACTCAGGACCCAGGACCCAGGACTCAGGACGCAGCACCCAGGACTCAGGACCCAGCAAATCCATTGTATTAATACTATACTGGCCATTGTGAACCCTAGTCCCATGGACTTGGGCTCTATGCTCAGTGTCTACTGTCTGGTTCTCTCTGATGTCACTTTGGGGACAGTCTCAAAAACAGGTTCCTGTATAAAATGTGGTCACGACATTTGTGACCTTATTTCCGATACCCTTATTTTATTTAAAAGTTATTTGTGTCTATGTGTGTACATGCCTGTGTACGCATGAACATGTGCGCACACATGCTGTAGGTGGTATGACAGTTTACAGGAGTCAGTTCTCTCATGCTGTCATGTAGATCTGTTTGGTCTGAATGAGAATGGCCCCCATAGACTTGTGCGTGAATTCCTCAGTTGGTGGAACTGTTTGGGAAGGATTAGAAGTGTTGTCTTGTTGGAGGAGGTGTGTGATGGGGGTGGGCTTTGAGGTTTCAAAAGTCCATACCAGGGGCAGTCAGCTCTCTCTCTCTCTCTGCCTGTGCTTGTGGGTCAGAAGTGATGGTAGCAGCCTTGCTGTCTTACTCCTGGTCTTAAAGGGTATGCATTCAATATTTGACCACTGAGTGAGGTTTGCCGTTGGGTTGCTACATGGGATTTTCTTCTCTATGTATTACCTTTGAATTTTATTCCTTTTTCTAGCTCTGTTGAGTGTTTCCTTTAACCCATTATGGTAGTGAATCTATATTCATTAGATTTCTACTCTCCAGTCAATTCAGGATTCTGGAGTTAAGAGCTTGGTCATACATTACTTTCTATGTGCATTGCATTGTGACTGGCCTGTTGCTTTTCCGTTTTGTTTTTAGTGTGTTTGTCTGGCTCTGGTACAAGTTAATGCTGGCCTCATGAAGCGAGTTGGGTGTGTTTCCTTATTTTCCTTTTGTAGACAAGTTTGAATCAGATTGGAACCGTTTGTTTCCTAAGTGTTTAGTAGAGCTGCACCCGAGACAGCCCGTGTGCAGTATTTAGGATAATGGCATGCATCAGTTCCTTGAATAGTTCCGAGAATATTCAGTCTTTATTTCTTCTTGGGTCAGTTTTGATCAGAAGTAGTTTTGGGGGCATTTTGTCCATGTCTGTTAAAGTTTACAGATCTGTTTTTGTATAGTTGTTCCCAATATTCTTCTTTAATCCTGTAAATGTGTGTAATATGAGTAGCTATGGTCTTTTTTTTTTTTTTGTCTTTTTTGAATGACAGGATCTTTGTGTAGCCCTGACTGGCCTGGAACTCGCTATGTAGACCAGGCTGTGTAGACAGTGTAAATCTCAAACTTACAGAGATCTGCCTGCTTCTGCCTCCTGAATTCTGGGATTAAATGTGTGTGCCACCATGCCTGGCTCATTTGCATCAACATTATTTAATATTTAATATTTTTCACTTCCCCCCTTTCTCAGTCTTGTAGGAAGCTTCATCTTATCTCTCTGCATGTAGAATCGTCCTGGGGCTTCTTTGATACCCCCTGTGCTGATCAACTTTCAGTTGGTGTCTGCCTCCCATCTTAGCTAGGATCTCTGTTGCTTTGACAAACCACCATGACCAAAGGCAAGTTAGGGAAGAAAGGGTTTTTTCAGCTAACACTTCCATATTGCTGTTTACCACTGAAGGAAGGGTTGACAGAGGTTTCTGTCCTGCCTGGTTCCCGTAATTGTTATGTCCCAAAGAAATCACACAGAGATCTACATTAATTATAAACTGATTGGCCTAGTATCTCAGGCTTCTTATTAACTCTTATAACTTATATTAGCCCATAATTCTTGTCTGTGTTAGCCACATGGCTTGGTACCCTTTTCTGCGAGGCAGTCACATCTTGCGTTGTCTGTATCTGGACTGCAGACTGAAACTTTCCTCTTCCCATAATTCTCGTTGCCCCGTCTCTACTTCCTGCCTGGCTACTGGCCAATCGGTGTTTATTAAACAAGTACAAGAAACAAATCTTTACAGGGTAAAAACCATTGTCCCACAGCAAGTAAGGACAGGAACTCAAGCAGGGCAGGATCCTTGAGGCAGGAGCTGATGCAGAGGTCATGAAGGAGTGCTGCTTACTGGCTTGCTTCCTCTGCCTTGCTCAGCCTGCTTTCTTATAAAACCCAGGACCACCAGCCCAGGGATGGCACCTCCCACCATGGGCTGGGCCCTCCCACATTGTTCACCGAATGAGAAAAGCCTTACGGTGGGTCTCATGGAAGCATTTCCTTCACTGAGGCTCTGTCTCTGAGGGCTCAAGCTTGTGTCAAATTGTCACACAAAACCAGCCAGTTCACCATCCCTCAGCTTTCTCTGAGCAAATTGTATTCTGCTGCTGCTTCCACTGAATATGAAACCCATTCAGTCATTGTCAGACTTCTCAGCTGGAACCGGCATTTTTTTCTGTGGCAGCCTGTGGCAGAGCCTCCTGTAGACATCCAGGACTGGTGCCAGGCCCTGCCCTGCCTCCCTTTGTGTCCTGAAGAACTGACCTGTGGGGAGCTCCCCCATGGATGCTCCTGCTGTTTGTGGTTGAAGTGAAATGACGTAGTGGATGACCTTGGAGGTGAATCAGTCAGACACAAGGCCGCGCCAGGCCGGAGAAGACTGGCTGCTGGGAGGCTAAGTAGCTTTACCTCATGTCCAGGTTTATGGGAACTACAGCTGAGAATGCATTCGCTGTCATCTCAGTACTTAGCAGTAGCCACTAGAGTCTGTGTAAGTACATGTCTATGGGACTTTCTTTTTCTTTTGAAATAGACCATGTTACAAAGGCTGACTTGGGGCCCCTTCCCCCCGAGTAGCCTATTGTGAACAGCTTTTCATGTCAGTAAGTATGAAAGAATGAAGAAAGAAAGGTTTAAGGTCACCTTTCTGCTTCATGCAGCGTTTTGAGGACTTGTCAGCACACTGCTGACCTATTCATAGGGACTTGTTTTTCCTGTCCACCAAATGTTTCTTCTTCTCTCCAGGAAGCACACACATTGAAATCAGATGTGAATGAGCCATGGCTTTGGGTTGTTTTGTGATGGAGTGGAGAGAGGAGTGTCATGTGCTTGGCACCAGGGCAGTGAGGTGGGTTCGATGTGTCTTACTGTATATGCAACTTTCTGATCGTATCTCGTGACTTAGAGCGCGGGTGGATCAGTCAGGTTTGTTCTCCCCAAGTTTCCAGTCACGGGGAGAAGAGGTCAGAGGCCAGGGAGGTGTCTGTGTACAGCACTCAACCCCAGTCCTGGGTATCAATCCTAGGGTCTCATGCATACTAGCCCCACCCCTTCTTGGTTTGTTCCATACCGCTGGGAAAAATACCACTTGGAGGACAAAATGCCTGGAGTTTTGGAATGATTCCATACTTCAGGAGGCATTTGGATTTCACTTGTGTTTGTGCTTGGTTGGCCTGTGCACTGTTGCAGTGTTTTGGGTCTTTGCAAATCCCTAGTTTATTATGGAAGACTTTTGTTACACCGCCTAGGCATTCCTGGAGAACAGGCACGCGTGAGCGCTGCTGGTTGTGTGTCAGGGAGCCTGGCAGATGGGTTGAGCACAGCTCAAGGTACCTAGCTGCTGAGTAAAACCCACCCAAGGTACCAGATTGCTGCTGTCCCTGCCAGCCCTGCTTCCTGCTGAGATGGGTTTTCTGTATGTGGAAACAGTGTGGCTCCTCCAGGGTGTGGACCAGCATTCTAAGCAGGCTTGCTTGCCCCGCTTTTGTGGCTAGAGCTTCCTATAGGAATATTAGCTACCAGTGACATGACCATGGTGTAGGAGACTGTGCCTACTCTGTCCTCCAGAGGGCGGGTAGGTCTGACCGTGCCCCCCCCCCCCAGTTCCGCCCCCATCCCAGGTTGAGGTTTAGACTAAGTACTTCTTACATGAAGGCATTAATACCTTTCCCATGGCAACGTCTTCTGGCTGCTTTTTCTTCCTAAGGAACTTGGGAATGGTTAGGGTCTGGAGGCTCCTCTGCCCACCTCCTGTCCCAGGGTTTTAGTTCTTCTGTGAGAGGAGCTGATGGTGAGGAGACTGTCATGAAAGCTGGGGTTCCCCTTTGCTCTGCAGCTCTCCCCTGTCTATGTGCGGCTGATGAATGTTCAGGTATGGGGGTTGGCCGTGAGCAGCTCATGGGAGGAAGGCACAGGGCCTGCCAGAGCTATCCATGCAGGTGCATCTGGGACCCTCGTGAGATGAGCGCCTAGGCAGGCGACAGTGCCACATGTTGTTCAGTGAACCCATGTGCTGTGCTGTTCCTGTCCACCAGCTCTTGCTGGGGCCAGCAAGCCACCGCCATTGGCTGTCCTTTGTGGGCATTTGTTTTGATGTAGCTATGGAGAGTACTCTGTGCTCTGGCCTGATTCTTGTTTTGGTCTCTGAAACCATCGCCAGTCCTTAAATTCTATTACGCTTTTGTTTTTCGTGGATGATTACGCAAGGCCCGTAATCCAACACTGATGGAGGAATCGGTTCTAATGGGTCTGCTTTCCCCTTCCTAAGCTCCTGTGGCGCAGCTTGTAAGCTTTCACTCATGGCAAAAGCATTGCTTGTCCCCTTGCTGTGGTCTGCACTGTGTTAGAGCTGGAGCAGGAAGACGAGCAGGCTCACACGTGGCTCCAAACACCCAGTCTGAGCAGGAGCCAGATGCTCATATGCTTCTGTAGGCCCAGCTCATCAAACTACGGCCAGTGCGCCAAATGCCTCAGTTGCTGTGACAGATGCCCGAGACATCAACCCGAAGGCTTATTTTGGCTCTCAGAGCTGGAGGTTTCAGTCCATGGTTGGTTGGTTTGCCGCCTGGTGAGGCAGCACATCCCGGTGGGTAACAAAACCTTTCACCACATCGTGAGCTAGGGAATGAGCTAGGGAACGAAATGGAGAGATTGGAATCCTGGAATTCCTGCCCCTGTGTCCCCAGTGACCTAGAGGCCTCCCATTGGGCCTCAGCTCTGAAAGGTTCTGCTGCCTTCCGACAGTGCTAATCCTTCTAACTCAGCGGGCTGAGGGGAGGCATCATGGAGCTCAGACTCTCACAAGAGCTCCCAAGCCAAGCATGAGTTCTATTTTCTATCCTCTGTGCACCCAGGTCTCACTGGGCTGCTCAGGGTTTTTCTCAAATGTGTATCTCTCCCCCCCCTCCCCCCCCGCCTCCCAACTGTTAGGATTGCAGTTCTGTGCCAACGTGCCCAGCTCTGATTTTTACATTTCCGTGTTTGAAAAGGAATCAAAAGGAGAATAATATTTCAGGATACATCAAAGTTGAGTGTAATTCAGATTTCATTGCCCATAAATAAAGTTTTATTGGAACACAGCTATTACCAGACATTCTGTACCATCTCTAGCCGCTTTTCTGTCATGACAGCAGGATTCCTAGCGGACACAGAAACTGCAGGATATACAAGCTTTAAGGCAGTTACTCTTGGGTAAATTTTAAAGAAATGCTTTGTTGACACTGGGCCTGAACACCTGTGGGAAGGCGAGAAAGAGGAATTTAAGGAAAAAGCAGCTTGTGTTCTAAGGGGTGTGGAGGCCATGTGTGGAGGGTCGGTCCCTGGGCGCCCTGTGTGAGATCTGAAGGTCAGAGTGACACGGGAGAATGGAATGTGCCTTCCAGACAGCACATGAAGAAGCCACATGGTTGAGCACACCAAGGGCTGCAGAGGATGATGGTGACGATAATGATGAAGATGACCACGCAGACAGCAGGAATAGGAAAAGGGACAGAGTGTGACCGTGTGGCCCATGGGGTGGAGACTGCCAGGAAGAGTCAGATGGTTTCAAGTGCTCTGCCCAAGTGGTGATTCTTCTTCCTTTTCTTTCAGGTAAAGTTTTTCGGGCGTGTCAGCATCCTGGGGGACGTTGGTCAACTGCAGCCTGAGATATGAAGGTCTGGGCACCGGCTCTCACCTGAGGTGTTGAAACCAAAACCAATGTTACTTATGAAACTCCAACTCCACTCTGTATGTCCAGCATCTACTTGGAACGTCACCATCAAGCTTGTGTCCAATCGCCAGATGAGAGTCACCTCGGCCACCCTTGGAATGCCCCTTTGAGATGCTCTTTGCACTCCTTCCTTGAGGGGTTTTCCACCTTCCTAAGAAGCAAAGATGGGAATATTGATTTCTAAGAATCTTTCTAGAACAACTATAGATAACAGTAAAGCTACAATTAGGAGGATCAATAATTTTAAAAAGCTGGGAAGATAGCTTAGTTCATAGCCTGATTACCTTAGAAGCAGGGGATACAAGTTTTGTCCCTGGATCTCACATAAAACAGAACTAGCATGAGGGCCCACACCTCTAATCCAGTATAGGGCAAAGAGGGGAATGCCTGGGCAGTCAACCAACCTAACCTTGTGAGTTCTGGTGACGACACCTGGTCACAGACACGGTGGATGACTTCAGAGGAACAATGCCCAAGGTTCTTTTCTGGCCTCTACACACGTTTACCAACACACAGCACACATACACACACCCTCAAAAGCCGGAAGGGCCTTCAGATGTACCTAGGAGAATCCTGGCATTTTGTTATTCCAGATCTTTCCGTCATCATCAGGTCTGGTTTTATTTAGGGGACAGCTATGTGACATTTCAGAGTGAACATACAAGCTCCCCACCCCGCCCCATCCCTTCTAAGAGGTTCGGCATAAATAGGAGTGGCTACTACACAAATTTCAAATTTTCAGGGATCAGACCACGAGTGTGTGTGTGTGTGTATGTATGTATGTGTATGGTTGTATGGTGTGTATACCTGTCTCTCTCTTCATGGGGATGAAAAGTGCCAGGTAGCTTTTAGTGATTTTGTGTGTGTGTGTGTGCTGTAAAAATGTTTCTCTCTCCTGCCTCAGTGTTGTGTTGTTTGTCTTAGGAATATAATGCCAAGAAGAAATCACTGTGGTAATTTAAATGAATGATACTTTGGTTGGCTGAAAAAAGAAGAAAGAAGGGACACTGTCAGGGACTCTGTTGGCAGCCCGTCCAGGCTAGGTTGCACTAGACTGGGTACCTAGCTCCCAGGCTAGGTGCAGTGGGCCCAGGAGAGCTTCTAGTCCAGAGATGCCCTGAGGAAACAGGTCCTGGACTAACTGCTCAGGTTAACGAAGGTCTCCCACTTGGTCTTCTCCCATATTGCTGTAGCTCGGATGCTGTGCAAATCTCATAGCCGTGCCTTTGGGACCCCGGGAGTGTAGTGTGTCTGGAAAGATAACGGCTGTTATTGCCTTGTTTCCTTTCTGTCTTTGTTCTTGAGTTTGTGTACTTGTCTGTTTGGTGCCCTGCTCCATTGCTTTGTGTAAAATCCCCTACCATGGCCAGCTCGGCCCCACCATCAGACTCTCTAGTCTCTGGCTGGAGCTGTGGTGGTGGCAGTAGGTAGAAAGAGCCACTTTGGCTCTGGAGCCTGGCTGGGCATGGGTGCTTTGCAATCCTAACCCATCACGGAGTGGCCTGTTCTTCTGGGCTCCCTTAACCTCTGCTTCTCAGTTGGTTTCTCTCACCCTCCTGCCCTACTAGTCAGAGGGGTGGGGCTTGAAGCAGAGCAGGTGGCTCGCTTTCCTCACTGTGTAGTCACAGCACAGAGGCGATTCTAGGACATTGGCCATCTTCAAGCTCTGTGCCCTGCCCTCTCAGCCTTGGAGCTGGGACTGTCACCTCCCATTCAGGTGTCCCGGGACTACAGGTGACCATCTAGAGAAGCTGGATTCTCCTGCCTTATGTGTGAACACCGTGGATCCGGCTGCCAGTCCCTCCTCGCTGACTCTGGCAAGAATAGCAGGACGGTGACCTTACAAATCCTCGATGAAACTTCAACACCGCAGGCACTTAAATAAAGATCCTCAAAACAAACAAGAATCATCAGACTGAGTCATGAGTGTGTTGGGTTTGGGTGTTTTTCGATGGAGCTGATGAAATGACTCTGTGGTCAGAAATGTGAACACAGGTGGTGGGTAGAGATGAGTTGGGGTTTCTGGGGCTGTGTGTGTCCTGGTGACTTAGGAAAAGGCATATGAATGGAATGGGGCTGGGGAAACACTCTCTCTCTCTCTCTCTCTCTCTCTCTCTCTCTCTCTCTCTCTCTCTCCTTCCCTCCCTCCCTCTCTCTCCCTCTCTCCCCCCCTCACACACACAACACACACATACACATGCACACACATGCGTGCACGCTTGCTTCATGCACTCTTGTTCAAGAAGCTGGTTCAGATTGGGAAGTCTTGAGCCCTCACAGGAGACTCTTGAGGTGTCCAGAGGATGGAGAGCCCACCATGTGTAATCCGTGGTCCTGTCCTTGCCTCATCCCTGGCTCAGCATAAGATTTCTGTGACATCCAGGGTGCGATGGCACATGCCTGTCATCCCAGGGCTGCAGAGGCCAGTCTGGGATCCAGAGCAAGACTTTGTCTCAACAAACAGAAAACCATCCCCAAATGTCTATGGATGTCCAGGCTGGATTAACCCCCTAGTGGATAAAAGCCAGAGAGGGTGGCTCACTCACTTGAACATGCAGTGTCGGGTATCACCAAGAACTTCAAGGGTGTGGTCTACTTGACTCTTCCGTTTTCCTACCAGTCTCATCCCTCTTGACATCCAGAGATGAGCCAGCCCGAGGAGGAAGGAGGTACCCTCAATCCAGCAGTGCCCCTTTTGGTTTGGATTGCTGCTAAGGCGGCTTGTTCTTTGGTTTTACGAGTTCATTTGTGGGATTCTATTCAAACCCTGGCCCCTTCTGCACAAAGAAAACCTTTCTTCCTCCACATACCCTGTTAGAGCTGTCAGAGTCTAATAGAGGAGATGGTCCATGACTCCCAAGCCTGTCTCCCAACTGCCTGCCTTTCCTACCATAAGTGCTGACACTTAGGAAGAGGGGTAGCTTGGGACATTGCTCAAAATGGTACTTTCTAAGGTTGTGAGACCCCCCTACTGAAGTCTTAGGTCTATGATATGTACCTTGCTTGCTTTTCTTTTTCTTTTTCTTTTTTTTCAGCAAGATGCTGGGTCTGGGGACTTTTTGAATGGAATTGGGAAGTAACCAGAAGAGAAATGTCCAGAGGCAGGTGCACAGGTACTCTACGCTTGCTGGTGAGACTTTGACTAGCAAAGTGATTTCGAGATTGGTCGGCTCCCTGGTATTGTGAGTTCTGTGAGAGAAGGGTGGACATCAGCAAAGGGGACTATGGCTCAGTCGATAGGAAGACTGCGGGAAGAGTCGGGGAACTTCTCCATCTGCTCTCCAGAGGCACAGAATCTGCCCCACGAAGCCCACAAGCTGCTCCCAGTCACATGTGGGAGCCAGCACTTGCCTTTAGCTCTGCTGCAGTAGAATTCTTGTGACTTTTATCTGAGAATTCAGGGAGCCTTTGTATGGACTCAGTGTGAAATACACAGCATATGATTTGTGAGATGGCTCTCTTTTCTATTCTTGGTGGGAACCAAATAGCGTGAGCATTTCAGGCTGTTGCTGTGAACCGCTACCTGCGCTGTTGCCTGAGTATTTGGTCTGCAGAGCGTCTCTCCCCTTGGTAATTGCCTCAGAATTTCTTGCTATAGTTAGGCTCAGTGGACTAGATTATCTATCAGCAAGCTTCACCTTCCTGGAGGTGGGCTGTTTTTGATGAGCCAAAATGATGTGGAAGGGCCACAATGGGGTTTACCTGTATTTGTTAGCAAAGAGAGGTACAGCAGCCTCAATTTAAGTGTTTAAACCCTCCATCCGACACCAGTGCCGTGAGTAGGAAGGATCATAGAGTAACTGATTGTGAAGTTTGTAAGAAGTCAGCTGGGTGGTGCCGGATGTTATGGGAAGAAGCAAAAGAGAACGGGTGTGATTCCTGCCTTGCTTTCTCAGAGTATCCTCTGGCTGTTGTGGTCAGCTAGAGCGCAAGTCTAGCTTAGCATTGCTCAGTGATGGGTATCTCTTTGGCAGACACCAAGCCACAGAGCTTCTGTGAAGACCTTGTAGCTTCCCTCTGGAGGTCATTTTCCGCTCCTAGAGTCAGAGCTAGTCATCGTTGGTCTCCTCCATCAGCTCGCTTCCACCCGAAGGTCATTTCCAGCCACTGGAGCCATCCCCAGGCTCCCCCGTTAGCTTGCAGAAGCTTTAGGAGGTCAGGCAGGGAGTGTTTATGGCTTCCACAGTCCCAGATACCTCACCAGACACAAAGTCATCACCACGAAAAGATCAAGGCACCACACATGGGTGATGCTGCTGCCCAAGTACAGGGCAGCAAAGTCTCATGTTGGGGAATGGGAGAGACAAGAGCCGGTCATTGGGCCTGGGAGTGAGGGCCTAGAGGTGACTGGGAAAGCAAGCAGTGTGGGAGAAGGCCACAGGTTTGGACTCAGCCCAGACAGGGACCCCCCCCCCCCCAAAAAAAAGGTAGAATTGGAGTAAGGGCTATAAGTATCTGGGAATTGTTACCATTACCAGTAACTTCTGGGGTCCTTCTATGTGCCTGGAGCCTTGGCGTTTTATTTCTTACTTAGTTTCTCAGCTGGTCTTTTAGGAGGGTATAATCTTATTTCTAGAATAGACCCTGGGGTTCTGTGATCATTTCCACAAACCACAGATGGGGGTTGATTTCAATAATGGTCCTCTCTGCCAGAAAACCAACTTCCTGCTTGTCCTATACTTTAACATCCCCTGAGTCCCAGCACCACAGGATGGAGTTGGCAATTGCCTTCTCTTTGTCTGCATGGGAACTAGCCTAGGAAGCTCAGTTAGCACATAGGGTCACAGGTTGGTAACGGGTAGATCGTGGACCATGGCCTCTTACTCCCCCCAGCATGTTTACTTGGAGGGTCCGGAGAGATGGGACACCATAAAAACTCACATTGGGTGGCAGAGGATCCCTGAGCTTGGGGCCAATGGGAATTAAGGTGTATACTTCAAGAGACGTCCAACTTAGGTGGTAGCCCCCCTTCATGGCTAAAAGAGACTGTCTGCCCAGGAGCCCTTTTCACTTTTTAAATCCTACCTGGCTACCTGGGTCCTTGGAGTCCCTGTCCAGTTGCACCAATCTGGGTTCAGGGCCTATGCTAGGAACACTTGCCTGTCTATGTTGTTGGGAACCACTGTCCTCAGCATAGCATGGCTGTTACTCCGCTAATCAGTGCAGCTCTGACTACCACCCACACAACACCTGCATAGGGCGGGGCCTGCTGATGGTTCCTTGTCAAAGCGACCATCACCTTCAACTCTAGTTGCTTCCCCTTGCCTCCTCCCCTCCCCGAGCAGTGTGAAGCTGCGTCACTTCTGTGTCATTCTGCCCCAGCTGCACGGGCTCTAGAGTGTGTAGGAGGTAGGAAAGTTAAGTGAATGGTGCACTCCATCTGTGGGTGGCCTTGGGCCAGGCCTTGCACACAGCAAATATTAGGAGTAACTGGGTGGATGACCCGACTTGGACTGTGCTCCGGGGAGACAGTTCCCTTGTATTTTTGATCTCATCATGGTGTTAATGACTAAGCCTGACAAGCATCTTCAGGGGCAGACTCCCAGTTTAATGCCTACTCAAAGCATCATTTATTTCTGAGAATGCCCCCAATCCAAAGTCTAACAGAAAGGCACCCCAACACTATGTATGAAAATATCCTTTTTGAGTTTTTGGACAAGGCTTTCTAAGAGACTCCCCAGATATTATAGGTTATTGCTATTGCCCCTGGTTTCTCCTCTAGAGGCAGAAAGGTAAGTCTGTATTTCTGAAGACACTGTTAACTTCAGACACAGGACCCAGAAGACATGGACTAAGAGATCTGACCTGAAAATATCAAGCATGCAGATTTCCCAACAAAGGGAAGCAGTCAGTGATCCTACTTAGGTGTTATAAATATGAACCATAACAATGACCAGTGTGGCATGCTAACCCTAAGGATGTACAGTGGTGCACATACCTTGATAGTAACCATAAGTTCTCTACTTGATCTTAAGGTCTACTTGGTAAGATGGAAATCATGCCTGGTACAGGAAACCCAGACAACAACCTGGGGCTAGAAAAGTCAAGGATTTTGGAGGAGAACCCATAACCACCACTAAACCAGCATAATCCCTTGGTATTTTCTAAATATTTATTCTTATGTCCACTGATAAGTATAGTTCTTAGTCATTATCAAGGAACCTTCTCTTTGCAGTAGACCATTACAGAAAATAATAACTGATCAAAATGTAGAGAAGAGATTGTGTGGTGGTGCCCAGCTCCAATGGATATATCTACACAACTTGGGGTCTTCATAGAATCAGAGATGGGAAGACTCTAAGAGCTAGAGGATGAGGGTGTTAGTGATACTGTGTCTCCTAGAATTGTCAGAGAAGCTATACCCATGAAGTCTCATCAACATGACTGCCTAAACAAGACCTGAACAAGGACAACACTCACAGACCTGCTAACATGGAAAGGGTAAGTCTGTGGGGCTCCAACCCTAGACAAAGAACTGCAGGTAACTTAGGAATGCTGTGATTAGATGAGCTCTCTGAATTGTTTATTCAATATTAAGTGGTGGAGACCGTTGACTCTGGATATGGTCGCTGGTTCAATCCTGTTCTGCCCATGTCCCAGGACTGGATTTGCTCCTGGCTTCTGCTCCCGGTGGAGCTTGTCTCCTCTGACCCTCTCTGTCCTAGGAGTGCATTCAGTTCCACTCTTGAGGAATTTGTTGCCCTAGTGGAGTTCCTCACCTCAGGAAAACTTTGACCTAGGTTACTGTCTTTGACCTGTATCTGTAAATCCTGGTCTGGATTCCAGGCAGAAGTCCCTGGATTGGAGTTGAACCTGGAAAGGTTTCTGATTCTAGTCTACTGCCTCAGAGGTCCCAGGCTCGGGTGCGCCCGAACCCACAAAGGTCCTGGCTCAGGCCTACTCTCTCTGAGGTCCCAGGCTCACACCTGGCTCCGCCGAGTTCTCTGGGTCCTGCCTATTCCCTTAGAGGACCCAGGTTCATTCATGCCCAGACTGGCAGAGGTCCTGGCTCCGTGATAGAATTTCAAAAGATAAAATTAGTTGCATAGAGACTGTTGTGGAAGATTTAAAGTTCTTGTCATAAAAGTATTTCACTTGTTTGGTTAGAGTTATTCTGAGCTATTTTATGCTATTTGTGGCTAGTGTGAAGGGTGTTGTGTCTCTAATTTCTTCCGCAACCCTTTTATCATCTGTGTACAGGAGGGCTACTGTTTATTTTCTTTTTCTTTCTTTTTTTTTTTTTGAGTTAATCTTGTATCTTGCTACATTACTGAAAGTGTTTATGAGTTGTAGAAGTTCCTTGGTAGAATTTTTGAGGTCGCTTATGTAAACTATAATATCATCAGCAAATAGTGAGAGTTTGACTTCTTTTCTGATTTGTGTCCTCTTGATCTCCTGTTGTCATTTTATTGCTCTATCTAGTACCTCAAGAATTATATTGAATAGATATGGAGAAAGTGGACAACCTTGTCTTGTTTCTGATTTCAGTAGAATTGCTGGGAGTTTCCATTTGGTTTGATGTTGGCTTTGGCTTGTGATATCGGTGGGTCTTCTGTCTATATGTTACTTTCATTGGTTAATAAGGAAACTGCCTTGGCTTTTTGATAGGGCAGGATTTAGATGGGTGGAGTAGACAGAACAGAATGCTGGGAGGAAGAAGACAGTGAGGCAGACATCATGTTTCTCCTACCCAAGACGGATGGTGGTTAGAATCTTACTGGTAAGCCACCACTTCGTGGTGCTACACAGATTATTAAAAATGGGTTAATTAAGATATGAGAGTTAGCCAAGGAGAGGCTAGATATAATGGGCCAGGCAGTGTTTAAATGAATACAATTTGTGTGTTGTTATCTTGGGTGTAAAGCTAGCCATGCGGGAGCTGGGCGGGACGAAAAGCAGGCCTGCTCGCCTGGTCACTACAGGCTTCTTGTATATTGCCTTTATTATATTTAGGTATGTTCCTAGTATGTCTGTTCTCTCCAGGACCTTTATCATGAAGGGATGTTGTATTTTATCCAAAACTTTTTGGCACCTAATGAGATGATCATGTGGTTTTTATTTTTCTGTTTGTTTATATGTTGGATTACATTGACAGATTTTTATATGTTGAACCATCCCTGTATCTCTGGGATGAAGCCTACCCGATCATGGTGCATGATGGTTCTGATGTGTTCTTAGATTCAATTTGCCAGTATTTTATTTAGTATTTTTACATCAATGTTCATGAGTGAGATTGGTCTATAATTCTCTTTCTTAGTGATGTCTTTCTGTGGTTTGGGTATTAGGGTAATTATAGCCTCATAAAAAGAGTTTGGCATTGTTCCTTCTGTTTTTACTTTGTGGAATAATTTGAATTTGAGGAGTATTGGTATTAGTTCTTCTTTGAAAATCTTCTAGAATTTTGAGCTAAAACCATCTGGTCCTGGTCCTGGGCTTTTTTTTTTTTTTTTTTTTTTTTTTTTTTTTTTTTTTTTTTTTTTGGTTGGGAGACTTTTGATGACTGTTTCTATTTATTTCTTCAGCAGTTATAGGCCTGTTTAATTTGCTTATCTGGTCTTGATTTAATTTAGGTAAGTGATATTTATCCAGAAAGTTGTCCATTTCTTTTAAGTTTTCAAATTTTGTAGAGTACAGGTTTTCAAAATATGCCCTGATGATTCTCTGGATTTCCTTCGTGTCTGTTGTTGTGTCCTCCTTTCCATATCTGATTTTGTTATTTGGATATTCTCTCTCTGCCTTTTGATTTGGATAAAGGTTTGTTTATTTTGTTAATTTTCTTGAAGAACCAACTCTTTGTCTCATTGATTCTTTGTTTCTATTTTGTTGATTTCAGCTTTCAATTTGATTATTTCCTGCTGTCTAGCCCTCCTGGGTGAATTTGCTTCTTTTTGTTCTAGAGTTTTCAGGTGTTCTGGTAACTCACTAGTGTGGGCTTTTTCCAGCTTCTTTATGTAGGCATTTAGTGCTATGAGCTTTCCTTTGAACATTGCTTTCTTTGTGTCCCATAAATTTGGGTATGTTGTGTGGTCATTTTCATTACGTTTTAGGAAGTCTTTAATTTCTCCCTTTATTTCTTCCTTGACCCATTGATGATTCAGGTGAGCATTGTTTAATTTCCATGTCTTTGTGGGCTTTCTGGAATTAGTATTGCTGTTGACTTTCAGTGTTAAACCATGGTGATCTGATAAGATACTTGGGGTCATTCCAATTTTTTTTAGTATTTGTTAGGTTTGTTTTGTTACCGAGTATATGGTCAGTTTTTGAGATAGTTCCGTGAGGTGCTGAGAAGAAGGTATATTCTTTTTTGTTTGTATGGAATATTCTATAGATGCCTGCTAAGTCTATTTGAGTCATAACATCTGTTAGTTCCCTTATTTCTCTGTTCATTTTTCGTCTTACTGACCTGTCCAGTGGTGAGAATGGAGTGTTGAATTCTCCCACTATTAGTGTGTGGGGTTTAATGTATGATTTAAGCTTTAGAAGTGTTTCCTTTACATATGAGCATGCCCTTGTATTTGGGGCATAGATGTTCAGTATTGAGATTTTCTCTTGATGGATTTTTCCTGTGACTAATATGAAATGTCCTGCTATGTTTCCCTTGATTCATTTTAGTTTGAAGTCTATTTTGTTAGATATTAGGATAGCTACACAAGCTTGTTTTTTAGGTCCATTTGATTGAAATATTTTTTTTCCCAACCATTTACTCAGAGATGATGTCTGTCTTTGGTGTTGAGGTTTGTTTCTTGTATGCAGAAGAAGGATGGATTCTGTTTTTGTATCTAATCTGTTAGCCTGTGCCTCTTTTATAAATGACTTGAGTCCATTTAAATTAAGGGATATTAATGACCAGTGATTGCTATTTCCTTTTAATTTAGTTTTCATTGTTGGTGATGTTGTGTTTTACCTTCTTTGGGATTTCCTGCTATGAGACCATCAATTGTGTTTTTTTGCTGATGTAGTCAACTCTCTTGGGTTGGAGTTTTCCTTCTAGTATTTTGTGTAGGGCTGGGTTTGTAGCTAGGTATTGGTTGAATCTGGTTTTGTCATGGAATATCTTGTTTTGTTCTTCTATGGTGATTTAAAGTTTTGCTGGGTATAGTACTCTGGTCTGGCATCCATGGTCTCTTAATGTCTGTATAACGCTTGACCAGGGCCTTCTAGCTTTCATTGTCTTCAATGAAAAGTCAGGTGTAATTCTGCCTTTATGTGTTACTTGACCTTTTTCCTTTGCAGCTCTTAATATTCTTTCTTTATTTTGTATGTTTAGTGCTTTGATTATTATGTGGTGAAAGGACTTTTTTTTCCCATCTAGTCTGGTGTTTTGTAAGCTTCTTGTATCTTCATAGGCATATCTTTCTTTAGGTTGGAAAAGATTTCTTCTATGATTTTGTTAAAAATATTTTCTGTGCTTTTGAGTTGAACTTCTTCTTCTATACCTATTATTCCTAGGTTTGGCCTTTTCATGGTGTCCCATATTTCCTGGATATTTTGGGTTAAGCTTTTGTTAGGTTTAATGTTTTCTTTGATGAGCCTATTTCCTCTATTGTATGTTTAGCACTTGAAATTCTCTTCCATCTCTTGTATTTTACTGTTTGTGCTTGTGTTTGTGGTTCCTAATTGTTTTCTCATGATTTCTGTTTCCATAATTCCCTCAACTTGTGTTTTCTTTATTGTCGGTTTCTACTTTTCAAGTGTTCAATAGTTTGTTTCATGTGTTTGATTGCTTTTTCTTGATTTTCTTTAAGGAATTTGCTGATGTCTTCCAATTTTTTTGTTTGTCTTTTCCTCCATTTCTTTGAGGGAATTTCTCATTTCCTCTTTAAGAATTTCAAACATTCTCTTGAAGTTATTTTTTAGGCCATTTTCTTCTGCTTCATTTATATTTGGTTGTTCAAATCTTGCTGTTGTAGGGTCTTTAGGTTTTACTGGCATTGTGTTGCTCTTTGTGGTGTTGAGTGTGTTCTTACCTTTCCTACTCATCGTTTCCTCTAATAGGTGTGGTTGGGGCTGTCTGAGAGTCTGTTGAATAATCTTCTAGGTGCCAGTGAATCCAAGGCTCAGATGGTTGTTCCTTGTGGTACAGTCATTGCCACGGTTCTATTTATCCCATTGGTCACTCTGTGTTTCTCAAGATTGCTCAGCGCTCCTGGGATTTGCTCCATTTCCTTGGAGTTTGTCACTCTGTGTTTCTCAAGATTGCTCAGCGCTCCTGGGATTTGCTCCATTTCCTTGGAGTTTGCTGTCTCGGGCCTGCTCTAGCCTAGGTTGTCGGCTCAGACCTGTTTCTGTAAATGCCCCTGGTCTGGATCCGTTTTTGCAGAGGTTCCTGGCTTGGGGTTGGTCCTGCAAAGGTCTCTGGTTCCAGTCTCCTGCCTTGGAGTTCCCAGGCTCGGGTTCGCTCAGACCCGCAGAGGACCTGGTTCAGGCTTACTTCCTCAGAGGTCCCAGACTCATGCTTGGACCTGCAGAGGTTTCTAATTCCTGCCTATTCCCTTTGATGTCCCAGACCAATGCCTGGACCTGCAGAGATCTCTGGTTCTTGCCTACTCCTTCAGAGGTCACAGATTCATGCCCTGATCCGCAGAGGTCCTGGCTCAGGCCTGGTTCCTCGGAGGTCCTAGACTCATTTCTAGACCCACAGGGGTCCTGACTTAGGTCTACTCCCTTGAAGGTCCCAGATTCATGTCTGGATCCATAGTGGTCTCTGTCTCTGGTTCACTTGCTCAGTGGTTGCTCTCCTGTACCTGTTCCTGTGGAATTCGCTATCTCACACCTGCTCTGGCCCAGGTTGCTGGCTCAGTCCCAATCCACCCATGTCCCTGGACTGAATCCACTCCCGCTCCCATGGAGCTGGCTTTCTCAGGCCCACTCCAGCCTAGGTAGCTGGTTCAGTCTTGCTCCCGTGGAGCTCACAGCCTCAGGCCTGCTCTGGCCTAGGTTGCTGACCCAGTCCCACTTCTGCAAATGACCCTGGTCTGGATCTGCTTCTGCTCTTGTGGAGTTCACTGTCCGAGCATGTTGTGGTTTCCCACGTTGCCAAAGCTATCTGTTCATAATCTCCCTGCAGCAACAACTGTACCATAGCACTGGTGCCAGCTCCTCTGCAAAGCCCAGTCTTGCTGTCATTTATCTTTTACACATGCACTCCATGCCTCCAAATGTTTGTGTACTCTACGTATTTTTTCTTAAAACAAACAAACAAACAAACAAACAAACTGATTTTAAACTGACCACAACAAAATCCTATGCTTCTGTTGTTTGGGGGAGGATATGGCTTTTGAAATGACTCCTCTGCCCTCCTTGCCTGCTACAGTGGGCAGGGCATTCTTCCCTGCTCTTTCATGTCATGACTGTGCTTATTTTGGCTTTGCACTCACCAAGATGCGAACCCATTGTGTTGGGTTAAAAATAAGAAGCCCACTTGGTGCTTGTGATGCCCAATCAGAGGAGTATTGTTTGTGGAACTTGTCTCTGTCTCCCTTTCCTATGGAGGATGAGCAGAGGAGTATTGGGATTTCTGCTGCTTCAAAACAGTGGGATTTCCTTCACCATGACCATCCCTCCACAGTTTTAGAGCTTGAGCATGTCATTGATTTCACCTGCCTCTACATCCCTGCCATTATCTGATACCTTTCCCTCAAGGCCTTGGCAAGCACCTGGGTCCTCTCCTTGCCTTACTTTATCTGAAATCACTTTGCATGGAAAATAATTCCTGGAAGTGTTGTGGAAATGAAAGTGAAGCACAGCCGGCTTGTGTAGTAAGTGCAGCAGAAAGCAGCTAATGAAATGGAGTAATCTTTTTATTTGGAAGCCAAGTCGGGGGTACGCAGTACTGCTGGGAATTAAGGCTCCCTATGCACTGCCCTCCCACCACTTTGCTGAGATACTGAAATTCTCAGCTCTGACAAAGCACGGAAGAGTGACTGAGAGGCGTTTATGGCCGTGGGGCGGCGATTAACAAATGGGATGGGATGTGCATCGCTACACCTCCTACAGGTGTTCGCTCATAGGGCTGCAGGCAGTGTGGGGAAATCTGCTGGGCTTTCCAGGTGGATAATGCATTTATACCTGGGTTTAAGGCTTTTGAAGTTGGAGGGGAAGAGCTGCACACAAGGGCCGCGTCACGACTGGTGTCTACTTTACATGGGAACCTGCATCCTGGCACATGGGAGTGCCATCTTCTACTTATTGGGCTTTTATTGTGTTTCAGGAAGCACATGAATTATAGAGGCTCATTTGCAGTGCTCCGAGCAAGGGGACTGTGAAGCCAGACTCCGGGCGAGACTTACAGGCGCTAAGGCTTGCCACATTGTGTGACCTTAGATACATCTTGCCCTCTGTGAGCCTTGTCTGTAATAAAGGAATCAGTTTGTTTAGCCTGGGTATTGTGAACTGAATGTGTTATCAACTTTTAGGGTACCCTTTGACACCGCCAGGCACTTAATGTGTTATTGTGTACGACAGCCAGTGCAAGGTAGCATCTGTATTATCGTTTCTACTTTCAAATAAGAACACTTAAGCTTTAGTAATGAGTTTGCCCACATCTCCTGCAAGCCAGAGTTAGATGCTTGCCTTTGTAGAGTTAGATGCTTTGCAGAGTTAGATGCTTGCCTTTGTAGGCCCGAGTGCTTTACTGAATCCCCATCCAGGACTAGCTTCTGCTCGAGACCAGGAGCCAGTCATGTGGTGTGTGTGTTGGGGGGGGGGGTTGGCTGATGATCTCAGCCAGGTCCGTGGAGCAATTCCAGATGTGCAGAAGAGTTCTGGGTAGGCAGTCGCCCGAGGTAGCTCTCCTCCTATGGAGCAAGGAATTTGAAGTAGCAGTGAATGTTGCTTGAAAGAGCGAGAGCCCCGGATAAATGGAAGCAGAGAGCTGGAGGCAGAGAGGATCCTGCAGAATTCTAGGAGCAGCAGAGCGGGCCCAGCCCTGGACGAGCAAAGCTGGGTTGGAAGGAAACTCGCACAGGTCAAGTGTCTTTCTCTTACACGTCCCGTGGTCCTGATTGTGGGCACTCTCAGACTACTGCCGCTGGCGGAAAACAATATAGGCCAGGCTGCCAGCTCTGCCATCTATCTTCTCACAAGCGGGAATTAGAATTGGGAAGCCTGGTCAGATTTGTGAGGAACCAGCTTTTCAAATACTCAGCCTCATTAAAAAAAACAAAACAAAACAAAAAGAACAGCTAAAGACTCATGAGTAGTGTGTTCCCAGCATTGGCTGGAAGTTGTGTAGTGACCACTATTGCAGAGAAGATCGAGTCGTAGTGCTCTCCGGATTACTAACGTAGAAGTCACCTTGATGTGACGTGGAAAGAAACCATTGGAGGCTAATTCACATAGCAGAATTTTGGTCAAAAGGTGCTGATCAAAACGTAATCTTTCTGTTGACCAAATTTTGTACAATGGCTAATCCAAAAGAAGGCAAAAATAAGTTATCTAGACAATAGCAAGGCTCAATGGTATTTGGGTGTTCTCCCCACCCCACCCCCGGGAATTGCTGGGCCTTCATTTTCCTCTCATCCATTGTTTTATAAACACCTGTTGAGTCCTCACTTGTGCCAGGTGGTGCCATTCCAACGGGCAGGCTCAAGGAACTGCCTGGCCTGGGGAGTTAGATGTGGGATCCTGCCCTTGCTTATGAGGTTCCAGCATTTCAAACCCTCAGCCTACTTTTTTTAAATTTAAGAATATTTTAAATGAGTACTTAACCTGTTACTGTGTCCCAGCATGTGTGTGTGTGTGTGCATGTGTGTGCGTGTGGCGGGGGGAGGGCCGGGGAGTGGAGAAGACACAGTGACAACATTTCTCTGCCAGAGACAACCAAGAATAAAGCAGTAGAATAGAGACATGAGGACTTCAGGGACCGCCCAGGGAGTGATCAGCTCTGCCAGGACAAACGACCTTTGGGACTTTTGTATTTTTGCCTTGGCATCTTTTTCTCTTGAGAATTGGATCACATGACCTGTTTTTTGTTTCCTCCCCACCTCGTTTGTAAATATTTAAAGGGGAGCCTTCCAATTGTACTCTGTAGGCTAGTTCTGGCCAGTGTCTCCAAACCTCAGGCTGAGAAAGGCTTCCTGTAGAAGTAAAGGGGCGAGGACCTGGGGGATCGCTCCCAAGAAGAGCTCATGCTGAATAGCCTCCTTCCCTCCTCCCTGCTTTTGACAATGATAACCTGAAAAACAAAGGAGGGATCATATAAGCAGGGCGCTGATCCATCTTTAAATTTGCACCACCAGGGAACACCGGCTTCCCACCAGGTCCAGCCATTGGGATGAAACAGCAGTCCATCTTTGAGCCTGCCCTCTCCCCTCTTCTGGCAGAGAGCAGCTCAGTGTCTCTACTTGGAACACTGGGCAAGGCCCACGAGAGGCAGCTGCTGCCCACGTGGAACCTGTCGGATGAGGACTCCAAGAGGAGAGGGAGCTGGGGTGTCTTGCTCACGACCCACCTTTCAACCCCACCACCTGTCTTTCTTTCACCTATCACAGCCCCCGAGAGCCCTGATACTCTGAAACAGCTATTGTGTGGATTATAGATCCAGTTTGGTTTGTGCCCACGTGTGTCTATCCGATATACATGGTCATAGACCACATTCTATTAGAGTTTTGTGTTTAAGGCTGCTCTATCTTCCCTCTAACGGAATGGTTATCCTTGGGAAGAGGTCCTAGAATGCAGAAAGATTCACCTGGCCGTGGCTACCTGAGGACTGGGCCCTGCTGGGCAGAATGACATCCTGGGAATTTGTAGTGTAGGTGTTTGAGATATAGGAGCTACAGAGACTGCAGAGTTCTCTTTAATTCTGCCCCAGTGGATCCTGAAGCTCAGAGAGTTTACATGAATTCCAACCGTTTCCACCCCAGGAAAGAAAACCTGCTCTGTACCTGGGCCTCTGTTCCCCTTCACTCTCCCTGGGGTACCTGGGTCTTAGGGTTCCCTTTCTGATACAGAGGAGGATATGGGGGGGGGTCAACAGACACTCATTTGCCAAGTGACTGAAAGAGTACATGATGAACCTCATTTATCAGGAAAGAAAATGGGTTTAGGTTCAGATGTACATCATTCTTACAGGTTCAAAACACAGTGAACTTTTAAATGAATGAATATATCTTTGGCCCAGTGACTGAGAGTCCCAGGAATCTGAAAGTCTTGAAGCTCACCCTTAAGGGGCCAAGGGGCACTGTTTGTGGTGGGGTGGCTGACCCCAACTAGATGGTCAGGCCAGCTGGGGTTGAGGGTGGGAGGTTCCTGCTTCATATTTCTCAGTCCGGGGAGCCTGGGAGGGCAGCCTGGAGCTGGGAGAAGAGGCTGCAGTGTCATATGCCCAATGAGAGGTATGACAAGTCATTGAAGGAGGAGCCAAGTCAAGAGACACCCACATTCAGCTTGGTGGGGATTCTAGGAGTTATTCCTCCCTGCCGGAGGCCAAGGCCACACAGCGTGAAGATTCCTGAGCACTAACCACGGGAGCCTTCCCTTTCATGCGGTATGCTGTTTCAGGGTGTGTGCAGTCCCAAAGACAGCATTCTATCAAGCCCCCAGGAGGCCCTGGTGGTCCTGGTCCAAGGGCTCCGTCTTGAGCGGGAACATTTTTTAGGTTGCCTTTTCTTCAACACCATGTTTCACTGTTGCCTCTTGCCTCTCTGTCCTTGAAGGCATGGGCCAGAGCCCCGATATCACTAATTACCGCCCCCCATCCCAACCCTGGCCCGAGTTCCTGGCACTCTCAGATACCATGACACTTCCTGAAATCAAAACCATGGGGATCAGGCAAAAACGTCATGGTGGGAGAATCACACGTGTGACTCCAAATACCATCCCAGAGACCTGAGGCCAGGAGGCCTGTTGGAGTGTATCATCTGCCTCAGAGAGCAGTAGGCACTTGAGTGGAGAACAGATTCCCCCCCCCCCCCAGTCTCAGGGGACCCAATCTCTCTTGAGGAACTGAATTTTCAGGGTGCAGCCCTTACATCCGAGGAAGGGGTTATCTAGCCTGGTAGGATAACTGTTAACTCTTCCCCTGCCATGCAGGTGTTTGCCTGTTTTTTGTTTTTTTTTTGTTTTTTTTTTCGATGAGTAGTTGAAGACTTCAAAAAGTACTACAGGCTTCCCTTTCTTTGTGACCCACAGACAGGGAGAATGGATTAAGCGGGGCTTCTCCGGATCTTGGAGAAGGCTGTGTGCCCCTGGCAGGTCCCACTTGCCTTGGCAGGTAGACTGTGTGAGAAGGAGCCTTGCCTCAGAGTCCTTCCCACGAAGTGTGACCTAGGCATGGAGCAAGTCACAAGGAAAACAGCTTACGGATGGATTCCCGAGGAGTTGGTTCAGTAGGAACAGCCCAGGGCTTGGCAGCAAAGATGGAAGAGTTATATTCGTAAAGGCATGTTGAAAAATCTCTAGGGTGGTTGCTGTGAGATGCGTGCTCGTTTTGGGCTAGAGAAAGTGAGACCCAGTGCCACTTCTGTCTAGAGAAAAGGGATGCAAGCCAAGCATTTGGGAGCTCGCTAAGCAGTGACCCCGGAACCGGTCCCAGGAAGAAACAGATGCAGAGGAGAGGAAGCAGAGCCTTTAACTGCAATATAAAAAAGCAACAAGCTCACACTTTCAAAGCTGAGGTGAAGCATTAGGAGGCTGGTCTAAAAGAGTGGCGGCAGATGGTTTACGTTTTGGGGAAATTAAAATGCATGGGACCTTCAAACTTTTGCCCATGGGATAGGAACCAGACTGCCAGAGGGCTGCTTTTGTAGGTGGAAGACTACTTGGTACAAAGGAAAACAGGAGTTGGGAAGCTGATAGAATCCAAACAGAACCAGGATAGCAGTAGGGTGAATCTAGAAGAGCAAGCAAAGGGCAGGCAACTGGTGGGAGAGGCTAGGCCGAGGCTCCCTCACATGGGGGTTCAATCAGGGCCCCCAAATGTCTTCTGGACTCGGGTGCCACACTTCTGTGTCCAAACCAGACGAGATTCTTCTGTTAGCCTAAGCCAAGAAAGAGGAAGCTAGCATTTCACATACCATCTTGAAGGTCAAGAAAGTCACCTCTGAAGCTTGATGCTGAGTGTTGCCCAGTGCCACTCCACTGGCCACTGAGCCTGCTGCTTGGCACCTGCTCAGAGGCCAAGTGAGACCGTCTGCTCAGGGGGCTGGTCTCCTATCACATAGCAATACTTCCAACATCCAGATGACACAGCTCCAAAGCATTCACCATGGCCACCATGGCCCGGAGAGAGCCGGACTTTTGAAGCATGGACTGTTGATGTTGGTTTTTTGGAGCTGTGGCAACTCACCCAAATACTTTTGCAACTGTTTCCCTCTGACTCTATTGAACAATACACACCGAAAATAGAAAGACGGGACTCATGAGTTAATAGGCTCCGTGTAATGGGCAGAGGAGCTACAGTCCCTTTGCCTCATCAGAGAAAATTCATCAGCTGCTTAGGAAGTATTTGCTAATGAAGAGGCCTGGGTTCTTGGTGCTCAGCACAAGGGTGGATCTGGTTCACTCTGAGGGCCATGAGATGCAAAACAAGCAAAAGCAGCTTAGCAAAAGAAACTCCAAAGGACAGCGTCTCCAAGCTTTCCCATAATGGATTGTGCTTGAGAGTAGATGCAGTTGCCTCCAGGTTTCCCAAGACCAAGAAGGTTCTCCCGTGGTTTGCAAGTCAGAAGCACCTTGATTTTGAGGTAAGCTCACTAAAATTTGTTCACAGAAGTCTGACTTAGTCAACTCCTCAAAACGTCCAGCGACAGAATTTCGACCAGGAAGTCTCTCTCTAAAGACACCTGCCTCCAGTGGAGGAACCGGAGTCCAATAAACAGCTTTCACCTCTTCAGCTCCTCAGCAAGCCTTCTGGGATGTCAGAAGGCAGAAACCTATCCAGCGTGTACGTGTAGCGAGAAAAGTCGTACTCAGACACCACATTCAGACTTTATTGAAAGCTGAAACTCTGGAGCATGAAAACGGGTGGAAAAACATGTTCTAGGAACATTTAAGTGAAGTGTACTCTTCCCCAGCTGGGAAGAGCCTTGTCCCACCTTCCTGCCTGTGGCCAGATTACGGTAGTGGAAGTGCAGGTGAGAGACTTGGCTCAGTGTTCCATAGCAACACAGTAGGTGAGGGATGTATTTAGTGTCCCAAGCATTTAACCATAGCTCCTAGAGAAACCTCGCTGCACTCTGGCCAATCACAGCGGAGGGCTGTAGGCCACAGTCCTGCACCTGTAAGGATGTGTAACATATTCGTATTGTGAGCCAACATCTTGTCTTTATACATTTGATAGGAGGCTGCTTTTTAATATTCTTATTAAGGAATACAGATCTGGTTGTTAAACAACTATAAATAAAGAAGCAAGAATGCCTAGCAGGACTAAAACAACCGCAATACTGCGGCAAGGTATAAGCCATCACTCAGTGATTCCCAGTTGGTTTAGCTTTCTGTCGTCAGTGACCATGAAATCTCTGTCCACCTAACCTTACTAGTGAGCAGAATCTAAACAAACAGCATTCAGAAAGATCTGGCAGGACCAGGCTGGCCCCCTCCCCCCTTAGTGCTCGCACATACGAGTTCTCCAAGATAGCACCTGCGCGGCTTCGTTTCTGCGTAGGATTTTCCCGTCTTAAAGATTGACGCCTGCATACGAGAAAGTGCTCTTGCGCCATGAACAAGTTTCCTGCAGTTCCTTCTCCGTGTGTGGGAAGGGCCAACGAGACAGATTCACAGCAGCGACAAAAGCCTTGAGATTAAGGACTCCAAGTTTTCTGTTTAGGTTCAGAAGAAAAGAGATTTTTTTCCCTCAAGAATTTCCTAGAAAGATTGAAACTGTTTTATTTAAGTTTTCAAGAGCCCCTTTTATTTTAAAACTCCTTTTATTTATATGTCCCCATTTCCCTTAGGCCTTAGCGTGGCCATATTTCTCAGAATTTGGTTAAGCGCTGTGCCCAACCAAGGGTTTCCTATAGTGTGGAATTCAGCTGTGACTTCACCCTCCTAGCCTCTGACAGAGAAATTATAATGTCACTCAAAACAGGGCAGTGCCACTTGTCCTTGAAAAATAGATTTGTGTCCTTTTTGTGTTACAACCATCACCCTTTCCAAAAGCCGTTATTTGCACTGAGACGTTTAAAGAGTTGAGATGAAACTTGCAGATGCTTTTGCTGTTGGTGCCAGCTCTTAGGACTCACTACTGCGTGTAAATGAATAGCTTGCCATATTTCTGCAAAAATATTTTCAGTTATGACTTGAACTTTATTTCGACCTCCCCACCCCTTTAGAAGTACATAATAAAACAAATTCAAGTACCACTTTTCCATAATGTGGAGGGAATTTTAATCTTCTCCTCCATGAGTAGTTTGCAAAAGCCTTTGCTCAAACCTGAACATGAGTAAATGGATCTGTGAGCTCAAGCGATGTGTACAGCCTTTGGTCTTTCACTTGGGAGGCTCCAAGTGTCCTCAAGAAGGACGTCACTCTTCCTGCCTAAGCGAGCACTGGCTCCAGATGAGCTTGCCTCCTCCCCCCTCCCCCACTTTGTGGGAACCCATCCCAAGCAATCATCGTAAGACACGTTTTCATCTTGCCTTGTCTTCTTACAATTTTGACTTTGGTGTTACCTGGATGTGGTTCAAAGCTTGTCTGGTGACTATTTTGAATCTTAAGAAACATTTGAGGATAGTGTCAGCCTAAGTACAATGAATCCGCAAACTCAAGTATTGGCAGATTCTTGGTACATTTCAGCTCAGGAGAACCTGACCCAGATTCCCTTCATTTACCGCCTTTTCAAACCCGAGACATCGGGTCTTGTTTTAATAAGATAGGAAGTGATTCTGTCTTGCTTTTCAGGAAGGAATTAATCTTGAATTCTTTTTGTTTACATTTTTTTGGACACTGTCTCCCGCTTCTTGTTACTTTTTGATTATGCTGAAGCACAGTCAGCATGTGGCCCTTTGTCCATCTGTCCTGTCTTTTAAAATGATGCTGAGATGTGCCACTTTGGGGATCAGGCGTCCATCACTAGCCAGGCCTATGTGGCATACAAGCTTTAAGAAATAAATGAGGAGACCCTCTGGACCGAAAGGAACACTAGTGCCTCCTCAGTGTTGTTTTAGTGCGTTTCTTATGGCATAAATTCATGGGGAGGACTTTTAAAAATGGTCAATATGAATACATTTCTGAAATAAAAATTTAAACTGGAAAGTAGTTTTATAGTCAAATGTTTACTTTTCCTTTTCTTAAAGAAAACCACCGCTTCTTACATGGGCTCATCTGAGATTTTTACTCCCAGTGGATGCACCCTGGTTCCGCTGCTTCTTTTGTGGATTCTTGGGGTCCTGCTTCTCCCACGTTGTCTACATCATCTTCAATCCAGCCCCTACCTGGTCCTTCGTGGGCCACCGATCTGCTCTCTAACGCTTAGCACCTTCCCAGCCCTGGTCTTCTCAGCCACCCCATTCCTGTCCAGGTCTCCTGTGCCAGAAGGGTTCCTGCAGAATCCGTTAACTGGGCTCTCAGCTCTGCAGCCCCTCAGGCGCCATCTCGGGGGCCTCTTTCCGGAAGTGACGCTAAATAGGTAGTCCTTTGGGTGATAAGTATCCAACGGCCAACGACTTCCTATTGCCAACAGGTTGAGAGTCTGAACTGTTTCCTGTAGCCCGGGAGACTCTGAGGTCTGCTTCTGGCTCCACCTGTCTCATCCACAGCTTTTCGTTTCTGCCTAGTGAACCTTGTTTGTTCCCTAGCATGCCATGTGTCCTTTGCTTGTTCAGGGCAAGTGCCACTTTGACGTGCTGATGTTCCCCACAGGGAGTTAAATTTCCTTGGGCTGTATGGTTTGGGGA